>NC_080571.1:14165561-14493131 GCF_030247185.1 Malaya genurostris | reverse complement strand
TCCACAGGTTCGGCCACGCGACATCCCCTGTATGTCCTGGCTGCCCAGACGAGATCGAGACGGCAGAACACGTCTTGTTCGCATGTTCCCGTTTCGCGGCTCAAAGGAGTGAGTTACTGGAGGCATGCGGCATTGACACCACACCGGAGAACCTGATCCAGAGAATGTGCCACTGCGTAGAGAACTGGAACGCAGTGTCGACCGCGGCATCCCAAATTGCGGCCATATTGCAGCGAAAATGGAGTGCGGAGCAACAGGTAGCCGCGACCGTTAGTCGCGTGCAACCGTAGTAAGCTCAAGAGGGATCAGCGAATAAACGTCGGTCCGGGAGAACCTCCTTCGCCGGGAAGCTCTTCGTCGGAGTAGTCTAGATCCTTCGTCGGAGACTAGACGAGTAGTACGTAAAACTGTTAGGCTCGTCGGGGCGCCAGTGAACCGGAAGCTATCCTCCAGCCGGAATCACTGAGTCGATTCAGGCATCCTCTCGGTCGGGCGTTGACGGGTATCGAAAGCATCGGTTTCGGGAGAGCCTCCTTCGTCGGGGAACTCTCCGTCGGTGCAGGCTAGATCCTTCGGCGGAGACTAGTCGAGTAGTTCCGCGACGTAGCATCAGTTTTGGGTCGTCGAGGCGCCAGTTAACCGGAAGTTACTCTCCAACCGGCATCACTGGACCGATCTCGTCATTCAACTGGTCGATCCCTCGAGAGCAGGATGCTGATCCCCATTCTGCTTAAATCTGGGGAGGGTGCTGTGAGCATCAATAGCCTTCCACTGCTAATATAATAATACCTAGCGGTGGTGCCGGGGAGGTAGGGTTGGAGATCCAAGGTGTTTTAGTGGGTAGTTCCAATCAACAGTTGGGTAGTCCTATGGAGAGTCCCACACTCCGTGCGTAAATGCATTTCACCTTGCAAAAAAAATATATCTGGTCAAAGCAGCGCAATTTTGTATAGCGTGCAGGGTTGCTTTTAAATCATTTATAACCTTTTTAAAAATTGAAAAGGTTACCAAAGAAAGTTTTTGATTTTACTCAAGTTTGGAAAAAAAACATCTCGACAGAATCTTCTAGTGATGTTTTTGAAAACATAAATATTATGAGGAAGGCATCATCACACCACTAGGTGGAATAAAAAAGGTTTTTTTTACTACTCGTTGCTGTACTTGCATCTGTACTTTATGTATTTATGGCTGTACTTTCTACACCTGTTCCTGTATTTTTGCACCGGTTCCTGTAGTTTCTGTTCTTTTTTTTTTCATAAATACGTTTATTTCATAGGCAATATACATAAGTTTTTCTTCGCCGTGGCATCTACAATACATAGTACTTTAAACCTAATACATTTCGAATATCCTATTAGTATGTTGGTATTCATTAGTTAATCTAAACACTGTTTTTATCAAGCGAGTTGCTATTATAAATTACATTAAATGAAATACATTTATTTTGTACATGATCTTATAACTATTTCAGGTTTGTTTGTAACAGTTCATCACTTTTATTTAATATAAGATAGCTGGCTATTGGTTGAACTCATGGAAGAGAAAACAATCTAACATAAAATAAAATTTAAATTGGAACTCCAATGGACTTAATGAAATAATAAAGAAGTTTCATGTAAGGAACGTCACGACAAGCAAGAATGTCGCGAACTGGGACATTGGATAGTCTACCTTGGGTACGCAAGGAATTTATTAGTTGAGATCTGACATCACGATACTCCACGCATGTCCAAACAACATGGTCAATATCGCGGTAACCTTCGCCACAAGCACAATGATTAGTCTCGGAAAGTCCAATTCGAAGGAGATGTGCATCTAACGTGTAGTGATTGGACATGAGTCTGGACATCACACGAATGAAATCTCTACTCACATCCAATCCCCTGAACCATGCCTTTGTCGATATTTTAGGAATAATTGAGTGCATCCACCGACGCAGATCATCTTTATCCCAAGAAGCTTGCCAGCTGGCAAGTGTTCTTTGGCGAGACGCGCTATAGAATTCATTGAAAGCAATTGGTCTCTCATAAATTTCACCCTCAATAGCACCACGTTTGGCTAAAATATCGGCTCTTTCATTGCCTGGAATGGAGCAATGAGCCGGGACCCAAACTATTGTGATTTGATAATTATTATTCAATATGACGTTCAGGCACTGTTTTATTTTGCCCAAGAAAAAAGGTTCATTTTTGCCAGCAGCCTTTGAGCGAATGGCTTCAATTGCACTCAGACTATCTGTGAAAAGAAAATAATGGTTTGGAGATAATGTGACGATTATACTCAAACTATAATGAACTGCTGCTAACTCTGCTATATAAACAGATGCAGGTTCTTGAAGCCTAAAGGAGACCGAAACATTATTGTTGAACATACCAAACCCTGTCGCTTCTTCAATTCGCGATCCGTCCGTGTAAAACATTTTCTCAGAGTCGATATGCCTGAACTTACTTGTAAATATTTTTGGGATTTCCAACGAGCGTAGGTGTTCCGGAATTCCACGCACTTCGCGCTGCATGGATGTGTCGAAAAATAAAGTTGAGTCAGGGACATTTAGGAGGCTGACACGGATAGGAATATATCTTGAAGGGTTGATTTCCTGTGACATATGGTTAAAATATACAGTCATGAATCTTGTTTGAGATTGAAGCTCAACTAGCCTTTCGAAGTTATTAATAACTAGGGGATTCAGTACCTCGCATCTTATTAGCAGTCGCGACGAAAGCTCCCAAAAACGATCCTTCAATGGAAGAACTCCCGCCAGAACTTCAAGACTCATTGTATGTGTCGAATGCATGCAGCCTAAAGCAATTCGCAAACAACGATATTGAATTCGCTCTAATTTGATAATATGAGAGTTTGCAGCGGAACGAAAGCAAACGCATCCATATTCCATCACTGAAAGTATCGTTGTCTGATACAATTTTATTAGATCTTCCGGATGAGCACCCCACCAAGATCCGGTTATTGTTCGAAGAAAATTTACTCTTTGTTGGCATTTTGTTATCAGAAACCTAATGTGTCCTCCCCACGTGCATTTGGAATCAAACCACACCCCGAGGTATTTGAAAGTCAAAACCTGTTGGATCATTCTTCCCATCATATGAAGCTGAAGCTGCGCGGGATCATGCTTTCTTGAAAAGACGACCAGCTCTGTTTTCTCCGCAGAGAATTCGATACCCAGATGGACAGCCCAAACGGACAAGTTATCTAAGGTATCTTGCAATGGTTTTTGCAGATCAATAGCTTTGGGTCCAGTAACTGAAACTACGCCATCATCTGCCAATTGTCTTAGTGTACATGGGGATACTAGACAGCTGTCAATGTCATTCACGTAAAAATTATAGAGGAGCGGACTGAGGCAAGAGCCTTGCGGTAGACCCATGTAGCTAATTCTGAATGTTACCAAATCGCCATGTGAAAAATGCATGCGTTTCTCTGACAAAAGGTTGTGCAAATAATTATTTATAACCGCTGGGAGTCCATGTTGGTGAAGCTTGTCTGAAAGAACATCAATGGAAACTGAATTAAATGCTCCTTTAATGTCTAAAAATACAGATGCCATTTGTTGCTTTTGAGCGAAGGCAATTTGGATGTCAGACGAAAGTAATGCAAGGCAATCATTCGTCCCTTTATTTCTACGGAAGCCAAACTGAGTATCTGACAACAAACCGTTCGTCTCGACCCAAGTGTCGAGACGTCGTAGAATAATTTTTTCGAACAATTTTCTGATGCAGGACAACATCGCGATGGGTCTATATGAGTTGTGATTGGAAGCTGGTTTCCCCGGCTTTTGAATGGCGATAACTTTCACTTGCCTCCAGTCAGGTGGAACAATATTTTGCTCAAGAAGCTTGTTGAACAATTCCAACAAACGTCTTTTTGCGAGGTCGGGCAGATTCTTCACCAAGTTGAATTTAATTCTGTCCAACCCAGGAGCGTTATTGTTACAAGACATGAGTGCTATGGAAAATTCCATCATTGAAAAGGCTATCAATGGAACCATTATTTGAAAAAGATTCCCTAATAATGTTATGCGTAGGAACAGAATCTGGACAAACTTTCCTCGCAAAATCAAATATCCATCGGTTCGAGTATTCCTCACTCTCATTTCCTACGTTACGATTCCTCATTCGTCTGGCCGTATTCCACAGAGTGCTCATTGAGGTTTCTCTTGACAAACCTTCGACAAAATGTCTCCAATAGCTACATTTCTTGGCCCGAAGTATGCTCTTGTACTTGGTTTCTAAAGTCAAGAATTTTTCAAAATTCTGAGGAGTTCCTCCTCCTCGTTTTAAAAACGTCTTGAAGGCATTTTGTTTCGCGTGCTTAGCATCTGAGCACTCTTTGTCCCACCAAGGGTTTGGAGGCCTTCTGTTAGACGATGTACCAAGAAATCGTTTGGTTTGGGCTTGTTCTGCGGCCTCCAGAATCGCACAAACGAGGAAGTCATATTCTTCAAGTGGGGGGAGCTCTTCCATTGAAGTTAAGGCACTTGAAATATTACTTTGGTATTTAATCCAGTCAATATTTTTTGTCAAATCATATGGAATATTAACTGAATTAGCAATGCCTTTGTTACTGCTAATTGAGATGATGATTGGTAAATGATCGCTACCGTGTAAATCAGGAAATACTTTCCAGGTGCAATCTAGTCGAATTGAAGTCGAGCAAAGAGATAAATCTAATGCACTTGGACGTGCAGGAGGTCTTGGGATCCGTGTCATGCTACCCATATTTAGTACCGTCATGCTAAAATTGTCGCAAATATTATATATTAAGGATGATCTGCTATCATTGTAAACGGAACCCCACATCATTCCGTGCGAATTGAAATCTCCTAAAATCAAACGTGGAGCAGGAAGGGCTTCGACAATTTCATTAAGCTGTCGTTGTCCAACTTGAGCTCTTGGAGGAATATATACTGAAGCAATGCAAATGTCCTTTCCTTTAATGTTTATTTGACAAGCAACAACTTCTATACTAGAAGTCGAAGGAATATTTAATCTATAAAAGGAATAACATTTCTTAATTCCTAAAAGCACTCCACCATACGGAGAGTCTCTATCGAGACGTATAATGTTAAAGTCATTAAAATTTAAGGCTATGTTTGATGTAAGCCATGTTTCGCACAAAGTAAATACATCACATTTTTGACTATGCAACAAAACTTTAAATGAATCAAGTTTTGGCATGATGCTTCGACAATTCCACTGCAGGACAGTGATTGAATCATTTGCGGCGGATGATAAATTATCCATCAAATGATACAAAACCTGAAAGAACTGGCCATTGAGCTGATAACTGTTTCAAAAAAGTTCTAGCTATTGGAAGGAATGCCGTTATGATAGTCTTTAGAGGTTCAGAAATATTGAATGCTGCGAAAATCCATTCTACAATTTCCGAAAACTTAAGTAATCCTGTTGGTGAATGTGAAACGGAGCCCACTGGATTATTGTCTTTTCTTGAGCTAGTTTCTGGATTGGTTTGTGAATTTGACAAACCAGGAGGCACAGTTTTTGGTTTTAAATTTGGCTTTTTAGCTTTAACACGGGGATCTTTTTTTGAAGATGTAATTTTAGGTGTCTTTTTAGGTATTTTGTGGTTTGTTAATCTCCTCTTAACAGACCCTTGAGGAGTGACAAACGAGGTATCTTCACTATTTCCGTCGGAGTCAGATTCCTCTGGCTCCATAAGATTTGAAAAACCGTTTTCGGTTTCCAAGGGGGAGACATGTATGACCGTTTTAAGCATTTCTGCATATGTGCGCTTAGACCGTGCTTTTAAAGAAAGCTTCATTTTGTCTTTACGCAACTTAAATGCAGCGCATACTGAAAGATCATCATGAGGTCTCTCCCCACAATAAACACATTTTTCAACATTTTTATCGCAAAGATTATCCTTATGAGGCCCTTGACATTTGATACATTTGGACTTATTATAGTTTCTGTTCTTGTTCTTGTACATTTTGTACTTGTTTTGGAATTGTATGTACCTATTCCTGCACTTTCTGTACATGGTTCTATTTCTTCTGTACCAGTTCCTACGCTTACTGTTCCTGTTTCAGTACTCTGTACATGTTTCTGTACCATTTGTACTTTCTATGTCTTTTCCCACACTCTCTGCACTTTTTCCAGTATTTTCTGTACTTGTTTCTCTCATTTAAGTACTTGTTCCTGTCCATTTTGCACTTGTTCAGTTTAGAGTGTCACAGTGACGTCAGCTGCTTGTTTGGAAGGCACATTTTTAACAGTATTCTTTCAAACGATCTGTCTGTCTGTCAAATACAATGTAAAACATTTCGGATTAAATGTTTGTAGTTGTTACCAACAATACGGATGAGATGTAACTGTAGATGTCTCGGTGAACTTCCTATCGTTCAAAAGTTAACTTTGAATGGAAATTATTTCGAACACTCACAATATCAGAATAATCAAATGGCCTATGTAAAAGTCGGTTTCAGAAGAGCGTGGTCATGAGCAGTATTGTCTTTCATATTCCATCAAAATGAATCAACTCGTATTTGTGTTTTATTCGAATTCAGCTTTTTTTTTCAAAATGGGTACCACGTACGCTTCTCTCTTCCAAGTAGTTGTTTGGTGCTCGCATATTAAAGGTCTCAAAATGACTCAAGCATAATACATGCAAAAGGAGAAACAGTTTGTGAGCAAGTGGATGAATTTTTTTTTGAAGAGGTGGAAAATTGTACGAAACTGTTCATAGCCACTCAAACGCAAAAAAGCCGACGTTGAGAGAAAGATATGCCCAAAAACGTTTCGAATGGATTGATATAATATGGATCGTGTCTGGGCCAATTGAAAACGTTTGGGCTCAAATGACTTGCAATTTGAAACAGTTGAATTTTAGCCTAAGAAAAACCAAAAAAAAAATCTTCGAATTTAACTGGAATTACTCTATAAAGTTGAGAACTTAACAGTTTTGAATTAGCTGATGATAATTTGACTTTGCTACTTGCACATCTCAATCTTGTTGCCTCTGAATAAAATTTCAGCGCATTGTGATAGCAATAATTTCATCCATCGTGAAGATAGGGATTCACATTTCAGGATATTTAAGAAAACCTCGAATCTTAAAATAATCTGCCCATACTTAATTAAGCATGTGGTGTGCACATGGATCAAGTAGGCTTGGTAAAATTTGCACACAAAACAACTCGCTTGGAGCCAAAACGATTTCATTAATAATCTAGTATTCATATTTTGCTCTCCAACTGGCAGTCATTGCATAACTCGATACACGATAAACAATCTTCAAATATATCGCATGCATTAAGTGGAAAATTTCCAATTTCATATAAAACAAATTTCTAGATTTTCTCCACTTTCTAGATGGATTTTGCTTGTTATTAAGGGCGGAGGCCAGTGTGTTTTAGGGCGTTTTAGAGGGCTATTTTCACGCTTCAAATCTGATTTTCTCAGCAACGGTGACGAATATAAAAAACCCAACTGACAATCTCTTAGAAAATTAGTTTAGAATATTCTGCGAAAATTTTCTTAATGATTCATTGACTTTGTCGGTCGGGGAAGTCTTTTTCCTGAAGGAAGAATTGCATAGCTGAAAACGGCAACTTTTAACTTGTCCATTGAATTTCTCGCCTTCAAAAGCATGGATCAAAAATCTATCCAGACAGTGTCTAGATAATTTAATCTAGATGCGATTTGTGCATAAAACATATACGTTGTCGTGATAAAAATAAAGTGAAGGTTATTTTTGTGAAGGTAAGTCGATTTCTATGGCAGCGCCATTTTAGTTCCCTGGTAACGTAACGAAACATGAGAGAAAAATAAAATCGGCTCAAAAGGCTGCCAAACAAGCGGTAGCTTTCTTGGATTTTATGTGATGTAGTCAAACTTGTAACCGAAAATATCAAAACTTTCTTGGCAACCCGGTCACATCGAGAGTCATTTTGCACATTTGCGAGAGAAATGTAATACACTCAAATAAAAATTCACGTTCGATTCACTTGAAAAATCATGTAAAATGGTTTCAAATGTCAAATTGACGAAAATGAATGTTGTACGAACATCCCCTAAAATGAATGAAGTCATCACATAAGGTTTACGTGAATTGACCAAACGTCTACGTGAATCTACGTGAATTCCCAGTGTGAAAAACTCGATTTGGAAAATAACCTTAAAGTGTAAGTAGTGTAAATATTTGCAAGAAATGTTATTTAATTACAATTTTTTACTATATCAACCGGACCGTTCCAGTATGAAAGTTTCCATGTGTTAGACTAGACCGAGTGCCTGCGTGAGTGCGGAAGTGTGTCCGCTCCTGTCGAATGCTTCAAATAGGCCGTTGGTCCACCGAAAAACGAGTTCAAAATCGGTATGAAGCTAGAGACACTGGACCCATATATCGCGACCTCAACATCTCGACTTCGGCTTCGGTTGGATGGCATTGACAACAAAAACGATTTCTGGAGGCTTGTCGATTTGAGATCCCACGACGTTATTAGTTGCTTTATGTTTTCAGAAATTTTAATTCTATGCTAATTTTCTGAAATAAATGGTTTATTTTTCATTTAATAGATTTATATAAAAATCTTAACTTCAACTAATATACAAAAAAAGTAATTCTCTGGTATTTAAATTTCATGTGAAGTGATAGGTAAATGTGATTATGCATTAAACAGCTTTCAAATGCCGGGGGTTATGACGAGCTTGGTAAAACATTACGTCACGGAAGTTTTATTTTAACTACTAAAGTATGCGTTCTTTATTACAATTTTCGGCTTTTATACGTGACATAGTCTTCGAAAATTTTCGAGAAAAAGTGCAAGAGAACGCTTACGCTACTCTTACGAAATGAAATAAAAAATTTCCTAATACTGCGATTATCCAATCAAAATACGTCAATTGTAGTCGTAACGAAAATAATCTTTTAGAAGAGAACAATTTTATATTTATTAAATCATCTTTAAAAATTCGACAATTTCAACATGTTATCAGTCTTCGGTTGAAAAGCACATTTATTTCTCAGAGATAACCGGGTCGATTTCAACTAGCTTAGATTCAAATAAAAGGTTCCCAATTTTACATATTGATTATATTTAAACGTAAATTAACCGTGAGAATGCTCTTTTCAACGTGCGTGTCTCGTTTACTCACAGCCGATCAAAAACAAAAACGTGTAGATGATTCAGAGCACTGTTTGGCCATGTTTACAAATGATAAATCAGATGTTTTTCGTCGGTATGTGATAAGGGATGAAACATGGATCCCTAAAAAAAATTAGCGAATACTACATTGCGTTATTAGATCAATTTTCGGCAAGAAAAGTATTTCTCTTAGTTTATTACACGACTTATTCAGTGATATGTTGCATGTTTCCACACTTAAAAATATGTCAGAATGTCTTAGAACACGTAAATTCACCGGATTTTTGACACCAATACGTCTTACTTTACTATGGGGTACCTTTAAAAAATCTACCTGGGAGAGTGTTAATTTTTGAATCGTGAATATCTTATGTTGTATCTAACGTACTAACATAACTTTTGCTGCATGCCATCGGAAATATGATCATCATTTTATGATAAAACTATTAGCTATAGCTACTATAACAACAAATAGTTAAAAATAAAAGTTTTCTAGAATGTTCAGTTGCTTTGCGTTCGAGTTAAATGCATCAAAGTGTTCAGGAGAAAACTCCACAATTCAACCTTTCTAAAGGCTATAAATGTTAACAGAAGAGCTATAAAAATATTCGAATTGGTTCAAGATAGGGGATGCAAGGTAAGCCAGTAATGATAACTGAAATATCAATTACAAAATAAACATAAACAAATTGTTTCCTTTTTCGGTTATCATTTTTAACACTTTGGAACACATCTCAATACATTTCAAACAGTCGATTATCGATTTAAACTTGCTGGTGATAGTCGAAAACACAAATGAGCCACCTCCACCCTCTATTTATAATCCTGACCGGAAAAAGGTTTGGCTATCGAGTTGATGTTCATGGCTATTCATTCGAACATGCTCACTACCAACAGTGAAGAAAATGAAGCAGGACTACTTGGCACTTGAAACTGAGCAAGCAAAACTTCAAGTGACTAGGTACGGTTATTCAATTGACGATGGATTCTGGGAGCTTCATTTGAGTATTATAACAAAAGTCAAATGAATGAGTAGGGCTATGTCAACAGTCAATGGACATAAATTTCTCTTTCATCAATATTCGATTGAAATAATGTTTTGCCGCACTGCTCAGGAGTCCTGAAAAGGACTATTTTCGTGAATGTTGAGTTCAATGAAGTGTCATTGGAATTCATATTGTTGAGATCTACGATGAAGTAACATAATTTCCAATCGATTGGCCATTAGTTCATGAAAATGCTTGGACGAATAGCCGAAAGGATGGATGTAGATGTGGATTAATGAAGACACTTTTGTAGCTCAGACCCGATCGTTACTGGTAAAACAGAAATAGCTGTAATTTTATTACTATTACAGCGCCAAAGCAGATGTTTGTTTTATGACATACAATTTAACTCGGATGGGCAGAACACTTTTGCAACTAGTTGTAGCGCGATTTACACTGAAGAGAATGTATTTTAAGATTAGGTGGATTTTTTTGATTTACCTTTATAATACTTTCGATGTGGAATTTACGAAATGGTACGCAGATCAGTTAAGTGAAGAAAGACGTATTTTTACGTCAAAAAGACCGGATGTCACAGCTCTTATGGATTGCATATGTCGAACGTGTCGAGACTTCCTCTTAAAAAACTTCCAATAATAGATCCAAATTATGTAAGCGAATAGCAAGTTAAATGTGATGCAAAAACATCGTGCTCGTCCTTTTACTCGCCATAAAGCAGTAGGAGAAGAGTTGATAAATAGAGGAAAGTTTGTGATTGTGTGATTTATCGAACTTCTTATAAGCAATTTTGGAAATGAATTACAAAGTTTCAATTAATCAAACGTTTTTCTACACTTAAAAATACCACTATCTAAAGACTGCCCCAGAAAGCTTTTTGATTTCGCTGTAAATAATTCACAAGTGTTAAATGTTCAAATTTTATTCGATATGCTGATAATATTAGACTACAACAACAGAATATTATTCTCAACATTTGTTACTTAGCCATTGTAGACTAGCTGGCGCACCTTCTTGCGAACGTTCCTCATTAAATTCCGTACAGACTTCTTGGCGACAAGTTTTGACACTTTTTTCCAATCTTTTTCGAACTGTTGAATGGTTTCGGCTGCCGAGAAATGTTTCCTATGATGTGCCTTCGTTAATGCCCAAAATTCCTCAATTGGTCGAAGTTGTGGGCAATTTGGTGGATTCATGTCTTTTGGGACGAAAGTGACATTTTTGGTTGTATACCATTCTACCGTTGATTTCGAGCAGTGACAAGAAGCAAGATCTGGCCAGAAGACAACAGGATCCTTGTGGCTTCGAATCATGGGTAGAAGTCGTTTTTGTAAACATTCCTTGATGTATATTTCGCTGTTCATTGAAGCAGTGGTGATGAAGGGTTTCGAAATCTTACCGCAGCTACAAATTGCTTGCCAGACCATAGCTTTCTTACCAAATTTTTCGACTTAGATCGATGCCTCGGACTGGTTTAACTATCCTCATAGGTGTTATCCTCACCGAACTTCCTGATTGCATTTCGCACGGCTTTTTCACTTACTCCTTCCATTTTTGCTATCTTTCTTAGTGACAGTCCGCGTTCTGTGCACCATTTGTACACAATTTTTCGACGTTGTTCTGCTGAAAGTCCACGCATTTCGAAACAAACTAATGAAAACGAATAAACAACTGCACAAGTGGTTAGAGAAGAGTGTAAACAACAGAACGTAACCATAAAAATTGACAGATTCTGAACCATTGCGAAATGGCAGCGGTTTTTGGTTACGTCCATACTTTCTGGGACAGCCTTCATAGCCTGTTTTAATTGCGCAATTCTACAAAAACCCATACTCTTGAGTTTCATTTAAATAAATCGAGATCAGCTGCTTCTAGTAGAAAAGTGACAAAACTTATTGTTTTTGATATGTAAAATCATATTCTAGTGTTTGAATGGACACTTTTCATCAAAAGCTTTAGCTTTTGCAAATGTCTGCAAATTATTTTTGCAAAAATGAAAATATAGCGAACAATTTGAAAATTAAACATTTTGAATCATATTTTTTCGGTTGATTTTCTGGAAATATTTTTTCAGTGCCTTTTTTTAATACTCGATCGGTTTCCTGAAACTTCTTGGACACCATTTTATACAATTAAAAAAAATTACAGAGGTACACAGATGTAAAGAACGCGCATGTAAAAAATGCATTCGCCCTTTTGAAAAACAGTCGATTAGGACTCTGAATCCGTTCTAAACAAATGGTTTTCCATAATAAAGATATGCCAAAATTTCATACAAATAGAAGCTGGTCGATTCCGCTGTTGCACTATCTTAGATATATCGTAGATAATTGTTACCGATGCTGCTATCAAATAAAATGCATTGAACAATTCACAACACACAATTATTGGGTTTGGGTTGCTCAAGTTGGATCACACTTTTTGCGTCTATGCACTGTCGAATCGAATAGTTTAAAATTCGAACATTTATCAGATTACAGATTAAAAACATCGTTAATAGTTAATAATTCATAATATTGATATCTAATTTGAATTCATTTTTAGTAATATTTCAGCTAACTTCTTAGCCTGATAGGTTATGTACACTTCCCAGGCACCAGTGGACAAAGAAACTCCGGAACAAAGCAAACCACACAAAACAACAATCAGCGTCAAACAAACGTATCAATTTTCTTACGATTTTAGCTTTATTTTTTCTCAGGAAACAAAAAAAAACACCCGAACGGTTCGGTAGACAAGAATCAATTTTGTTTTGCTTGTCACAAATGAATAAAGCAAGCTATTTTGTGGCGTTCAGAATTCTATTAAAATGTGCTAACGAAAGGTTTTGCGAAGACGATGATTGAATGATTGAACGATTTCTTTTTGTTTGAATCCATTGTCCAACTGACGCCTACTACGATTTTTGACAGATGACCGATTGCTGGTCACCGTGGCTATGAACAAAGAATCTTGCATAAAATTGACATTTTATAGTAACCTATAAAGCCAGTAATTATCCACGTTTATGTGATGGATCTACCTGGAATCAGAATGGGTAAGTTATAGAATTCTCAAAAACTGACCAAATCGCTGGCTGGATGGCACCGTATGGTCAAATAGATATAAATCTCAAAATCTCTGCTCACTACGAAACTCAATTCGCACCAACTGTCGTCAATTTTCATAATGCTTGGGATAATTTCGTTCAAACGGATGAACAAAATAGCAGATAGCTCACCTGCCTCACCCAGCATTGGGCAGTTTTGCCTGATGGCAAAAATCCTTTACGGTATTTTACCTCTTTTATGTTTCATATTCCTCAATATTTGATATGCCTTCTGTTGCAGTGTCCCACTTCAGCGGACACGCCAGGACGTACAGAGCCTGCGTGACAATGTGGACAATACGGTAAAGAGGAGGCCATGAAATATTAATCTCCATCGGGGCAAGGGTTGCTTAGGTATGCCGAAACCAACCAGAAGGTCACGGACGAAAACGTGATTGTGTCCTTTCTAGTAATATGAGCAGATTGTTTTCGCATTCGTTTTGGACGGACCGATCACTGTAACGCGAAATGTTCAGGGGCATTTGCTAAATTTGCAAAAATAAATGCAATTGTAACATCATGGTTAGATATTTTTAGATTGATTAATTTATATATGACAGAAATCAAACTAGCTACACAATTCATTTTTTTTTAAATTAAGCAGTGAATATGATGGTGAGATTTGTGCAATAGTACTTCCTAAAACTCAAACACCAAAAACTTTTCAAAGTTTGTTTTAAGCATGCAAATAATCCACGTGATTGTTGAAGTTTAGATATTTTTGGAATAACCATCTCTAACACCTGAACCCAAATTCATCGCGGGTATGTTTTTTTCGTCACCGAACACCGAAAACTAATTAAAATTTTCCATTAAACCCATTGAACCGAAAACACACAAAAGCCATGCGTGAAGTGACCAGCCGAAGCTTTTAGCATATTTCTAAACGAACTGCAACAACAAGCTTTTGTACTCGCGCCGTTGTCGGTCTGCGCTTGGGTCAGTTTTCTCACACGACCCCTTAAATCCTTCATTGTCCTGTTGGGAAAAATCAATTTAGAAAATCCTGTCGGAATCTCATATCGCCCCAAATGAATGCATATGCGTATATGTTTTTGGATGCAAAAGAGAAGGCGCAAAAATAACACCGCAAACAATGATCGGCTTCGATGACGCACACGTGCATCTACTTCTGCATCCAATTAGACCCGTTGCAACGGCATGGGAAAGGCAGGCCATTTCTTGTTTTCGCTTAGATTTTTCGTAACCGTAGCTGTGGGAAGCTTTCGTCGTAGAGAACAAGGAATTCTTTGAAAAGTAATAAGAAATTCGTAGCTTTTCTTACGAGATTCTTTAAATAATAAGTTTTAATAGTGAAAGTTCTTACCAGAAAAAAAGTTGATTGTTAATTTTTCAATCTAGTGTTCTTAATTTCATGAAGAATAGGGGAACTGTGTCTTTGTTCATTTTATTAGTACAGTTTGTTTTGTTATTCATTCCTAAGCCAATAACAATTACAATAAAAACGTATTTTCAATCCACCTAGTGATGATATATGGCCTTTCATTTGTCATTGACACAGTCTCATTAAAACAGTTCTACCTTGTTTAATTAGTATAATGTCTGACATGAATTTTGGCTCATTTTTTAAACAAATTCGCTCAGATTGATTCGAGTAGTTCGCAGTGAGTCTCGTTTTAAAGTTTTTACCCGCTATTTCCGGTACATCTGGAACCGGGAACTTGGCACAGTATAGCCGAAGTCGGTTCGTTTAGTAAGTAACTAATATAGCCTACAAATTAAATCAGTTTGAGCCAAATCTAGAAGAATTTTACCCTATTTTGTATGATAAAATTCAATAGCAACCTGTGGGAGTATGAGATTTTTTATGATATTACACCGAAACCACCATTTACGAACTAAACGGAGGTTCGTAAAAAGAGGTAGTTCGTAAAAAAAGTTTACTTTATTTGGGATTTACTTTGTAAAAACGTGCTTAATCTACCTAGCAGTAAGATGATACCTTTTTTTATCAATCCGCATGTGTTTTTTGCATGAATATTCTTCGGTGTTTCAGTTTTCATGACATTATTCTAATGTCCGTCGTTTTAAGTGGCAATTTTCGATATTAATCACTCAATGTCAATGTCGAAACAGCAAATCGGATCGGATTTGAATCTAAAAGTGTAACAATCGATTAAACAATCCATGATATGTCGAAATAATTTCCACTTTAGAGTTTAGGATAATTTAAGGTACTTCCAGAGCCGGTATTCAGGAACCAGCATAACCCAAACCAATTCGTATGGCCATATGACGAATAAATTGCAATATTTTTAAGTCCAACTTTAAAGCTTCTCGGGATTGTCATTTTCTATATCGGTTTGAATTTTAAAAATTCATCATCCCATAATTGCAGAATCGGAAGTCAGAATGGGATAAAATTGGATTTATTTTAATTTGAACTTTTGTTTCTGAAATTCGATTCGGCTTTCTCTGAGAAAACGATTGAGCTTTAAGAAACGATTCGATACTGGAACCGGAATTCGAAATTCGGTGTAGCCGAAGTCAGACAAATTCACCTGAGTAGATGTATAATTTACATTTGTTTTAAAATGTTTAAAAAACAATGTAGATATCTTCGAGGAATCGGAAGTTGGATTTGACTAAAAAGCGAGATATTCCATAGGATCTTGAGACCTTTCATTTTAATTTTTTCTGGTTCCTTCATAGTTTCATTTGAATCTTAGTTCAGTCATCTACGAGAAAAAGTAGTAACACTATTTTGATTTCGTTTCACATGCTACCCTGTAGTATCGGAACCAAAATTCGGATCCCAACGTAATTCAGGAACCATGTTTGGGAGGATACGAATTTTCATATGAATCAGAGTTTGTAGAACACGGTTGAGTCATCTCCGAAAAAAATGGAGTGAAATTATTTGTCACACTCGCATTTGCTGATCTCGACGAACTGATTCGAATGGTATATGGCTGTTATGTTCTTCCAGAATTTATTGCTGTAAGTAGTTAAAATCAATATAATTATGGGATTGCTTCCAACTCGAAAATTCTGCCATCATCTGGTTTACATATGGCATATTCGAACGATTATGTTGCCAAAAACGAACCGTGCTAAAATCGGTCGGAGGCAAAATATCATGCTTTACACAGTCTTTTGGGTACTTACAAACAAATCTATGTAACAGTATAAAAAATCGTGTTTTATGTTGCTCCCAAGCATTTCTTTGCCAGACAGCGCTCTAAACTTCTACTGCTAGAATAGGGGAAAAAGTCGCTTACACAAAAATTTCGATATCTCCGTTAAAAATGGATGGATTTTAACAATCTATGGCTTGTTGGATAGGTATTACCGTGCGGAATCTAAGTCTGAAAATATATTCTGTTTTCAAGGTCAATTGTGACAGATACCTTCAAAAAAGTGAAAATTTTGAAATAAAACTTCGTATAACTCAAAAAGTAAACATCCGATCTCAAAACCATTCAATAGCGTTCTGGGTGACGGGGGGACCTTTCATTAGCGACTAGTTTGATCAAAATCGGTCCAGCCATCTCTGAGATCTCGACCTCTTAGTTGACAACACACATACAGACACACACACATACACACATACGGACATTTGCTCAGTTCGTCGAGCTGAATCGATTTGTATATGACATTCGGCCCTCCGGGCCTCGGAAAATTTTTCTAAAGTTTGAGCGAATTCTATACCTATTTTTTATATTTATAATAAAAGGTAAAAAGTTTTGTGTAATGAATGTAGAAACCATCATATGGCTATTTTCGAAACGGATGTGAAGAGTAAGTGCAAGGAAATGAAGTTTGCGCTCGTTTCAAAATCCAAGATGGCGGCTTCCGGTTCATTGATATTGCTTACAACTTCTAACAATATGGATATTTTCGGAACGGGATTGATAAGCAGATATCGAAAAACGATGTTTGAGGTGGTTCTGAAATTCAAGATGGCGACTTCCGGTTTCTTGATATTCCTTGAAAACCCTCAATGATTGTATTTTCGGAACGGGTTTGATGAGTAGACGTCGGAAAACGATGTTTAAGATAGTTCTGAAATTCAAGATGGCGACTTCCGGTTTTTGATATTCCTTGAAAACCCTTACAGTATGGGTATTTTCGAAAAGGATTTGATGTGATGCCATAAAAACGATGTTTGTGATCGTTCTGAATCCAAGATGATCACTTCCGCTCTATTGATATTCTTTAAAAATACTCACAATATGGATATTTTCAGAACAGATTTGGTGTGTAGGTACCCAAAAGAAAGATGTTTGTGATCGTTTTAAAATCTAATTCTTTCCGAAAATACCCATATTGTAAGGGTTTTCAAAGAATATCAAGAAACCGGAAGTTGCCATTGTGAATTTCAGAACCACCCTAACAATCGTTTTTCGACATCTACTCATCAAACCCGTTCCGAAAATGCCCACATTGTAAAGGTTTTCAAGGAATATCAAGAAACCAGAAGTCGCCATCTTGAATCGTTTTCCGACATCTACTTATCAATCCCGTTCCGAAAATACCTATATTGTAAGGGTTTGCCCTCCGGGTCAATTTCCACTGGTAAATTTTTCAAGTGATTGAATAAGCTTTCTATATGAGAAAGGCTTTGAGTGTACTTTTATAGAAAAACATCGTTATCATGATTTTGTAATAACACTAACAAGTAGGTACAAATTGAATAAAAGATTCACAAATTTACATTTTTTCGCCTGAAAAATATAGATTTAAATGTGGCAACCTTGCACGCTATACGAAATTGAACAAAGCACGCTGCGGACGGAGCAAAGCCGCACGTACCGACCGGTTTAAATGTTTTGACACTCATCGCCCTACAATTTCGGAACCGGAAGCCGGATCTGGATGAAATTGCACAGTATATTTAAAGACAATGAGGACTTTAATTTAAATTATGATTTGAGAAAATCGGTTTAACCGTTGCTGAGAAAGCTCACGTTTTTGGAGCTTTGCTTTACTGTTATTGGTATTTTCGGAAGCGGAAACCGGCAACTAGTAGCCTCAAAGAAGTTTTATATATTCACTAACAAGATCTATTAACTAGATGAATTTAGCAGTAAATTTTGTTAAAATGTGCACCTCGCTTCGCCATCACTTGAGAAAAATATTCATGAAATTGAGAATTTTCACCAATCGCGCTGTTATACCGAAACCGGAATTCAGATCTGGATTACTTTTCAGGGAATTTTAAAAAATTTCAAGACCTTTTATTTGCTTCTTAGTTTGTGAAAATCGGTTAAGAAATTTCCAAGAAAATTGAGTGCGCATTTTTGAATAAGTTTGCACATATTTCCTTGTTATTCCGGAACCGGAAGTCCGATCGGGGTAAAATTCAATAGCAATCTATAAGACCAGAAGGCCTTTCGTTTGAATCTAAATTTGTTAAGATTGGTCACGCCAACTTTGAGAAAAGTGAGTGACATTATTTGTCACATACACACAGACATTTTGTGATCTCGGCGAACTGAGTCGAATGGTATAAGACACTCGGCCAAAATTCAAAATGGAAGATTTAATGTTGACAAATGGAAGCTGAAAATTGTGAATTAAACATTGAAAACTGAATATTAAAAACTGAAATTTCAAAATCGAGAACCGAAAATTGAACATTGCAACATGAAAATTTAAAAAAGAACTATTTTAAACCAACTAAATACTAAATACTAAATACTAAATACTAAATACTAAATACTAAATACTAAATACTAAATACTAAATACTAAATACTAAATACTAAATACTAAATACTAAATACTAAATACTAAATACTAAATACTAAATACTAAATACTAAATACTAAATACTAAATACTAAATACTAAATACTAAATACTAAATACTAAATACTAAATACTAAATACTAAATACTAAATACTAAATACTAAATACTATATACTAAATACTAAATACTAAATACTAAATACTAAATACTAAATACTAAATACTAAATACTAAATACTAAATACTAAATACTAAATACTAAATACTAAATACTAAATACTAAATACTAAATACTAAATACTAAATACTAAATACTAAATACTAAAAACTAAATACTAAATACTATATACTAAATACTAAATACTAAATACTAAATACTAAATACTAAATACTAAATACTAAATACTAAATACTAAATACTAAATACTAAATACTAAATACTAAATACTAAATACTAAATACTAAATACTGAATAATAAATACTAAATACTAAATATTAAATCAAGAAACGATACGTTCTGAAGACCGTAGAACCATTTTGCATACCTTAGATATGACTATATGGGGGGTGGATGCAGCAAGTGCCTTTAAATAGGGGGGTGTAGTGTTTAAAACGGCATAATTCCAAAACTACTGAACGGATTGTCACCAAACTTGGCACAGGTACTTCTTGCTCTTCTGAGATGGTCATAGGGATATTTTAATGGGGGAGGGAGCGTAGTAAGTGTTCTTAACAGGGGGAGGTCATGAAAAAATTTGTCTAATTTGACGAGAATCGATACTTTTTTAAGACCATAGAAACATTTTGCATGTATTAGATATGATTATATGGGGGGTAGATGTAGTAAGTGCCTTTAAAAAGGGGGGTGTAATGTTTGTAATGGCATAACTCCGAAATTACTGAACGGATTGCTATCAAACTTGGCACATGTACTTCTTGCTCTTCAGAGAAGGTCATAAGCGTTTTTTATGGGGGGAGGGAGCGTAGCAAGTGTCATCACCAAGGAGGGGTCATGAAAAAATTAATATAATTTTATGAAAACCGATATTTTTTGAAGATCTTAGAAACATTTTGCATACCGTAGATATAATTTAATGGGGGATGGATGCAGCAAGTGCCTTTAAATAGGAGGGTGTAATTTTTGTAATGGCATAACTTCAAAACTAATTAACGGATTGCTATCAAACCTGGTACATGTACTTCTTGCTCTTCTTGCTTTGAAAAAAAAATTCATAAAATTTGACAAGAATCGATAATTTTTGAAGATCATGCAAACATTTTCCATACCTTAGCTATGATATATGTGGGGGTTGATGTAGCTAGTTTCAAAAGATCTGGTTCCATTTTGCCGGGGAATTCAAAGAACTAAGGGAAAATAATATTTGTCTGCCTATGAACGTAAGTGTATTCAAGTCTCAGCATAACTACAAAACAACAAAACGAATCGCCATCAAGTATGGCACATTTACCAAACGTGGAAATCGATATTTTTTGAAAAGCACAGATACTTTCTACACTACTCAGGGTAATCATTTAGTAAGTTCACTGACAAAAAGTAAGTTAAATAAAAATAGATTATAAGGTTATTTAGAGGGTGAGAGAGTGGAGTAAGTGCCCCGAATATGGGAAGTGAAAAGAAAACATTGCTCGGGTTTTATGAAAAATTGGTACTTCTTTACGAGTACAGTATATTTCTAGCAACTAAGTGAGGTTTGTCTAGAATACCATGAACATTATGATTATTGTGAGATCTGAGATGGGACACTGAATATTCGCAATCTGAACATGAACGAAGTATTGTTTAATCGGGTTTCCATCTAAGTTATGTTTCAATACAATCAGAGTATTTCACTAAGAAGGACAACTTCGAGAATTTTTTTCGACCTTCCCTTCACGAAACATTTCCGAGCAACGCCGGGTAATTCAGCTAGTACTAAATACTAAATTACTAAAACCAAAAACTAAAAACAAAACTCAAAAGTAAAAACTCAATTCAAAACTGACAACTAATAATTGAATTTTAAAAATTTGGAAACTAAAATCATGAAACTTAAATCTTACAGCTTCAACAAAATATTTCAATTTTAAAGCTTGTATTATGTTTGGAGATTTGATATCTCCAAACATAATACAAGAAACTGGAAATTGATACCAAACATGAAATTTCAAATAAACGCTTAACGGGAATTTGAATTTTCAAACCAAAAATTTAGAGCTTGAAATTGGCTACATGGAATGTAAAACTTGAAACTCGTAGTTAGAAAATCAGAACATGGGACGTAGAGGTTGATACTAGAACCTTGAACTTTGATAATAAAAAAACAATATATTGGAATTTTGGAACGTGAAAGGTATACTTTGATACTTGTTATTTGACACAAAAAAAACCCTTCCTTATCCACCTAGTGGTGGGATAATGCCTTTCTCTTCTTTCATGAAAATATATTTCATACTTTTATTAAATAATTTCGGATACTAATTTTGACATCAATTGATTCAGATTGATTAGAATAGTTCACAAAAGCATGCTTCAGTGTTTATGTCACACAGTCAGCATCATTTTTCCAAACTAGTGCTTACATTTGCGTTGCCTATTCGTATGAGTGATGCTAATCTAAAAAACGAGTGACATTATTTTCACATTTCTGGTATATATCACCCTGTAATTACTGAACCGGAAGTCGGATCCGCATGATATTTCGGAACTTTGTATGGGACCATAAGACCTTTCATTTGAATCTAAGTTTGTTAAAATCGGTTTAACCATCCCAGAGTAATGTGAGTGACATTATTATCACATTTTTGATGTATTATTTTCACATTTTTTATGCATATCACTCTGTTTTTCCGGAATCAGAATTTGGATCTAAATGATATTCAGGAACTCCGCATAGAACCGTGAGACCTTTCATTTAAATCTGAGTTTGAGAAAATCGATTTAGCCATCTGCGAGAAAAGTGAGTAACGTTATTTTCACATTTTTATTGCATTTTTTTTCCATTTTTTGTGCATATCACCCTGCAATGCCGGAAGCGAAAGTCGGATCCAAATCATATTCAGGAATTTTGTATGCGACTATGAGACCTTTCATTTAAATCTAAGTTTGTGAAAATCGGTTCAGCCATCTCCGAGTAAAAAGGTTGACATTATTTTCACATATTTGGTGCATATCACCCTGTAATTCCGGTACCGGAAGTCGGATCCAAATGAATTCAGGAACTTTGTATGGAACCGTGACCATGAATCCTTTCATGAAAAGGAGAGTTGCGCCTCGAGCTGAGTCGAATGGTATATGACATTCGGCTCTCCGGACCTCGGTTCAAAAGTCGGTTTTTGCAGTGATTGTATAGCATTTCTATATGAGAAAGGCAAAAACAAAAAACTTTAACTCGAAACTCAGAACAGTAAACTCAACTCGAAAATCAAACATTAGAAATAAAATTTCAAAATATCGAAATTTCAAGAAAAACTGAAAGATTAAAGAATCGAAAATCAAATATCAAAAACAAAAAGATAGAAAATCATAAATTAAATTAATTAATCAAAAATCATAAAAATTGAAAAAAGTCAAAAGGTTCATATTGTAGCCGAAGTCAACATCAACTTCAAAATAAAAGTTGGAGTCCAAGCCTTAATTGGAATCGAAACCGAGATCGAAGTCGAAGCCGAGATCAAAGTTGACTTCGGAGTCAAAATCTAAATCGAAGTCAATGTCGAGGACGATGAATGAATTCGAAGTCGAGGTTAAAGTTGAAGTGGAAGTCGTTGGAAAACCAAACCTATTATCAAAGTCAAATCTTTAATTAAAATACCAAACTAGTACTATATTAAAGTCCAAAACCAATGCTAAAACTTAAACCTAAGTTCGCACTGAAAACAATAACAATGGCAACAATATGGACAATAGATAGCAAAAGATAGTGAGATAATAAATAACGTTTTTTTTGTTAGAAATATTACACAAATTTCCGTTCGACTGCTCCTCAAAAAAAAAACTGAACACTCGAAACTGCCTTTGCCTTATGTTGCCATCTTGAAGTAGAAATAAGTCTTGAAAATTGCGATTATCTTCGTTAATTCCATACGCGTTGTCAATCCCTTAACTCTAAAAACATGACGCGATTTGTTTCCTACCCGCTTAAATTGGATTTGAATTATATTCAACTGAATTTGCAGTGACATTTTATTACGGTGGTACCTCCCAGTACTGCTGTCTGAAAATGTATTTTTTTTTTCTGCTGGGACATCAATTTAGGCCCAAATGATATTGTGACTCTCAAAGGTGAAATAAATGTCCAAGTATAGAATCAAACTTTACATCCGACTAGTGTTTCAAGTGGAATTGCTATGATGTACTAGTAACTCAATTCAAACTGCTAGCGGCGCGTCGAAGACGAAACGTAAAGTAACAATTGAAATCATTATTCCAAAGAAACTACAATGCTGAAACAAATTGAAGACTTTTATTGGATGTTTTAACAAAGCTGCTTGATGTTCGGACTTACTTATTAATTGACAATCAAACAATGAAGGAAAATTGCGACTAGAATGGATCAGTTTTTGTCATCTTGCAGGCGTTAATTTGACTCAATCTCAAGCTGTGATCGTCCATCTGAATAATTGATTCTACAACTTTGCCAATCAAACAAAAATTTGTCCAATCCTTCACAGGAACAGCTGCCCTTAACCAGATTTCACTAACGCGTGCTCTTTCCTCTATATTTTTTTTTTATTTCAATTTCAGCTTTCTCATCGTTCCTGCAGCGCGGCACGATGGCCACGCTAAACCAGATGCATCGCACCGGACCGCACTTCAAGGTGCGTCCCCCGAGGCAGCCCCTGAACGGTAAACCCTTTGCCAAGGGAATTATTCTCAAGACATTGATTAAGAAACCGAAGAAGCCCAATTCGGCCAACCGAAAGTGTGTCCTGGTGCGGCTCAGCACCGGAAAGGAGATGGTTGCGTACGTTCCCGGCATCGGTCACAACCTGCAGGAACACAACATCGTGCTGGTGCGGGTTGGACGGATGCAGGATCTGCCCGGTGTAAAGCTGAAATGTGTTCGCGGAAAATACGATCTGCCGCACGTGATCAAGCAGAAGTGAGAGATCTCGGCAAAATGATAAGTCGGAAGGCCGCCAATAAAGGCTATGAAAGAGTTATGTGTGTAGGAAAAATTTAAAATTTTGCTCGTTGTGGAAGCCGAAATAGAACTGAAAGAAGGTCCGTCCTCGTTGTTAACGTAAGTTTTTCCAAGAAATCATGTTCTTGACAATGTTGGAACGGGAGAACACAAAAGAGTTGCCGAAGAAGGTGACTCAACAATTTTTTTACTTGAGGTTTAAGAAGAAACCGAATGACCAAAACCACATCGGTCAACCGAAATGCAGAAATATCAAACAATGGCGCAAAAGTTGAAAAATACTGAAAGAAAGTTGCCAAATCACTGGTCCATTTGTACCTTCAGTTATATTGATTTGCATAAGAAAGGTGACGGTTGTTCGGTAGAAAAAGCAATTTTCACGGAAGAGAACTCTATTACACGCGTAAATCGATGTCCGACCGGTTCACTGTCTCAGTTGAAAATGTTTGCAAATCGTTGTTGGAAGATGACTAAGCTCAATTTCCCATCGTTATATCATCAGCATCTGAACAAATGTCGAACAGGGATTTGTTTCTTATAATTCTATCGCTCCGTTCGAAACCAAACGGCTATGGATTCGCAAGAAAAAAAAAGTGTAAACCCATTGAGTCAATGATCTATTCTGGAAATCGTCTGCTACTCAAATACCATTTCTCGTAAAATTACACCTCGGTGACACCCACCTCGGCCAACACTGGGCCGTATCTTGTCCGTAGGAGATTTACTGTTTTACATGCCTTGTTTTGGCTAAAACCATAATTGTACGTCTAACTTTGGACCGGATTAGGTGGAAAAAACAAATAAATCCTTCTTCGATTCTGCTTTCGTGCAAATAACCAAGCAGTTCCTTGAATCATGATAGACCGAAAAAAAAAACGCTGCGATTTTCCTTGTTTCGTGCTTATCCATCAAAACGTTAAAAGGGAAAGGATGCTGCAGTCAACACGATCTGCATCCGAAGAAAGGGAACCATTTCTGCCGAGAAAATGTCACATTAACACCTTCGTAGTTTTTTTATTTTGTTACTTGCAAATCCTGGAAGTAATCTGCTTCTCGTCTTTTTTCCTCCGTACTGTACTTCATCATCGATAAAAGATGAGCCTCTGAAATCCTTTTCCCATCATTCTGCTAAATGGGTAGGAAACCCGTTAGATCCGATGAAAAAAAAATTGAAAGGTGTGAAAATCCACACTCTAATGTTCTCGTGTGAAACAGGACACGACATTTTGTTCTAGAATGGTCGATTTTCCGGGTCAGCGAATGTTGGCTTAGTTGTGGTTCAATTCCGAACACTAACATGAACTCCTTCACGTGAAATTGTTAAAGCTGGAGGGCGGATCTTTACAGTTTTTGTAAACATGACTGTATGTATATTTGTAAACATTCGAAGTTGTATAGGCAGCTGGGTTGCCTCATATTCAGTCGGTTAGATTCTAGTAGAAGACGTACTTATAAAACTCAATGCGTTCGAAAAGCTCTGGAACAGTATTGACACAAATTGCATTATTAAGCTATCAATATCTATATCTTAGGATCGAGATTTAAAAGCGTCTATTCTATTCTACAGAATGTATAGTTGCAAATTTTATTCAATCATTCCTCACTAAACAAATGTATAGTAATTTCGTTGAAATAAACGACGTTGGTTTCAATAATACATAGCACAACTGATAGTGAAAACTACTTGAAGACTTGATTTTGTGGCCATTCTGTCTGTTTCTAATGGCGTTTGCATCACATGATGTCATTTTCCGCTTGAAGCCAAGGCTACCCCAGTTCCAACCCAAACGTCATTAAATCCATACATTTGATAGTTAGCAGTTCAAAAACACCATGAGTTTACTGAATAGTAACCATAATAATGATGTTTATCTGGAAAACGATTGTAGTAGGCGTCGTGCCTGTGCCTGTAAGAAAACATTTCGTCTCCGTTAAAATTTCACTAAACTAATGTCGTTTACGCTTGAGAAAACTAGGTAGTTTCATCAAACAAACACTTTTCACGAAACGGTGTTGATTTCGCACTTAGCAACGCGAGTTTGAGCAAACCTGATATAAAACCCAGGTTCGAAACTGACTCGATTTTCAGTTCAACAACGTTGTAACTAGGTTCGAAACCAGCTTCAAACAAACGGCTTGATAGCAGTTAGGACTTAGGATGAAAACTGGGTTCGGTTTGGCATCGAGCAAAAACGACAAACGAATCGTAACAATAACCATACTGTTTATCCGGAAAACTTTTCGTTTTTCTAAACGAAATTTGTATTTCCTAATACTGTGTTCACGCCTGCAGAAAACAACATGTTTTAACATTAATAATATAAAGTTAAACCGAACTGTTCACACTTGAATTACGTTATACGCATGACATATGGTTTGTTATTGAGTTTGTTCAGATGCAAACTGCAAAAATGTCTACCACGCAGAAATTAAGCACTCTTCAAGAAAAAGTTCCGGTTGATCTTTACTTTTTGGGTTCCGGAAAGTTCGTAGTATAGTTTGTAATACTTCGGAATAGGAAAATCTACAGAGAAAAAATTAAAGATTGCATTTCCGGCTTCAAGCTTTCCACAAAACTGTAAAAAAGAACGTTGACAACTTCCGGAAAATAAGATATAAACCAGGTACTCGTACTAGCTATGGATGATGTTACCGGTTCACGTTTATTGCCAACGTTTCGAAGGTTTATCGCTTCAAAACGTTGGCTATTTAAAAGAAATAAATTTTTTGAGCAGCAAATGACCAAAAAATCATCTTGGTTGTACCAGTTTCCAGTTTTGTTTTATTATGATTACATGGCTACTTTGATGGAAAACAGCTGTTGTTGAACAGCTTGTCGATTGGCATCATTGACATAGTCGAAAAGTGACGGAAAATGCTAGCAGGGTTGTGCTTTACTGACAATTATATCATGTTATTTATACTATGTTCACACTATCAGAAAATAACACGTTTTAACGATGATAATATAAAATTAAAACCGAACGTTTCACACTTGGATTATGTTATACGCATGACATACTGTTTGTTATTGAAATTGTTTACAATCAAAGTGCAAACATGTCTTTAACACAGAAATTAAGCAGTTGTGCTGCGTTTTTTTTATGTCGTTTTCGCTTGATAGCAAACCTAACCCAGTTTCCACCCTAACTGCTGTCAAACCGTTTGTTTGAAGCTAGTTTCGAACCTAGTTTTAACGTTGTTGAACTGAAAATCGAGTCAGTTTCGAACCTGATTTTTATATCAGGTTTGCTAAAACCCCCGTTGCTAAGTGCGAAATCAACAGAGTTTAGTGAAAAGTGTCTGTTTGATGAAACTACCCTGGGTCAGTTTCAGTTTTCTCAAGCGAAAACGACATTAGTAATCAACGATTCAGTGCTCCAGCTTTATAATTTATATTGCTGTTCGATCCGTGATCAGAGACGAAGAAGGAAAAACTGCATTGACAGCATTCGTAAAATAAGAAACAAACAGCTGCTTGTTCTAGCTATGGAGGATGTTACCGTTGAGCGACCATGGACATTAGTAAGCAAAAAATGATTTTTTATCCCTAGTATCGCATTTTGATGGGGAAACTAAACTGGGATTTTACTGCTTATTCAATACAGTTCTACTGACACTCTGAAATAATATTCTGAGTGTCACTGACGACGATTTAATTCAATTTTTTTTACAGAACCGAATTCAGTCTTTTTGGGAAAAGGATTGCCAAATGAATGGAGACGAGTATTTCAAACAGAATTTTAAAATGCATCGTAACACATTTGACCAACTTTGCAATATGCTTCCGCATTTGCAAAAGATGGACACTAGGCTGCGCAAAGCGATACCTATCGAAAAAAAGAGTTGCAGTTGCTCTTTACTGCTTGGGTTCCTCTTCGGAGTTGCGCAATATTGCAAACTTGTTCGGGATAGGAAAGTCTACAGTGTGCATTATTCTTTTGGAGTTCTGTAAACAAATCTGGGTAACTCTCGCCCCACTGTATCTGAATAATTTTCCTTTAACGAAAGTAAAGATAGAAGATTGTATTGCCGGTTTCAACAAACATGGTTTTCCACAATGCCTCGGGGCCATTGGTATGAACAAAAAAAAAACGAGTTCCAAGTTTAAAAGGTTTTGTTAGCTTTGGTTGATTACAGGTACTTTTGATTATTATATCCGAAGAACATGTTATTCGATCTTAATTCAATCATAAAATCGCTGGACATGATACATCATTTTCGTTAGAATTTTAAAGAGTAGTGTGTATATCATAGTATTCTCATTGATTGTGTTTGAAGCTGGTATTGTTTCACGTACTCTTATGTACCCAACATTAAACCTAGGTTGCTGCCATTTAGATAGTATATCTCTCTACAAATTCTAATAAGAATTGATTAAGAAATAAATGTTGGAAGTCCGGGAAGATGCAACGATTCACAAATTTACGAATCATCTCTTTTGAAAAAACATCTAACGGAAAACCCATTAATTAATGAGCTCTCAAGAAACAAATGTGGTGTCAATGCGCCAGTTGTTGTTATTGGAGACTCTGCTTACAGATTTTCAAAATCAATGATGAAACCCTATCCTTTCAACAAGTCGAATTGGTAAAGGAATAGATAATAACGGGTGATTTTTTAAGAGCTTGAGAACTTTTTTAAACAATAAAACGCATAAAATTTGCAAAATCTCATCGGTTCTTTATTTTAAACGTTAGATTGGTACATGACATTTACTTTTTGAAGATAATTTCATTTAAATGTTGACCGCGGCTGCGTCTTAGGTGGTCCATTCGGAAAGTCCAATTTTGGGCAACTTTTTCGAGCATTTCGGCCGGAATAGCCCGAATTTCTTCGGAAATGTTGTCTTCCAAAGCTGGAATAGTTACTGGCTTATTTCTGTAGACTTTAGACTTGACGTAGCCCCACAAAAAATAGTCTAAAGGCGTCAAATCGCATGATCTTGGTGGCCAACTTACCGGTCCATTTCTTGAGATGAATTGTTCTCCGAAGTTTTCCCTCAAAATGGCCATAGAATCGCGAGCTGTGTGGCATGTAGCGCCATCTTGTTGAAACCACATGTCAACCAAGTTCAGTTCTTCCATTTTTGGCAACAAAAAGTTTGTTAGCATCGAACGATAGCGATCGCCATTCACTGTAACGTTGCGTCCAACAGCATCTTTGAAAAAATACGGTCCAATGATTCCACCAGCGTACAAACCACACCAAACAGTGCATTTTTCGGGATGCAGTTCTTGAACGGCTTCTGGTTGCTCTTCACTCCAAATGCGGCAATTTTGCTTATTTACGTAGCCATTCAACCAGAAATGAGCCTCATCGCTGAACAAAATTTGTCGATAAAAAAGCGGATTTTCTGTCAACTTTTCTAGGGCCCATTCACTGAAAATTCGACGTTGTGGCAGATCGTTCGGCTTCATGATGAAATGTCAGAGCATACTGAGCAAATAATAATGCATGAAAATCATAACCTCAAAAAATCTGAGCAAATACTAATGCATGAAAATCCTAACCTCAAAAAAATCACCTTTTACAATAGAGAATGCATCGTTTATCATTAAGGCTTGTTGTGTCCTACATAACTTCCTGAATGATAAAGACGATCGTATAAATTCAAAGTGGATTATAGATAAGCAAAATAATGAAAAGAATCGAGATATTGCCGAAGAAGCAGCAATTATAAACGATAATGATGACAACGCTGAACATATAAGGCATGCCATAGCAGAATATGTTAGTAAGTCAGAACAAATCATTTTATTATTAACTAATTTCTCTGTTAATCTCTGGAGCTTAAAAATGTAATGAAAGCATTTTTCATCTCTGTTGTGTTAGCTACTAATGTTTCAAGAAGATCTGTTCATCGTGATTCTAATTCGAACAGTTTTTTTTCATCAGTCCTTTCCAAGTAGTCTTGTTGCTTTCTGATTTCTTCATCCATTTGACTCCAACGTTTCAGTAATTCATTATGAAATGAATTTTTCTTTTCTTTTTTTCCACCCCTAATTGCGTTGCCGGCTCAAGAGCCAATGATTGTTGATGAGGTGATTCTGGATCTGAAGCTTCCATACATTCTTCGACGATTTCAAAGTCGTTTGCACCTGCAATTTCGTATTTGTATAAAATACAAGTACATATTTTCTCATTTATGAATTTAAAATGTTTAAGGAAACTTTTTTATACCTATTGATGCTTCGAATATACTCTCTTCAATTTGATTTGATACGTTATTTATGGGGAACGTTTCAAGAAATGAATGGATTCTATTGTACAAAGGCCAAATCGACGGTGATCCCCCCGAAGGACCGATGAGTGCCTTCTCTTCGCTGAAAAGCAAAAATCATTTTTTTTTTATTTTACTCAGGTTTTACTTACTTATATTTAGAAGTGAGATTATGAATTCTCACTTTTATCTCTTCAGTTCCTACAAAAAAACCTCTTTTGCCAAGCTCATGTTTTATTTCTTGGTAAACATGGCTGTTTTTGCGGCTACCGCGTAGATCCGATATTTTATCTGCAATTCTATGTGGGCTTGGCTCCACTTAGTTTTTTTAGATTTTTTTCCACTCGGTTTTTATTTTCACTTTTCTCAGTTTTTTACCGGATTCATTTTTAATTCCCCTTTTATAAACAGATTTGAAGGATTTGTTCTATGATAATTACATGGCTAGTTTGATTAAAAAACGGGTTCGACGCAAGCTTGTCAATTAACATAGTCCAAAATGACGGAAAGTGCTGAGAGGGTTGTGCTTGACTGATGATAATATCATGTTATTTCGGGAAAACATGGTTTAATGTGACGTTTTTGAATATGAAATAACGCTATGGGAAACATGTTATTTCGCTTAAAACATGAAATCGGAGTTATAACATGTTTTAACCCATAGTGTGAACATAGTATTAGGGAAAATATGTTTTAATGTGACGTTTCTGAATATGAAATAACGCAAAAGTAAAACATGTTATTTCGCTTAAAACATGAAATCAGTGTTAAAACTCGTTTTAACTCGTAGTGTAAACATAGTATAAGAGCAAATTCAGCAGCTGGAAGATTTATATGGGCGATCTATAATAGAACTAAAATTGAAACAAACGTATCCCCAGTCAGCCGTTCTAGTTTTATTTATTCGAACGGTTCTACTGCCGTTCTATTTCTTGTATTTTTGAAACACTAGTAAAACGTTACTGGGGCTGCTAGTTTTTCTTGTTATAATTGTGGAAATGAGGAGGAACGACCGCACGGAAAAAGGATAATACGCGGTAGCCAAATAATATACACCAATTTAGCGAGCACAAAAGAAAGAACGATTTTTATTGTAGCGATAGAAAACACGCGACCATTTTACTCTGGTGAGAAAAATATACACTGTTAAATATATTCATGTATAACGCATATACTTCCGTGGAGAAATAATACGAGGGGTAACCAAATGTCAGGCTATGTCCATTGCCTTTCCACACTCCTCTTCAATGTACAGTAGCCTTCAAATTACTGGGTTAAACCGAGTGCTTTACAGAATGTTACGTGTTTTGTTGCTCCTAACGGTTTTGTCATGATGTCAGCTATATTTAAATCCGTTGAACAATACTCCAACTTAACAATCTTATTGCTGCACAACTCCTGAAAAAACTTCTGTTTGGTGTCGATATGCTTCGATTTGCGGCTCGGTCTTTCGCATTTAACGAAAGCCAAACACCCCTGATTGTCTACACGAATCACTGTCGGCATCGTTTGTGATTCACCAAGATCGCTGAGCAGATTTCGTAACCAGATCGCTTCCTGGCAGGCTTCGGTTAGGGTCACGTACTCTGCTTCCATGGATGGGAGCGTTACATTTCGTTGTTTTCGGTTTGCCCATGAAATAAGTGATCCACCATAAAAGAAAACGAATCCCGATGTTGATTGGCGACCAACAGGGTCACCTGCCCAATCTGCATCAGAAAAACCATTTAATTGTTGTTTCGAATCACCTCCTACTATTAAATTGTAATCACTGGTCTGCTTTAAATAACGAAGCACTCTTTTAGCTGCATTCCAATCACACTGAGCTGGCTCATTAAACTGTTGACTTAGTATGGCTGCGGTATTCGCGATATCTGGTCGAGCGGCCACTGCTAGATATAAAAGACCTCCAACTAATCCACGATACTGCGTAGCATTTCCAAAAATTTCGCACGAGTCATAAGACTTCTGGTAACCAGGATACATAGGTGACTTAGCTCCTTTGGCTTCAAGCATTCCGTATCTTCGTACCAATTCGTCAATGTATTGCAGATGACAAATCTGAAAAACTCCCTGATACCTTTTAACTTCAAGTCCCAAAAAGTGACGCACAGCTCCCAGATGCGTGAGATCGAATTCCGCCTTCAAACTGTCAAAGATTTTTAATATCTCACTTTCGGAGGATGTTGCAACCAATATATCATCTACGTAAACCAAGAGATATACTCCACCATCACTACCTCTAACGTAAACACATGGATCAACCTGCGACGCCTTGAATCTGAGTTGTAAAAGAACTTCATTGAGACGTCGATTCCAGCATCTTGCTGACTGTCGAAGACCATAGATGCTCTTTTTCAAACTACATACCAATTGTGTTTGACCTTTCTTTTCGTAGCCCGGTGGCTGTTTCATAAAAATTCCCTCGTCAAGTAAACCGTGCAGATAAGCAGTCTTCACATCAAAATGATGAACTCGGAGATTCTTGTTTGCTGCAATCGCGAGAAAAACACGTAACGATACATGCCTAGTTACAGGCGCGTATACATCTCTAAAATCGATGCCTACACACTGATTGTAGCCCTGTGCCACTATTCTTGCTTTATGCTTCACTGGTTCTCCCTTCTCATTTCGCTTGAGCTTGAAGACCCATTTAGATCCAACAATTTTTCGACCTTCCGGTAGAGACACTAGTTCCCAAGTTTTATTTCGCCGATGTGCCTCGATCTCCTCATTCATCGCACTACACCATTGCTTGTCTTTCATCGCTTCTTTGAAGTCCTTGGGTTCTTCGAACGCAAAGAATGCTTTCTCGATTACGCAATCCACCACATAATCTTCAAGTCGGCGTGGTGCCACACCACGAGTTGAACGGTCCGATCTTCGAGTGACGATTCGTCTTGCACCTTCAGAGCCAGAAGCTTCGTAAAATTCTTCTGTTTCCGAAATATTCAACGGATCACAATCATCGGATGTATCCTCCTTCTTCGGCAATGCAATTTCCAGCTCCTCTTGCTTTGGTATAGCTTGTCGTTTTTCGCAATTCGTATTATTTGTCAATGGAATTTCTACACCCGAACCATTGCCCAACTCAATAAAACGAGCATCTCGACTGATGATTATAGAATCTGTATCTCTGTCGAGGAAACGGTAACCTTTATGCTCCATAGAATAACCGACAAACACCAATTTCTTCGCCTTGCTTTCCATTTTAACGCGTTTAGTTGCAGGAATATGCACGTATGAATCGCTGCCAAACACACGCAAGTGTCCTAGTTCAGGCTTTCGTCCCCACCACATTTCATAGGGTGTCTTCTCAATTGATCTAGACGGCAATCTATTTTGCAGACATGTTGCTGTAAGCACAGCTTCTCCCCAGTAGCGCCTTGCATCTATAAGCATGCAAGTGGCCATCTCTGTTATGTATCTATTTTTCCGTTCTGCCACGCCGTTTTGCTGGGGTGAATATGGGGTTGAAAACTGTGGTTTTATCCCATGGTTTCGATAAAACTTGCGTAGTTCCTTATTATCGAATTCTCCTCCTCCATCTGAGCGCACGATACGGGGTTTTTGACCAAACGCATTGTCAACCCAATACACGTAGTCTTTCATGTTGTCGGCAGCCTCGGATTTATCTTTAAGCAAATATGTCACGGTGAAACGGCTATAATCGTCTATTATATGCATAACGTAACGATTGCCACTCGGAGTCACATTTTTCATTGGACCACAAAGATCAACATGTACAATATCCAAAATGTGTTGTGATTTTCGTTCAACGATTTCTGGAAAAGGCGCTCGGGCCGATTTTCCCTCCAAACAAGTTCCGCAAATAATTTTTAATCCACAGTCGCTTACCTTGACTCCGTTAGCCAAATCATTTTTTAGAATACGCTCTGTAGCAAACCAATCGCGGTGGCCATTGATGTTGACAATTCTCTCGATGCTGATTTTCGGTCGCTTACATCGCAGCACCAGCGATTCGCAGTTGATACACACCTTTACTACGAGCACCGGTCACTACAGTATCACCATTTTCGTTGATAATCTTACAATCTTCTTTGTTGAAACACACATTCATGTTATTCTGAGCTAATTTTCCCACGGATATAAGATTTGTTGCAAGACCCGGCACGAATTTGACGTCGTTAATATCGATACGAACCAAATTGTCACAATCGTCATATCCGAACAACTCACCGCGCCCGTCACCGAGAATTTGAGTTTTCTGTCCATCAGCCATCGTGATCCAACCGCCCGCGAACTCATTTCCGAAAAAAACGATCTGTCATTTGTCATGTGAACGCTTGCTCCACTATCTATTATCCATGGCTGGGAGTTAGTACCGACCGTAAACGCAACGTGTTTCACCTCACTGTGAGCCGCTTTTGCTTTTCCACTTTCTTCCTTTTTATCATCCTTCGAAGCAGTGTTTTTATTTTTCACAGATTCCTTGTATTTTCTGCAATTACGCCGCAGATGTCCCGGCTTTTTGCAAAAATGACACGTACGCGTTTCTTTCTTGACCACTGATCGCATTGCTTTTTCCGAATTAGAGTTGCACCCACGTCTATCGCGTTCTAAACGCCGACCATATTCATCTGCCAATTTCGCTTTCACCACTTCTAAAGTAACGTCATCATCTGGTCGGCTGCTAAAGCCGACACCAGGCTATCGATGGAGATGGAGGAAGGCTGCGTAATAACATACACACCTTAGTATCTTTATCTAGCTCCATTCCGGCTGATTCCAAACGATCGAATAAATCTTCGATAACAAGCAAGTGCTCCTCCAAATTTCCACCTTCAACTAGATTGATTGCACACAACTTTTTGAGAAGCGAAACACGCACAGACCGCGAAGTTTTCGCATGATAATCACGAAGAGCAACGAATGCATCTCTCGCATGAACACATCTTTTTACAAGAGTAGTTGTCTATCTTCCAGTAGGGATGTCCGATACCGAGTCGATACTTTGAAGTATCGATACTTTCTTTCGAGAATCGGGTATTTTTGGTATCGATATTACATCAGAGCGATACTGTTAATATCGATACTTTAAGGTCTCGATACTTACAGTATCGCAAAAGATTGAAGTCAATCCCCATTACTACGGAATATTTGTTTTGTTTCAATTATAGAGGCTTTAACCTTAAGGTCATTTGCCAACTCGGGTCAGAAAAACTTTCTAACCCTATGTGCGGGGTTTAGAATCGAACCCAGGTGGGCTGAGTAACAGACATCGACTAACCCATCACGCTATACCCGTCACCGATGGTGAATACGGCTTACTTTACTATGGGGCGCCTTTTCGAAATTTACCCTCTGGAAGAGTGGTTTTTATCGTGAATATTTCTGTGTTTTATTCAACGTATCATCATAATTTATTTACACGTCATCGGCGATATGATCAGCAATTTGTGATAAAATTTTCGGTAATATAACCACAAATAACTCGAAATTAAAATTTCATATAAGTGAAAAAGGAAAAATTTGACTTATAATTCAATTCAGAATTCGGAAATTGAGTTCTGAACCTTATGTTCTGGAACTGCAGCCCTAAAATCTGGATTAAATTCACATTTAAAACTAAGCTTTATTTCCAGAATTCTTTTCTAAAATGCTTTCCAGAACCAGGTGTCAGTTAGAGAATGCTGGTTAGACTTGGGATCCAAAACTCACTTTTACTATTCTAGAAGTATAACTGAATTCAGAAACTAGATTCTGAAGATTTCTGAACTATATTTCGGATCTGGATTATACAACTCAGTTTCGAAACTAAATTCTGGATCCGATTTAAAAAATTGTCTCGAATTCAGTTACAGATCTCTGTTTCAGAGATCAGCTAAACAATCTAGATTCAGAATTCAATTCCTGAACTTAGTTTCAGAATTCAGTCCCAGATTATAGCATCTAAATTGAGTTTCAGAATTTAGGTCCAGAATTCATTTATTCGTATTCATGCCATCCGATTATGTTTCTGACATAACCCACCTCTCTTTTTTTCGTCAACTTCGATGAAGCGCCAAGCTCGCGCATGTATTGGTATGACGTGGACTAGCCGTCGTTGAAATTCGTTCTCGACAATCTCGCTTCGTCCCACAGGTGCACTGAAAGAGAGTGCAATGAGAGAAAACACGCTCATAAAGGCCATATTCACTGAGGATTCAATCATTTCAATTTTGTACACTCGTTGCACTCTCTTTCAGTGCGCCTGTGGGATGACGCGAGATTGTCGAGAACTAATTTAAACGACGGCTAGTCCACGTCATACCAATACATGCGTGAGCCTGGTGCTTCCGCTCAGTCCGTCCTCGGTACCGTCGTAATGGCAATAGGAATTGGCTTTTAGTGTAGTATTCATGTATCGACATAAAGGTTATGACTTGAAAATTTTTGAGAAAATATGTGAAATGTGAAATCATCATATGGCTCCAACACAAAGTGGCGTGCGGGTAATCTTTGATATGGACCAAAAGTCGCGAATTCATTCATTTATTTTATTTTGAAATGATTGCTTTGCAAGTATCAATTGATACTTACTGGTATCGATACTTTATTGCCTTTTGATACCTTGTATCGATTCCCGAAATGTCGGTATCCCGATACCCTAGGTATCGATACTTTGCCTTCCGAGTACCATCCCTATCTTCCAGTAGCAGCACAATAGTTGCCTTTGCTTTCCGATCATCACTTAACCACTGTTCGTCGCGTTCTTCTTCTTCCGGTAAATCATCTGACACTACACTCCATAAATTTTCACGGTACAAAAGCATCTCTAACCGCACTTTCCACGTTTGCCAGTTTGTTCCCGAAAGCTTTGGAATAGCAAATTTTGCGTCGGACATGATGCAACACGTTCACTTTCTTTTCTTCTCCTCCTGGAGGAAAGTCTACTCTCACTATTTGAGTTCTTCCAATGTCTTCACCCTTACTGGGGCGGAACACCGTACATTACACTTGCACCGAACAATCACTTTTTCCGGAATCCTGGGCCCATAACCTGTGGAAATGAGGAGGAACGACCGCACGGAAAAAGGATAATACGCGGTAGCCAAATAATATACACCAATTTAGCGAGCACAAAAGAAAGAACGATTTTTATTGTAGCGATAGAAAACACGCGACCATTTTACTCTGGTGAGAAAAATATACACTGTTAAATATATTCATGTATAACGCATATACTTCCGTGGAGAAATAATACGAGGGGTAACCAAATGTCAGGCTATGTCCATTGGCTTTCCACAATAATTTCCAGATTTAAATTTTAAAACTGACATAACCGGCCACCTGTCACGACGCCATCTTGATGAGATCAAAATCGGAACTTCAAAATCAGCTGATTGCAACGTAAACAAACAAACAGTAAATACATTTGTTTTACGCGTTTACCTTGTTTAGTGCACGAAAATTAGTGAATTTTGGGTCCACTCTCTCACAATAACTTGTCGGTTTACCTAAAATACAGTAGATAGTGTTTTGGGACATCAAGTGGAGAATATTTTCACAATTTAAGAGTCGCGATGAGTATCAAAACATTGCAATGTTTGGGGCTCGAAACGCGAGGGGCTCAACGTAATCGGTATACTTTCAAATGGCTGGTGCTCACATACCGGTGTCAGATGGGTGGACATAACTGACATCTAGAATTGGAACACTCCTGAACAGGCCCTAATGAAGGGTGTGTTTCTCAAACACAATTTAGACTGCAGTTTAATGGAGATTTCTGATTTTAAACATTTACTATTCCATTTGGGTTGGCGGTTCAATGTATAGGGCGCTGGTTTAACAAGCCGGTTGTATGTCAAAGCCTCGACCTAGAAAGATTCTTATGTCGTTTTCGTTTTTAAATTGCACTACACTGGTGTAGCGAAAACTGCACTGAAACCGTTCGTTTTTACCAATTGCACTACACCAGTGCTACACTTTTTCTGCACCGATACCACTGGTGTAGCACTCATCAAAAGTTTGGTGTAGCTCTGTGCAATGGAATCGTGTATTGTAGTCAATGGTTACTGTTTATGTTTTCGTCATTTTTGTTCGTTTATTCATGCCTCAGTGTAGCACTGCACCGGTGTAGTGCAAATTAAAAACGAAAACGCCATTAGTGTCAGTAGCATCGCAGTACTAACCATGCAATGATTCTGAACACTAAGAATCGGTTGCGAAGTCTGTTGAAACAGAGAGATCAAATTCCACAAAAGAAATTTAATGCCAATACTTTGCTTATGTTCCATTTGGGTTCTTTAGAAACTATTCAAAATTTGAGGTCGATCGGTAAAACCGTGTGCGATCGTTTTGACATACTTTTTATTGACACAAAAGCTTTCTTTTGAAAATGAAGTCCAAGGATCAACAACCTGTTTGAATCCAGTGGTGCCAATGGTATAATGATGCCTTTCTCATGAACATGTCACGAGAAATCTATGCAAGTTTCATATTGAACATTTTGAATAACTGTTTCGGGAAACGGAATCGGGAGACTAACACAGTTGCACTAAGTTTTTGCGGCCATCAAATGGCCAGATGATAATATGACAATTATTTATTTGAACCAAAGTTCGACCGGTTCAGTCACGGTTAGCTTGTTAGATTTTTCAATACCAATTCATTCTGAATATTTATTACAGAGACAAAGTCTTTGTTTTTATTCCAGTTGTTTGGCTCACCTCTCATGCTCTATTTCGATCAAACCAATTATCCGAAAATAAACGAACCAAGCGAAATTCTGCACTTATGTTACTTTTGTATATGAGATTCAAGCTAAGCAGGGTATTATTTTTGAATCAGTCGCATAATACCGCACGTGATTTAATTTTTAATCAATTTCGGTCGCAGCATATACTTAAATATTAGCCCGGATTGGCGGTTCAATGCATAAGACGCTGGTCTTACAAGACAGTTGTCATATGTTCAAACCCCGACCTGGAAGGATTCTTTGTTTCAGTAGGATCGGAGTACTAGTCATGCAATCATTCTGTACGTTATGAATTGGCTGCGAAGTCTGATGAAACAGAACGGTCAAATTCCACGGAAGGAATGTAATACCGAGAATTTGCTTTGCATGTATGTAAATATTTTTTTTTTGACATCACTACGCCCTCAGTACAATATAACTGTACTACCGGCTGTAAACCATTCATATACATCGCGAAGCATGCAATTCTGATGCAAATGTCTTTTCAAATGAACTTGTATCCAATGAAATTATTTCTTTCTTTCGGGTGCACATCTCGTAAGATAGCTGGGATTTGTCTCTACCTCAGCACCATATTCAATAGGAATCACACACCGGTAACAAAAAAAAAACGAATTCAGGCTCATGTGTACTCGATGCCGAAGGACTCGCTGGTGTTTTCAAAATCGAACTTCGGTGTTGGTTTTAGTTTTCTTTTCCGCGTGTACGAAATCGAACACCACACACAGTGTGCTTCGTTCGTAGAGGCGTTGTGGTGTTTTCTTCTTCCGGACCACCGCGGTGGACACTCATTACCTTGTAATTCTGGAACCGGAAATCAGATCGGGATGAAATTCAGGAGTTATGTATGGAATCATATGGCCTTTAATTTGAAGTTTGTAAATAATTTTAATCTCAGTTTGTAAAAATCGGCCAAGCCATCACTGAAAAAAGTTCGTTCCATTTTAGAGTTTATAACAACTATTTCCGGTGCTTCCGGCAGCTGGGGACTGGTATTATCTGAATTGATACGTTTGGACGTCAACTGACAAGGCCTATCGATTCGAGCTTTTTTGAGTCCCCACCAACTCCATTTTTTCGTGTTTTGCATCACGGCTCTGTATAACTGCTTGAAATATTCAACACATTTTATTTTTCAATTCCGAAACCGGAAGACGCTTTCAGATAAAATTTCGAAACCGGATGTCAGATCCAAACAAAATTCAGGAATTTTGAGTGGGACTTTTTATTTGAATCTATGTCTGTAAAAATCTGTTCAGCCGTCTCCGAGAAAAGTTGGTGCACTTTTTTGCCTTTCTCATATAGAAAGGTTATGCAATCACTTGAAAAACCGACTAGTGAAAATTGGCCCGGAGGACCAAGTGTCATATACCATTCGACTCAGTTCATCGAGCTGAGCAATGTCTGTGTGTGTGTATGTGTCAAATAATCTCACTAGGTTTTCTCGGAGATGGCTGAACCGATTTTGACAAACTTAGATTCAAATGAAAGGTCTCGTGGTCCCATACGGAATTCCTGAATTTCATCCGGATCCGACTTCCGGTTCCGGAGTTATAGGGCAAAATGTGTTCAATATTGTACACCGTCACTTAAACCGGCGAAACAAAAAACGTAAAAAATTTTCTAAACTGGTCTCAAAACTGCACAAATCGATAGTCATTATCAGTAGGCAACTAAACAAACCGATTCCGGCTATCCTGGTTCCCGGTATCCGGTTCCGGAACTACCGGAAATAGTGGTCATATATACCAAAAAGGATCTTACTCACTTTTCTCAGCGATGATTTGACCGATTTCCACAAACTTGGATTCAAATGAAAGGTCTCCCGGTCTCATACGGAATTCCTGAATTTTATCCGGATCCGACTTCCGGTTCCAGAGTTATAGGGTAAAGTGTGTTCAATATTGTACACCGTCACCTAAACTGGCGGAACTAAAACCGTACAAAATGTTATAAACTGGACTCTAAATTGTTATTCCCAATCTTAGGGTCAATTGAAAAGTCTTATGGTCCTACCAAAAATTACTGCACATTTTCGGATAGAACAAACATTTAAATCGTCATTTAGAGTACGATGACAAAATTGTATAAAATCTTCAAAATTTGAGATAAAACTAGTAGAGTTTGTATGTGTTGTTAGTTGATGGCCGTACGAACCGACTTTGATTATACCGGTTCTCGGGTTCCGGTGCCGGAAGTGCATATAATAGTGAACCTACTTCGTTTTCTTAAGGATGGCCTACGCAATCAAAGCACTGTTTAATTCTGTATGTTATACTAGTTAATGCACAAACAACCTCTTGGTTTCTTTCAAAAATCGAAGAAAGCATTTTTGAATAGAATACCACAATATTATACATGATAAAGGCAGCATTACACCACTAGGTGGATTAAAACAGGTTTTTCATATTATTTTGCACATTTTACCCAATGATTCCGGAATCGAAACAAAGAGCCACTTACATCTTATTTCATGTAAATATTTGGGGAAGGGAATTGAATGTGATGTTATTTTAGAGTTCCTTATTTTTCAACATTCTTTAAAAGTAAAATCAAATAAATTAATAAATACAGTCTTATTTATCGAAAAATCAATGCATTCCAAATACCTTATGCGATATTAAATTTTCTGTGGAACATGATCTCACAACCGATTTTTATTATTGTGCTCTAAATTGTGTTATCTGACAAAACTAATTAATCTTTTGAATCTCTGATACAACCTAAATTAATCATTTGATCAACTACAGTCTGTTACATAAGAGCGTGGTCACGATTACTCACAATCGGTAAAGTGGAATGGTGTGTTTTTTTTAACGCAGAAGGCAGTAGTACACAGATAAAAATACATTTATTTCCATGCACATATTCGGAGCAGGCAATTGAATGACAAGTTACATTACAAAACTAAGCGGTTTGTAAATATACAGTCTTATTCAATGAAAAACAAAATGAATCTTAATGTAATTTTACATCAATCATGATATATCAGATTATCGTTTCAACTGATGACTTTTTCATAGTACTAACAATTTACATGTGCAGGTTTCAATTTTTCTTTCTGTGTATCTTTCATGCAATGCGGGAATAAATCAGGTGACTATTGCTTACAATTCGATCTCAGCATTTTATCCAAAATGAGTACCGCATACGCTACGCGCTTCGAAGCAGATTTTGTCCTCGCACCCGTAAGGTCCCAATATGACCCAAGTCCTCTTAGTCGCCCGATGCCAATCCAATCGAGAACGTTTGGGCTCAAACGAAAATGAAGCCTGGGGAAGAACCGACCACATAATTTAAAACAGCTTGTTCCCGAATTCACAAATTTGGAGGTCATTTTCAGAAGCATGCGCACAAAATACGCAAAGTATGCCTCGAAGGTGTCAAGCCATTATTAACGCTGAAGGAGATTGGACTCAAGGATGGCTTTTATCGTTTCAAAGAACGCTCACTAGCAACTCTTCACACGATTGAATCAATGCTATCAAAGAGAGATGGATATCATCGCAGCAACAAAAAACCGACATGGCTAGAATAACATAGAATAGACACCAGTGCGAGAGCGAATTTCTCTCGATGACCTGTCTGAGAATCAAAGGTTCGCTCGCTGCTGTGGAGATTCTCTCTGAAGCAACAAACTGTCGCTTATTCTTGTTTCGCGATCCGATTCTGTATGGGCAGTGGATAATTGCGATAGAATCATTTTACTATTGCCGCTTGTTCTAAAGCAAAACCTTGGTATTACATTCCTGTAGTGGAATTTGACCTTCTGTTTCAACAGACTTCGCAGCCGATTCAGAGTGTACAGAACCATTGCTAGTGCTACGGTTCTACTGACACTACGAATCCTTCCAGGTCAAGGTTCGAACATACGACAACTGGTTTGTAAGACCAGCGCCCTATGCATTGAACCGCCCCCCGCCGCTTGTTCTAACTATGTGCATAAAACATTTGTATAAGTTGTGTCTATGAAAATGTGAGAATAATCAAGTCGAATCATCGATTCGATTTTCTGCGATAATTGTCAACTTGCGATTCTCTCTTGGTAAATTCCACACAGCACCAATCATTATCAGACTGTAATTTTTTTAAGGTCTGAGGACAGAGGGTCGCGTGTTGAGTTTTAAATCGACCACGTGGCTCGTTCAATTCCCTTTGCGCATCGTATTTCTCTTGTACTCTCTCGTATGTGAGCAAACTTTACCGGGTTGCCAGCATACATTTTATTATTTTGATGATAAGTTTTATCACAAATCTATCGTATGGGTTGGACATTACATGGATTCCAATGAACAATGAAAAAATATTCAACTTTCACAAAGATTGAATGCGAAACAAAAAATGTGTTTATATACAATGAAACGTCTGTGTCTTGCCTTGTCGAGCCAATTTTATTTCTCTCTCATTTTTCAGAAAGCTATTAGGAAACCAAAGCGAAAAAAATGGTGGATGCATTGAAACTAACTTTGTTTCACAGAAAAATATTAGACTTTATTTTTATCGCGATAACATATATATTTTTATATACTAATCGCATATAAACTAAATTATCTAGACTTTGTCACGGTAAATTTATGATACAAGCCTTCAAAGCCGAGATATTCGATGAACAAGTAGAGATATGCATTTCCGAGCGTTCCAATTTTCAGCAGTTCTTCAGTCATAAAAAATACAACACGACCGATAAACTCAATGAATCATTCTGAAAATTTCACAGAATATTCTCAACTAAATTTCGAAGACATTGTCAGGTGGGTTTTTCTATATTCTGCACCGTTTCCAAGAAAATGTAATTTGAAACGGGAAAATAGCAAAAAACCTACCACTTTACGGTACTGTCCTCAGCCCTTAAGGGCCGTGAAATACTCAGAGTATGAAGTAGAGTGAAAAAAGTAGAAAAAATCTCTCGCGGTTCATGCATTGAGAGACTCGAGTTCTTGTAGCACTAATGGATTGAAAATATTGTATACAATATAGATAAAAATCGAGCAGTTTCTGTCAAATTTTCGGCAATCACCAACACTGATTGGACTTGCTATTGATGTATTTGCATGCAAATTTTTTATCTAATAAAACAATATTCTAAAAAAGTCGGTTTTCACAGTGATTACATAACCTTTCTTTAGAAGAAAGGCAAAAATTGCTCAAATATGTAGGAAAGCCGTCATGCAAAAGCAAAACCACTCGGAGTCTCTCGTTCGAAAATAATGCAATGCCTTGACTTATCAAGTGAAAGCCGAACAGGTTAAAGCCGGGCATAAATTAACGATATGAATAAAAAAATAAATTTCGCACAAAATATGACTATGGGAAATGCTAATGACGTCAAGTACCCTCTTAGTTTCATACCGCATTATGGTGTAAAACGATCATTTCAAGACCAAAAAGTTGTCGAAGTTCTCTAAAAAAGTACAAGGTTTGGTAGGCACAAAAAACTACACTTCGTTCAATAGAAATATATTCTAGACAGGACCTATTAAAATGTTAAATAACTCCGCCATTTTTCAGCCGATTTTGGCCAAATCAGCAAGAATCTGAAACGTCAGTCTTTGCCATTTTAATCATGAATAAATTTATACCAGAAAATCGGGTTGAAATTTTTGTGACGAACATTGAAAATTATCGATCAACTGCTTACGTAGGCCGCAACTTATATTTCGGGAACTGGCCACACTACTGTCAATAGCTAAAATCTGAAAACACCAAAATAAAGTTTGACATTTTTTAACATAAACGTACTCAGAACGTTTTGATGTACAAGCGCTATTTGTGTGGTTTACAGTGAGTTAAATAAATCAATTTGACTAAAAAATGGGAAGTTCAAGAGAAGGATTTCGTGGGATTATTTTCACAACTTCCGACTTGGATTATGTCAACAAGAGTGTGTCGATGAACTTAGTTCTTTGTATGGCGATGAAGCACCATCAAAAACCACTGCATGTATATCGCTGGTATAGTTAATACAATCGTGGTCGTAGTTCGGTCGCCGACGAATTTCGTGAAGGTCGTCCACAATCAGTTATTTTGCCAGAAACCTTCGATGCTGTGCTTGAACTGATAATGCAAGACCGTTATGTGACATACCGTGAGATAGAGGCATCCTTGGGTTCTCGTTGGATCTCGCACAATTTGACAATCGCTAAAAAGGGGCTCGTGTCGATTGGTGCACGGAAATGTTAAAAAATACGATCGCGGTGAATCACCCGACATATATAAGATCGTAACAGGTGACGAATCAACGTATGAGCCGGAAACAAAACAACAATCGACTGTGTGTTTGTTCCAAGACGAGCCAAATCCAACAAAAGTTGTTCGCGCACAAAGCACTTCGAAGTAAATGGTCGCCTGTTTTTTTTTCGGAAAAACGGGTAATGTGGCAACTGTGCCACTGGAGCAACATGAGACGGTCAATTCTGAATGGAGAAATTCGCAAAACGAACAAGAGAAGACGAATCATTCTCAATCATTACAATGCGAGCTCTCACACATCAGCTCAAACCAGCGCCTTTTTGACCGGCCTAAACGTCGAATTCATGGGTCATCCACCGTACAGCCCTGACTTAGCACCCAATGATTTCTTTTTATTCCGGCAACGATTTTCGACGCCAGAAGATGTTTTTGAGGTACCCATCTTCACAGCGGCAAAAAGACTTTTCTGATTAGTTCGAACGCATGAAAAGGTGTATCGATTATCATGGAGGATACTCTGAAAAACAATTAAACCATTTTCACTTAAAACTGTTCGTTCTTGTACACTATTCCCGAAATGTAGTGGCCCTCGTATCGTTAAAATATGGGAGACATTCGAAGCCTTCCGCCAAGACAATTTGTACTGGAGCTGAAGAGGAAGGTTTAGACCAGCAAACTGAAGACTATTGACTAAAAGGTAATATCAAAGCTATCGATTGAATAAAAATGCGTACTATACACAATCTTGTCATAGAAAATATAAACTTGGTATTCAATAAATTATCAACACCATCAATCAGTGTTGAGTATCAACATCTCATAAAATTTTCTGTTAAAACCCTACAGATAGAAGAACGCATCGATCGGAACACAACATCATCAAATCGGACGGCACGTGGTCACAGTCTGATCGCTGCAGTCAATTAGTATCATCTTATATCCTCGCATAACCCAAACACGACCTTCTGCGAATACGATCTGGAAATAGAATCCCCATTGAAGAAATGAAAATAATGGCCAACACGAGCCAAAATCGAACGAGAAACCCTTTTCCAAACAGCACAGTTTATTTTTCTTCCTCTCATCGCAACTGTTTACCCTACCATACCGGGTTGGCTCAGCCTAAAATCTGAAGTACCTTCCCGGCTAGGCTAGAATCTTCTGTGCGCTAGCAGCAACTGTTTGGATGCTGCCGCTGTTGCTATCTAAACAAGCATTCGCCATCTCAAATGGTAGAAGAATGAACACGAACAAAGTTTACTAATGATGACTGTCTGATGTTTTGAACCCTGGATGCAATCCAGGCGGGCTCCGTTGCGGAAGACACTAGACTGAAACGCAGATGTTGTTGCTGCTGCTGCTGCTTTCTTCCGCAAGTTCCGAGCACTGTTGATTGAGACCCGAAGTGAAAATAAACAAAAAGTCAAACGCAGCCCATCGAAGACATTCTGCTGCTGAAGAAATTAGTCGAAAAAAATAAACAAACGATGTAATCTCGTTCAATAGTTTCGATTGTCTGTAGTGTTCTGCGAATTCTTTGACCGAAAAATGCCACTCACAGGAAATGCAAAGGAAGTTCATCCTTTTCTTTTGTCTCTCGTGCTGAAATTTGCTAATGATGATGCTGCAGGATGGCGAAGGAGATAGTTTTGATGAATGAGTTTAATGATGCCCAGTTCAAAGGGAGTGATACTGCATAAAAACCATTTGTCAAAAGAAACTAATTGTTATGCGTCGCACAGACGCACACACTTATGCGATTGTATCTGATTGACAGTTGCTTCTCCGTTTGCTTGATTCATTGGGCCGTATGAATAAAATGTAGTAAAGTCTGTTGTTTGTAGTATCTTCTCAAAAACATAGTCCACAGAGTAAAACACGTTTGGTTTGGTTTTAATTATTCTACTTCACTTTATCAGCAAACACACGAGTAGCAACCTCTGGAGCTACCTACCGAAAAATTGTAGTAAATATTACATGTTCGAACGTTGTTGTGTAGTAAAGTCTCTGCTTTTGACAGCAACGTGATCCACATGTAGCATTTACTACCGAAATTCATGGCTGTATAGGTTTATATGTATCAATTCACGTTTTTTTAACGGCCGATAAGCCACCTGTTAACTTCCACTTTTTTGCAGCCGAGCTATGAAAAATACAGTATTAAATTCAACACCAGACGAAAAACAAAACTTTTCTCTGCCGTTTACTATTATGACTTACTCTTAGCGAGAGCCGAGTCATTCGAAATTACTCTTCAAAGTGAATGTTGATGGATGGGGCTTATTGGCCGTTATCAAAAAAACGCGAGAATTATTCATTAAACAGATATATACTTCTGTGGCTCAGTCGATTAATTAATGTGCTTTGTAATCTTCTGTTTCTAGGTTCAATTCACGGTTTTGCTATCGATCTTTTGTTTTTTATTTCTTAAGATTTCAAGCCATGTAATGTAGATTTTTTTAACTGTGCATGATTGAGAAATAATGAAAATCATGGAACATGTCTTCTCATGATATCATGCCTATTACTGATAATCTTATGAGTAAAATGATTCATATCATGAGTAATAACTCATTTCCCATAAAAATTTTCATGAGTCAAATCATTTTGCTCACAATATTATTAATAATAGGTAGTGAGAAAACATTTTTCATGATTTTCATAATTCCTAATCATGATACCGGCAATGGACTTTCATTGGTGCATGATTTCTATAGATTCCCTAGATTTAACAAAAAAAAAAACAAGACAACACTGTTGGGATTCTTGCTTTAAAATTATTGATAAGCAAAAATACAAATCGGTATTATCGATAATATCGTCCTGATTTGATATATGTTGGATGGGTAATCTAATCTGACAATAATGAAAATCAATCAAAAGTGCAAAAAACATAAATTGTCAATGATTGTTTTGCAAATTATTATTTTGTAAAAGCTATACAATAAACATATAGATCCAGCCTTAATTCGGTAGGATTCTTAAGTATATTTGCTGATTCATATATAAGGGGGTTGGAATTAATTCTGAGCGTTTTTTCGCAAAGTTTCGTGATTTAGTATGAGAGTATAATTACAGTACCGTCATTCAAAGTATTGTTCATCATTATCCACTGACAAAGATGCACTACATCAGTAGCTTCCAGAGCATATTTACTTTTATATGTGCGACCATGAACACCACAACGCCATCTTTCGTAAAATGCTACAAATAAATTCCAACACCTGATTTAAAATGATAAATACGAGACAAATTTTTTATATACACTAAAACCTCAATTTACGCGAACTTTTTTTACTCGAATTTAATTTACGCGACTTTTTTTACTCGCTTTATTTGAAACAACGCGATGATCTCGTAAAAAAAGGTTTGCATAATTGTGGAAATTTCAATTTATATACATATGCAAAACAATCTGTCTTCAGGGAATTGAATGTTGTGCATAGTATACCTTATGATAAAAAAAGAACCGGAATTTTTATTTTAAAATTTCCGCGCTTGTCCAATCGCCAAACAAAAACTAATCGTACGATATGCGTCAAAATTTGACAGAATGTGTATAAAAGTGTTGCCAACGTTGAGAGAATAAAAGTTCACCGATTGGACAAGCGCCGGAATTTAAAAATGAAAATTCCGATTCTTTTTTGATCATAAGGTATGAATAGTATAGTACTAGATTGTTTAGTTTCGAAGAATCTAAATAGGATCTTGGGCATCCAAGAATTGTCTTGAAAACAGATATTGTATATAATCACTCGTAGGACTAATTACAGAAAATTGCCATACTGTGATAAGATCTGTAGAAGAACTCGCTCATCCAAAACCTCCTCGGAACAAGCCTTAAGGTCTACAAATGTAACCGATGACTTTAGCGAGTTTATTGTTTGTGGTCTATACTTTTTGTGTTTCAATCAATTTATGAAATCATTGCGACGAATTATTAGGAAGTGTTGGTTCATCCAAATATTACTTGGAGTTCAGGCCTTAAGATCTACCCGTGTAACACAGTGCAGTAACGAACTTATCGTGTTATCAAATGCGAGAAAAGATCAAAATACCCAAGTAAGCAGTATACAGCTCTACGATTATGAACAAAACTGAAAAACTGTACATAAACTACTAAATGCTCGTGTAGATTAAAGACCTGTTTTCACTGTAGTTCTTAAACGAATGGGAATGTTTCTAGAAAAGATCAAAACTCAAGTAAGCAGTATGTAGCTCTAAGACTATGAGTAGCATTCCAAAACTATACATGGACTGCTGAATGCTCGTATAGATCTTAAGACCTGTATTCACTGAAATTCTTGGACGACTGGGAACCTACCTGGAACAGCTATAAATAGACAAGTAAGCAATGTGTAGCTCTTAAAGTATGAACCACAATCAAAAAATGTATTAGCCGTTGTAGTTCTTGCTGTGACACAGTGTAGTCCTTAAGGACAATACTTAAAGTAGTTCTTGGATCGTGGAACATCTCTTAAGTATTTCCATAGTCTCAGTACATACTCAGAAGGTAATCAGGCGATAAAGCATCGGACGTAGTAGGGTTGTTCGTGTTAATTACACTAAAATCAAACAAAATTTAAAAAACCTTTTTTTACGTGAAAAACTTGAAATAACGCGATGTTTTATTTAATTTACGCGATTTAATTTAATTTGCGCACCCCTGGCTCTGCGAGTAAATTGAGGTTCCAGTGTATTTATAGTAGATCCCAAACAAAGCTTAACTCTGCGTTTCAATTTGTAAAACTAGTAACAACGTGGTGAAGTAGTTTTTAAATGTCGATGGATATGGACTTTCAAACCGTACTTTCAAGTACAGCGCGTTTGAGGATCAAGAGTAAACCAAGTTAACTTGTGTTGGTAATTTGTGTATTATGTACATTTTATTTGGAATGTATGTCATAGATCTATGTATTCATATATGCAGTGCAACCAGTTTATCAAAGTGGCTTGCACGATTGAGTTTCGAACAATCTTTTTTTAACAATAATTCATTCTCAAATGAATGTTAAGCCTGGCTTTTTGGATGAAATATCAGTTTTGAACAATTTTCACCAACGTTTGATGGAAAATTGCTTACATTTTATGAATGTAGATTTTTATTCCCTAATAAAAAAAAGTTAACGACACTGCTTCAATGCATTTGTATTAGATTGCGTTACACAAAATAAACAAAACTAGATATTTTCTTTTACAAAAGCAGTTTTCCGGAAAAATCAATAGTTTTACGACAACATTCCATATCCATATCCATTGCCTTTCGCGTGTTAAATTAAAGATTCCTATTTTGCGAGTTTACTTATAGAAGGTACGGAAATCTTTATATCGCAATAATTTCTGCAAGAGGAAATCCTTATAGGAATGTGTTTGTTGCTAATCAAATGTGTCAGTGGAAGTAAGCTGAAACTGAAATAATTTTTCTCGAACAGTTTTAAGGAAAACGGAAGAGTTTTTGACTAAGATTTTCGCTTTTCTTGAATTGATATTATAAGCAGAATGAACTGATTGGTTAATTTTTCAACCATATGGAACATTTACTGATTAAAATCAGGACCGTTGTTTTTACGCACACATTGTTGACATTACTCATTCGCTTGCAAAGAGTCTTGCTCTCTAACGTTTATTGTATATAAAATCAAACGAAATTATTTATTTTTCTAGGGCATAGGTTGGGTCTAACATGTTGGAAAAGCCTTATTTTTTCTTTAAATTTTATTATTATAAAATATTTCAAGGATGTTTTGTCAAATTTTCAAGTCCATCGAAGTAGAACCCTTGAACCTGTGCGCCGACCTTTAGCCTTATCGCAGTATGCGATAAGAAAAGATAAAGGCCCATAACTTCCAGAGCTTTTATTCCGATAGGCTTGAAAATTTGACAAAACATTCTTGAAATGTTTTACTATAAATAGAGTATGTGAGTGACGATCATGATAACTTGTGCATCTATTGTGCCGAATCAAATTGTGATAAATTTATGTGAAATATATTACTTTTCGTGAAGAATTTAGTGCAACACAGATGTAAGAACACCAAACTTTCTATTAGGCAGATCACAGAATTCGCTACTGTACAAAGGAATAATTTTTTTCAATTCGATGCCCAGACAGATTAAACGTGCTACAACTCTGAATGAGTTCAAACAATTTTTTATTTCACATGTAAAATCTGTCTTATGTACAGATTTTAAAATATTTATTATAATTTGATTTCTTCAAAAATGTGAAATGAAGAATGGTGAATTGTAGATTTCCTGGAAAGCCGCCATTCTCCAGCAGCTCTGTACTTCCGCTGCGCACACATCTTCCTCGATTGCACAAACCCAGTGAGTTCGAGGTCTACCCCGCGGTTGACGACTTCTCCCAGGCTCTATGATGTGCATTATGTAGGCCATTCTCTCATCCGGCCCACTGTAGTATACCGTGTTTTATAAACCTCCCAATGTCTGCATGTTTGTATACTTGGTACAGCTCGTGATTCATGCGTCTGCGTCATTCTTCTTTTCCGCCTTGTTTTGAACACACGATTTCTCTCTCAAAGAAGCCGAGTACTCGAATATCTGTTTCCTTCAACGACCATGTCTGGTGGTCGTATAGGGCAACAGGTAGTATCAGTCCTTAGAAAGCCCACGTCTTTTTCCCTCGTGGTTAAAATGATTATCGCATGTCACTAGTGTTTCAAGATATATGAACTCGTGAACAACTTCGTATCGCACCCCATCAATCTCCACCTAGGATCCTACACCGTTTGGGCTGCCTTACGATTACCAGCCTTACGACTGCCTATGATCTACCAATAATATCAATCAGAGCGGCAGGGAGCATTTCTGGCGCCCAAGGCAAACTCAAATACAATCGCCTCCTCCAATTAAACACCATGAAGACGAACACACTTTATTTCATTTTCCTGTAAGGTTATCTCAAGTTACTTTTTCAAATTCAGTAAATACTTGTAGCTCATTTGAGTGTTACATCATAAATCCCGCATTGAAACAAGAGCATTCTGAAAACCATTTTAAGATCATATTGCAGTCAAGTGGTCAGTTCCCACAGGAACAAAAGAATACGACCACCATCGATAAGTACTATGTAAGAATCATCCCATCAGCCACTGCCGACTAAAACTGGAGACTGAATCCCTCATAGTTTCGGTTGTCAGCATACTACAATGTGAACCAAAAACAACATCGTTACAATCCATGAAATAATCCTAGTCTTAACGACAGTTAAGAAATACTCTCGCCATCTTAGAGCTAAGGCAGTGTACTAATATATCAAAAATATACTGTTAAATAAAAGAAAAGTTGACGGTTCTTCATAAGGTTTACCATATAAAGCGAAAGAAAGAACCAGTATACCCCTGCGTTAAATGTATTTCGAAATGGTTCAAAATTCAAGAAAGTTTCAAAGCCTGCTTTACGATCAACATTAAAATTCCATAGTAATAATATACAAGATTTTCTTACGACTGAATCTGACTTCTGGAACTGGATTTTGGACACGAATTCTAAATTTGGATTCAGGGACTGTATTCTGGAAATGAATTCTGGATCTCAATTCTGAATATTACCTCTGGATCTGAATTCTACACATACACGTTGGACCTGCCTACTGGGACTATGTTTTTAATAAAATTTCGGAGTAGAACTCTGATCCTGGATCCTGAATCTTGATTCTGGACCTGGATTCTGGAAATGGATTTTGAACCAGAATTCTGGATTCAGGACTTGAAGTGTAGATCTTAAAAATAAATCTGGATCTGCAGCTGAATTCCGGTGGCAAAAGAAATTTATCACAATTTTCTTAAAGAGAAGAAAATCAAAAAATGTCTTTCTTTTCACAAAATCTATTTCTCTCTTTTGCGAATTCAACAGCTGAGCTTTGCTCACAAAAAGTCTTTGAAAAAAAGAAAATGGCATAGAGATTTCACCTATTTTTCTTGAATTGGAATTCCCGTCATGGTCCGGAAGATATTTTTTTTGACACTAGTTAATGACAAAGAAAAAAAATTTCTCTTCAACGTTTTTGCGGAAGAAATTAAGAAAGACAATTTTTTAGGAATAAAATTTAGCAAGCCTATTGAAAAGCTATTAAGTAGAAGCAATGGAGGCATTATTTGTGCAGTATTAACTACCAAAGAAAAGGTGGTGCTGCCGGCAGGTAGAAATAAAGCTGCTTTGCCACCGTTGATTTTTGGGGGATATTAGCAATCCGTTAGAATGAAACATTGGATGGAATTTGTCGTTACTAAGCTATTTCGAATGCCCAAATGTCTCAATTCAGCCTTTTTTCCTTTCTCATATAGAAAAGTTATGAAATCACTGTGTAAACCGACTTTTGAACCGAGGCCCGGAGGGCCGAATGTCATATGCCATTCGACTCAGCTCGACGAACTGAGCAAATGTCTGTGTGTGTGTATGTATTTCTCGGAATTTCGTAATATTTGGAAGAATCGTTCTCGATCGAAAAATATTAGACGCGTATTATTTTATTTTGTCATTTGGGTGACCATTTCTGTGTTAGGGTAGATCAAAAAAACCGATTATTGGATCAAAAAATCGATTCTGCTAATTTTTGAATATGTTGTCAATGAATGTTTATAGTTTTTAGGAAAAATATGCGAATATTTTAAAGTTGAAGTATTGTGTTTTAGAACATCATTTGTTTACATTTTGAACGGTTTTCATGATAGGTAGACCGATGGGCACTATGTAATTTTATATTCTTCTTTGAAAGCTTAAACATTTTTACATAACATATCCAAAAATTAGTGATGCGTTATTTTTTGTTTCTGAGAAATTTTTTTTTGAAATTCTCAAGTCTTCGTAGTTTACGACCATGCGCGTCCATCGCGTCCGTCTTGCCACTTTTAGATTGTAAAACAGGCCCATTGGTCTACCTACCATGAAAAATAATCGATTTTTCGATCCACCCTAACAAGGAAGTGGTCACCCAAAATAAAAAGAATACAGGTCTAATATCTTAGAGATCGCTTATCAGTTTCTCATGGAATTGCTGTATAATATATATCACAATATCACTTATGATGAACACTTAGATCTTAATTTAAAGTTAACTCATATAACAATAAATGGTACTTTAAAAAACAACAATAGTTCCGATTATTTGTATTTGTTTTTCTTTTACGGTGAATTCCATTGGCAGAGGAGAAGAAAATCGTAGAATGTCTTTCTCTTTAAAATATTTTCTTTTCTTCTCAACGTATTCCGATCAATCGACGAGACAGCACACGCATCAAAGTAATCCGTGATATTTTTCCAAGTTTGTGCTGAAAAAGCTTGTTTTGTAAACATTCGAATGCAGTTCGAATACGGGGGTTAACGAAGGAAAAGTGTTAATCGTTCAACAAAATATTGATAATGGCAACTTCCTCAGCGTAAGTATATAACATTGGGTGAAATTGTAATAAATTTTTCGATTTATTGTTGTTTGCAGGCTTAAAAAACACCTGTCCATGGAACAAAAGAAGCATTTGGTGGACTACATGGCTGAAAATTTAGACTTCGCCAATAACCGATTTCAGTCTTCACGAAGCAAAGATCTTCAAAAACAAAAATGGACTGCGTTAAGCAACATATTAAACGATATAGGAGGAGCTACCAAGACACCCGAAAAAACAAAAAAAAACAGGACAAAGTAGTTGCTGATTCAAAACCTGCAGCTAGACGGCCAAGTGTAACTGTGACACTTCCAAGAGAAAGACAACTCGGCCGAGGTCAACGATATTCCGATGCCAGAATGCAGAGCTTCGAAATGAGCGTGTTCAATTTCCTTGAAACCATACAAGCGGACAAGAAAGAATACATGAAGCGAGAGCTCCTGCTGAAGGAGAAAATGCTGAATATTGAAGAGGCAAAGCTTGTAACCAAACAACAAAAAGTTGAGGAACTGAAGTCAATGAACAAATCCCTACATATGCTTCTTAATCGTACTGATACTTAATCGAGAACGATGTGAACGTAAAGAATAATTTTTGTTTTCTTTTCATGTAAATTACATTGAATGTTGAATTATAAGTTTTAACGGAAGAAGTTATCAGCAATATGCTGCCTTTCTCTTCTTCCTACGTACAATAATCTGTCATTATCATCATCATAACCAAACTGATTCGCTTCCTGGATAACGTCGTTACCCTCATTATTTAGATTTTCATCCAATATTTCTATTGGACACTTATATTTGACAAGGAAGTTGTGAATTATCACACGGCAATTATGAATCTGACCACACAGATTCTTATTATATCGCAAAAGCGAGTCACGAGAAATACATCTAAATCTGGATTTCAGACAACCGTATCCAAATAAATGCGTCGTGACTAGAATCTCCAAATCTTACATTAACGTTTAATATGCGGAGCTCTAAATCACATATCAGTTGGACATTCTTTGAATGGTATCCTTTATCTGTTCAAGTAAACGTGCTCAACATCTTTCGGAGATATTAAATTGCTGGAAAAACGTGTTTGATTCGAGTTTTCTCAGCATCATTCGTCGGGAAAATTATGAATTCTATTGTAGCAATAACGTTTTTCAATATACGATGACACGTTGCTTGTGAAACTGCCAATAAATAATCTTGCCCGACTGTTACTTGGTGAGATCCTAAAACAAGTTAATCATCTAGAGTACATTACATTTGATTATACGAACATATTACCTGAGCCAAGGTATCTCAATGTGGTAAGAACTTGTAAATGGACCGGTATTGTTGTAGTTCTTTCATCTTTTAAAGGAATCGCATGTAGGGGTTGATCTAATAAGTTGATGAACTTTTCAGCTAAACATTTAGGCATTCGTAATAGCTTTTCGAAATTGCCATCTGATATTTCGACCGGATTGCTAATATCCCTCAAGAATCGACGGTCGCGAAGCAGCTTTATTTTCTCCTGAAGGCGATACCATCTTCTCTTTTGCAGATAATACTGCACACATAATGATTCCATTACTTCTACTTAATAGCTTTTCAATGCGCTGACTCAATTTTATCACTAAAACAATTGTCTATCTGAATTTCTTCCGCAAAAATGTTGAAGAGAAAAAAAAATCTTTTTCTTTTTCAAGTGTCAAAACAATTTCTTCCAGACCATGACGGGAATTCCAAATTAAGAAAATAGGCGAAATCTCTTTAAAATTTTCTTTTCTTTCAAGAAATATTGTGACCGGAATTCGGCTGCTGGTTTCGGTACCTGGATTCTAGACCACATTTCTACAACTGGATTCTGTATCTGAACTCTGAACATGAATCGGTTCTGCTATCGGATTTTTTTAGTAAATTTTGGACCTGGATTCTGAATTAGGAACTGGATTTTGAACTTGGATTATGGTTTTAGAATCCCGAGTTCTGGACTAGACTTATGAACTTTAGTTCAGAACCTGAATTCTGCTTCTGATTTCTGGACTTGGATTTTTAACCTGGAATCTGGACCAGCATTCAGGACCTGGGTTCTGGACCTGAATAATAGAACTGGATTTCGGACATAAATTCTAGATTCTCGACCATTTGGACGATTTGGACGTGGATCATGAACCTGAATTCTGCATCTAGAATCTGAACCTAGGTTCTGGGAATGAAATCTGGAACCTAGATTCTAAACCCAAATTCTGGAACTGAGTTCCAGAGCTGAAATCTGAACCAAGACCAAAAGTTTTAGAAAATTTTTTTTTCATTATTTGCAATTCTCATACTACTGAAAATTTGATGGAAAATATCTAAACATATTTCCGATGCTTTAGAGTTAAAATAACAGAATCGTTAAGCAATTTTGGCTCATTCTGGGAAGGCGAATCAGAGTAAAATAACACGTTTCCCAAAAAATCGCTCCCGCTGTCGAGATATGAAAGTCGTGCGATGTTTATAAGGACTAAAACATTGCAAGTTCGATGAAACCCTTCGATTGTTTTTTTTTTTTTTGTAAAATCAATTGAGCCCAGTGAACATATACGAAGTGCGGTTTAATTGTTTCCTCGACTGTTCACCAAAATTTTGTTCTTTGGTAGGTCCAAGTTCACAATCACAATCGAGAAGCGAGCAAGAGACGCTTTCTCATAAAAAAATATTTTTTACTGTTCGTTGAATGGCGGTTCTGTATTCTAAATGACTGGGAAATTGCATTTTCATGTTTTTTGAATGATAATGATTATGGCGGCATCTCGTCGGATTTGCCTCACTCGCCTCACCCTCACTACGGTACTGATATCAATGTCATCAGCAAAACTAAGGAATATGTGATCCATAATGGTTCCGTTTCTCTGCACGTCGGTTCTTCATATCGCACTTTCGAGCGCTATGTTGAACAACAAAATTTAGAGCGCGTCGCCCTGCTTCAATCCACCTAACGTTACGAAAGCATTGCAGCAGCTCGTATCATTTCTGTCCAACAAAACATAAATTACAGTCGATGATCTCAAGATTGTACTAATATCATATAACAGTTTGCATTTTGCATCGGCAATGAATCGCCAAATGTGTTTCGATCACTCATCACGTTCTACCTAAAATAACTAAAATTATGTGCTCTTCCTGAAATGGCGCATCATCACAATGGACGACGCCAATTTGCGTGCGTGCAAAACTACGCACCATGCTCTAGTCGAAAGACAGCATGTGTCCGCATGGTTCCAAATTATTCATTATGTTGACTGTTGGATGAACGGTAAAAACCCTTTTCTTCCGAACGGCAGAAACCAACAGCAATAATAACAACCAGAACAGCTCGAGGGATGCCCGACGGAAGCATTTTCACTTTTAATCCTGCCTGTGCCTTGTTGCGATACAACACAGCATCAGGCCCCCGAGATTGCTCTATTTTATGTTTATTTATTATTGAATGCATGTGCATCAGCACGGCAATCCATGGGAAAAGGTGTGTACCTTTTATTGGTTTTCAGTCTTTTGACGTTTTTTTTCTATTCTGTTGGATTTATCTTTGTTTGACTGTCGGATGGAAAAGGCGTTGCAAATCAACACTTAATCGATGATAAAAACGGTAAAAGGATGCTTGATTGACTTCAGTAAGTTGACGGTGAAAGGTAGATCAGGGAACCGGTGACAAAAAAAAACGATTCAAAGTATGTACAGTTAATCTGCTCGCATTGTTTGTTTTCGGGAGTTCTGCGCTTGACATCGCATTCAAGTCTCTTCGGTACAGTTACGAATAATAGGGCGACTCTAGCGAAGGTGAAGCGTGAAACCTTTTAATTAGTAGAAAACACATTTCGTTAGAAAATCGAAACAATTTTCAACCTAGTCCGCCTAGAATGTTACATAATTGCAAACCGGGTCAGAAATCGTTTGGTTCCCATAGAGGAATGCAAAATTGCATCAAATATAATGAGCGCATTGTCGTCGTACAATAGACTGCAACCCGTCGACCAGTTGTCTGGTAATTTGTGTTCATGGCTTTCTTGTCAAACCCTTATTCGCAATTAAACCGGTTTCAACCGATATCGGCAGCAGATAACCGGACACGTGTATTCACGGCGCGACGTTTCGGAAATATTTGACCATCTGATGTTCGGTGAAAACGACGGTCAACAATTTCTAGCTCTGGCAATTTCTCGGTTAGCCGCCAGCCACCCACATGGTTACAGATCTGTAGTCGCCAGGGCCGACCCTTGTGGCTAATTGAATGTAGATAACTGGAAAAATGTTCCGCCGCCACGCTCAATTACACAACCTCCGGAAGTGCTGGTTATGATTGATGACCTGCCAACGACAAAAGTGCAGTTAAGTTTCCTTGTCCCGACCATCCAAGAGGCTACTGGTTTTTGAAAGGGAATGGAGATTTCTCTCACGGAAGTAGTCGTCAAAGATAATTTGTTATGCTTCGGTGACAAGTATTTTATGAAGGATTCTTTAAGTAGGCTTTGATTTTTTTCTTCTTCTCATACAACGAATGCCAAGCAAAAAAAGACATCTCTTTCTCGTTCAATCATAATCTGATTATGTGACCATCCAACCAACCAACCACGGACAAACGGGCAACCGTCGGGTAGCAAATTTACATTTATCGGATTTAGATGCAGTTTGCAAAGATAACTAAACGGCAGGTAGACCGATGGTTCTTTTGAAGTTTTTTTTTGTTGCTTTTTCCAAACTCGTAATCGCCAACCGCATTTCATTCATGAGTACGTATGTGAAATTTGGTTCTAACGTCTTGCAACCATAGCTCCGATGGACGGACGGACGGACGGATGGATAGCGGAAACTACACTAAGCCAAGTCTGCTTATGCAAATCGATTGTTAGACTTTTTTTTTCGTCATGTTGGTGTTCTTTTAATGTTTGTATTATCCAAACTCGTGCCCATATTACTTCCAGGGCTTATAGTGATAAGCCTAAGGACATGTGCAACTGTAGTGGGTTCAGAGAGAATTCCGACATTATCGATTGCACCTAACTTCTTGACTAAGTTTAGTATTCTATGAAGTTGGAACAACAGGTATAGATACTTGCATCTGAGTACTGAGTTTCATTGTTATAAAACAAACAGCATAAAAATATGAAATTTACAGGGGACGCAAATCCGCATATGACACAATTCGCAAGAGCGTAAAATGACTGATTTTATAAGCATGATGTTAATACGTATCAAACCTCCCTCGCTTTTCAAGCAGATTTATAAACATCCATGTTTCAGTATCTAAAAATATGGCAGAAAACATCATATTAACTGTAAAAATGAGTCTTGCAGGTGAATAACTCAATCGTGTCTTTCCTTGTACTGTGACCGCTTTCTTTTTGTGCTCGACTTAAAGGCATCAGAATATTCGAGCAAATAACATTATTTTTTGGCGGCAAAACGTTATTTCAATATTGTTTGGGTAGAAGTTCATTCGATGATGATCTTCATTATTATTATTATTATTATTATTAATATTATTATTATTATTATTATTATTATTATTATTATTATTATTATTATTATTATTATTATTATTATTATTATTATTATTATTATTATTATTATTATTATTATTATTATTATTATTATTATTATTATTATTATTATTATTATTATTATTATTATTATTATTATTATTATTATTATTAGGGCCGAAAAAAATTCAAGAAATTGTCCTTCCCATTGATACCCTGATTATAATGAAACACAACTTAAACGACAACCCGATTGAACAATATTCTTTTCATGTTCAGATTGCGAATGATCAGTGTCCCATTTCAGATCTCACAATAATTATAATTTCCATGGTATTCTCGACAAATTGGGCCAGTTTTATATTTGAACCCGTTTTGTTAGAAACATTTGAAAAACATTTATCTCTATAAATACCTTCTTAGTTATCTCCGAGTTTCATAGGTATATGTGCTTGTAAAGTACTTCCGTACTTCCTCGTCACATTCGATCTACAATACCTTTGGCTTCCCTGGCTAACAGATCGGCTGAAAAGTTGGTATCGTTTCTATGAGAGGGCGCCACTAGAATTAAATCCATACCATTTTCAGTTAGTACCAACCTTCAAAAGATACGTGTATAAATTTGACAGCTGTCTGATTATTAGTTTGTGAGATATTGCATTTTGAGTGAAGGAAATGGAAAAATAGGAATTTCGTGTGTTGATGAAACACTACTTTTTGATGAAAAAAAGTGCCGCCGATACCAAAAAATGGCTTGATGAGTGTTATCCAGACTCTGCACCGGGCGAAGCAACAATTCGTAAGTGGTTTGCAAAATTTCGTACTGGTCATATGAGCACCGAAGACGATGAACGCAGTGGACGTCCAAAAGAGGCTGTTACCGATGAAAACGTTGAAAAAAATTCCACAAAATGATTTTCAATGACCGTAAAGTGAAGTTGATCGAGATAGCTGACACCCTAAAGATATCAAAGGAACGTGTTGGACATATTATTCACGAATATTTGGATATGAGAAAGCTTTGTGCAAAATGGGTGCCGCGTGAGCTCACAATCGATCAAAAACAACAACGAATTGATGATTCTGAGCAGTGTTTTGAGCTGTTATATCGAAATAAAAACCGATTTTTTTCGTCGATATATAACAATGGACGAAACATGGCTCCATCACTTCACTCCAGAGTCCAATCGACAGTCAGCTGAGTGGACTGCACGCGATGAACCGAACCCAAAGCGTGGAAAGACTCAACAATCGGCAGGTAAGGTTATGGCATCTGTATTTTGGGATTCGCATGGTATAATTTTCATCGACTACCTTGAAAAGGGAAAAACCATCAACAGTGACTATTATATAGCGTTATTAGAGCGTTTGAAGGACGAAATTTCAAAAAAACGGCCTCATTTGAAGAAGAAAAAGGTTTTGTTTCATCAAGACAATGCACCGTGTCACAAGTCGATGAAAACCATGCTGAAATTGAACGAATTGGGCTTCGAAATGCTTCCTCATCCACCATGTTCTCCAGATTTGGCCCCCAGTGACTTTTTCCTGTTCTCACACCTCAAGAGAATGCTCGCTGGTAAAAAATTTAGAAGCAATGAAGAGGTAATCGCTGAAACTGAGGCCTATTTTGAGGCAAAGGACAAATCGTACTACAAAAATGGTATCGAAAAGTTGGAAGATCGCTATAATCGCTGTATCGCCTCTGATGGCAATTATGTTGAATAATAAAAACGAACTTTGGCAAAAAAATGTGTGTTTCTATTGAACGATACGAACTTTTCAGCCGAAGTTATAAACATAACTCTTTTTATAAATTTTTTTATGACATTGTTATCTCCACGTAATTGCTCAAAGTTTTTCATCTTATAATGATTATTTTATAACGAAAGGCTGTTTAACATCATAACTACTTTCGTACTAAAGAATAACTCTTTTATATAATATATTTTACCCCGGCCGTTTTGGTCGTTCACCAGGGAGGAAAACCTATAGAATAACGATTCAGCTAATACAAATGTTATTGTAAACTTATTTCCATCACTTTGAGTCGACACTTTTCTCAATTTACATAAAAAATGCACCTTGATTGTATGATTTCGTCAATTCAGATCAATGTTGAGAACGCTTATTCCCTCTCCCCCTTGTGAATATTTTTGTGAACCTCACTTAGTTGCTAGAAATATGCTGTACTCGTAAAGAAGTACCAATTTTTCGTTAAACCCGATCAATTTTCCCTTCCGCTTTCCATGTTCGGGGCACTTGCTACACTCCCTCACCCTCAAAATAACCTTCTAACCTGTTTTGATTTAACTTCCATTTTGTCAGTGAACTTACTACAGATCTCTCCATGATTATAACCTGTTCGCACTATACCGGGACTATCCGGGACGTTTTTTTTCCTCATCGGCGATGACTGAGCTGCCGGCGTGTGTATGTGTTGGAATCCCGTGTAGAAAGTATATGTGCTTTCTCAAAAAATATCGATTCAAACCTTTGGTACATGTGTCAAACTTGGTTTAGGCGATTCGTTTAGTTGTTTCGTAGTTATGCTGAGACTTAAATACATAAGCAGATAAAGATTATTTTCCCTTAGTTCTTTGAATTCCTCGGCAAAATGGAACCAGACATTAAAATAATTTAAATTATTTAAATTACTCAAATTATTCAAATTATTAAAATTATTTAAGTTATTTAAAGGGGACGGGTGTAGCGTGATGGGATAGTCGATGCCTTTCACGCAGCTCACCCGGGTTCGATTTCCAACCCCGCACATAGGGTCAGAAAGTTTTTCTGGTCCGAAGAGGTGAATGACCTAAAGGTTAAAACCTCTATAATCGAAACAAAAAAAATTATTTAAATTATTTAAAGTATTTAAATTATTTATATTATTTAAATTATTGAAATTATTTAAATTAAATTACGTTACATTCAAACTAACAACAGCAATTCTATCAACTACCTTGTCACTCTCTTGTTTTCCAAAAAATGGGAGATGAAAATTTATTTTCATCCTTCTAGTCTAAATATCGATTCTCGACCCTTCTCTTCAATGTATATAAATTTCGTCATTGATTCCCACCCCCCATGTTGAGGACACTTGGTACATACTCTCCCTCTGAAAATGTCCTAATGATCATCTCTGAAAAGCAAGAAGTATCTGTGCCAAATTAGATAGCAATCTATTCAGTAAATCCGGAATTCTGCCGTTACAAACATTATTTATCCCTTTTTAGAGGGATTTTATTTATTTATCCCTTTTTAGAGGCACGTCTTGTTTTATGCGAATTTACGTACCGCATAAAAAAAAAACGCATAACTATGAAAATTCGCATAAAAAAAACCGCAAAACTCTGAAAATTCGCATAAAAAAGTCGCATTAAAAAGCCGCATGAAAAAGACCGCATAAAAAAAGACCTCAGTGTATTGTTTTTTCGTGTTTATGATAGTGCATACACAGAAAGAAATAATGAAATTTACACGACATGTAAATCAATAGTAACATAGAATAGACATGGGTTGAATCGAGATTTTGATTGAAAACCTTCATCGATGCAAAACTAAATTGGATTGCATTGAATTTTCAACGAATATAACTGTATCTTTCAATCAACGCTTAGTTTGCGATTAAATTCTATTGAAACTTACAGAATTGTAAAGTAACTTTATGTTTAATATCTTGCTCCAAATATGTGCATGAAAATAGATGTAAATTCACAAAATATTTTTATCTGTGTAGAACAAAAATTACTATTCTGCCTTTCATTATTTTCGCAAAAAAGTACTTTTGAAAAAAGTAATGTCCTGGTTTTATTTATGTTTCATACACACTTTAAAAAAATCCCTGTGATTTTGCATCTTATTAGATGCACATAAATGGAGCGTCGCAGTTCACGCAAATTCACGTCGAAGAACATTTGATATTGTATCTAAAACTCCATTGCATGAAATTCGTTGAAATAAAAAAAGAATACTGATAGCAACCGACGCGACTTGAACCGAGAATCATTGGATCGCATGTACGTCTGTTAATCGACTGAGCCACAGAAGCATGCATCTGCTTGGTTGGTAAAAGGTGCATTTAAATTCATACAGTCGCACGTCCTAGCATAATGCAATTTACAGCCGAAACCAGTAAAATTCAACACAGAAAGGAAAGATGAAACTTACACGACATGTAAACCGATAGTACTATGAAATAGGCATCAGTTGAAACGAAAATCTGATTTGAAACCATGATTGATGTAAAATTACATTGAAATTCACTTAGTTTTTCATTGAACAAGATTGTATATTTACAAACCGCTTCGTTTTGTAATGTAAATTGCCTGCTCCAAATATGTGCATGAAAATAAATGTAAAATCACAAAATATTTTCATCTGTGAAGCTAATCTAACATTAAGTCAATACAAATGACCTAATTTGACAAATTAGATCTTTATGAATTACATCGTATGAGGAATTAAGTCACATGTATTTTTCAGATCTTTTTGGTGTGTACACTTCTTGGAACTCCATAATGTGATCGCCATATTCAAGCCAACAAAAGTGTTTAAGGTTGCATTTTCGTGATCATTACGTTGGGAAAACCTACCGATAACTATCTGAATCAATGCAGAAATTGTATGTTATAATCTTATAGTATCTATGTTATTGCTATATCAATTCACAGTAATGATTTACATATACGCTTACGTATTTATAATGGTTTCGCAACGGAAAATAAACCTCTTTTCAACTAGTAGCTTAAAGCTACTAGTTAAGCTGTGATTAACGATATGTTAGAATCAAATAACGATAACTTACAAATGATAGTTAGTTCTATGCTTATGTTATAAAGTAACACTGCTGCCACCTTGTTTTAACTAGTATAACATAAAAAAACATGTTCGTGCTCTTGATGCAAACTAGTTGGGCTAATTGGTAGCAGAACTTTGCTCGTCATCTTTTACGTCATTTTCCATTTTACATAGTTTAATAAGATACAGGGTCCGGCACTCGAAGTGTAACCAACTTCAGACCTTCGAGCCTGGCGTCAAGGTAAATGCGACATATTATCGGGAAAGTATTCTGGAGGTTGCTTTGAAGCCGTGGGCAGACAAACATTTCGGTGACAGACCATGGACGTTTCAGCAGGACTCGGCACCGTCTCACAAAGCTTGAGTGAACCAAGAATGGCTGAAAAACAACGTTCCGAACTTCATCACGTCCACACAATGGCTCTCGAATTCACCAGATGCGAATCCAATGGATTATTCTCTTTGGGCCATTTTGGAGAGCAAAGTCCGAACTAAAAGATACACCAGTCTCGAGGCGAGTGGGCCAAAATACCTGCAAGTCACATTCGGGCAGCTTGCGATTCGTTTTTTTTACCGTCTCAAGGCCATAGTCAAGGCAAAAGGTGGTCATATCGAGCAAAAGTGAATTGATTCTGAATTTTGTATTATTTTTACACATTTTGTACTTTGAATTAAGTAAAAGTAATTTTCCAAACTGAATTTATGGCCTTTTTAATTGGTTACACTTCGAGTGCCGGACCCTGTACTTTAACATATTAAAAATCCACTATTATTAGTATAGTAGTAATATTTAACCAATTTTTCTTGTACTTCTTTTATTGAAAAGTTTGCGTTCTTTCATAAAATCGAGTCGAAAAACTTCAAAAATACAAAATTCAAAACATTTTCCAATAATCAATGTTTTTGTGAAAAACAAAAAAAAACACTTTTTCGTTTGTTACTCTCCCATTCTAACTCATAGTGCAATAAACTTCATCAGTTGAACACAGTGTTGGTGATTGCCGAAAATTTGACAGAAGCTGCTATATTGCTATCTATATTGTATACAACATTTTCAATCCGGTAGAAGATGCTACAAGAACTCGAGTCTCTCAATGCATGAACCGTGAGAGAATTTTGCTACGTTTCTTCGCTCCACTTCATACTTTGAGTATTTCACGCCCTTAAAAAAATTTTACAGTCTGATAATGATCGTTGCTGTGTGGAATTTCCCAAGAGAGAATCGCAAGTTCACAATTATCGCAGAAAATCGAATCGATGATTCAACTTGATGATTCTCATACTAGGTTGCAATATTTCAAAACCCTTGTGTGGAGCATTCACAGACTTTTTCATAGACACAACTTATACAAAGGTTATATGCATTCGCTCTCGCACTGGTGTCGATTCTATGTTAAATGAGCCATGCCGGGTTTCTGTTGTTGCGATGATGTCCGTCTCTCTTTGATGGTACTGATTCAATCGCGTAAAGAGTTGCCAGTGAGCGTTCTTTGATACGAAAAAAAGCCATCCTTGGTTATACATATTACAACATGGAAGATAAGTTCTTTTGGAGAAATTTGATGTTTTCAAGATATAAGGAAAAGGTGTTTTTTTTTCGGTGTATACAGATTGAAATATATTCAGAGACCTCAAATTATCAATTAAAAAATCATCCAGCTGACGTTTATCGACGTATTTATGGCTTTTGTCAACTTCTGTATAGAGAGGTATCACCGTGCGTCGCTCCGTTTATATTCGTAAATTTACATGAATTTTTCGTGCTGTGTTGAGTTGGAGTTGAGAGTCAGATGGCACAGCAAAAGTTTTTCATAATTATTTTAAACACCTGTGTTTTTCCTTACTTCAGCGTATTTTACAATAACCATTTACTATATTACAGTAACAAATCGTATCATCTGTATACAAAACTTTGTACTTGAAATAAAACCATATTTATCGTTTAAACAACATACCATAACAAATGCGGTAACCACAACACAGAAGACTTTTGTATAATTCGAACCGTACCAGTAAGCATTTTTAATTATGCAGATATCCAAGACTGTGGAAATTTAAATCGTCAAAAATATCCAAGATACGCCATTTTTGCCTTTCTCATATAGAAAGGCTATGCAATCGCTGTAAAAACCGACTTTACAACCGAGGCCCGGAGGGCCGAGTGTCATCTACCATTCGATTCAGTTCGTCAAAATCTCAAAATATCTGTGTGTGTGTGTGTGTGTGTCTTTTTTTTTTTTTTTTACAAGGTGAAATGCATTTACGCACGGAGTGTGGGACTCTCCACAGGACTACCCAACTGTTGATTGGAACTACCCACTAAAACACCTTGGATCTCCAACCCTACCTCCCCGGCACCACCGCTAGGTATTACTTCGGGGTGGAAGGCTATTGGTGCTCACAGCACCCTCCCCAGATTTATGCAGAATGGGGATCAGCATCCTGCTCTCAAGGAATCGACCAGTTGGATGACGAGGTCGGTCCAGTGATGCCGGCTGGAGGGTAACTTCCGGTTCACTGGCGCCTCGACGACCCAAAACTGATGCTACGTCGCGGAACTACTCGACTAGTCTCCGCCAAAAGATCTAGTCTACACCGACGGAGGGTTCCCCGACGAGGGAAGTCCTCCCGAACCGACGCTTACGGTACGCGTCTACGACCCGACCGAAAGGATGCCTAAGTCGATCCAATGATTCCGGTTGGAGCGTGACTTCCGGTTCACTGGCGCTCAGACGATCCTATCGGTACCACGCGATGAATGTGTGTGTGTGTGTGTGTGTGTGTGTGTGTGTGTGTGTGTGTGTGTGTGTGTGTGTGTGTGTGTGTGTGTGTGTGTGTGTGTGTGTGTGTGTGTGTGTGTGTGTGTGTGTGTGTGTGTGTGACAAATAATGTTACTCAATTTTTTCCGAGATGGCTGCATCGATTTTCACAAACTTAGACTCAATTGAAAAGTCGTAAGAGATGGTAATTTTCGAATTCGTTTTTCCAGTTGTTTAACATACAAAAGTTACTACAACAAACCTCTTCAAAATCCGAACGTCAATCTTTCGCAAGTAAATGTTTCACTCGAACAACCATATCAGCTGCGAGAATTGCGAAATTACTACGAGGGAGAAACATCACAGACAATAAAACTAAGTGCTGATTCAAGAGCCAAGGTTGGGTTTCAAAAACAAGTGGATCAAAACAACCAAAGAATAACCAAACGATCCGATAGATAAGCACAGTTTCGTGTAATTATTTTCCTTAGATGTCGCGACAATAGTTGCAGTCAATTACAAAATCAATGTGAGAGATTGAAGAACGCGATTAAAGCTTTTCGAATACTTCAACCTAAGGAATTGATCAAAATGACGGATCAAGAACTCAACAGGAAGCTGTGACATTTGCTGATACTTACGCTGATGACATTAACGACATATTTCCTGAACAGTTCATGTCTCAAAAACAAACTGAAAAACTTTATTGTGTCTACCAGTTTTAAAGAAGTTTGCTTAGCTTTGATCTATAAAAAAAAATTACCAGGTCGATAAAAATATCTCAACTGGTTTAGCAAGGAATTAATTTTAGCCAGACAGACGAAGCAGGCTACAGATATTCCAAAGAAATTGGAATAGTATCCAAAAATTAGTTTAAAGTAAATCACAAATATAAAAAAGCAGTACAGGATAGATTTATTCTAGTGCTTATTATGAAACCTAATTTGAACGTTCCAGCAGACAAAAGAAGAGCTCCTCAATCAACTGCATTCAATTCTAGACCAACCATATGTTATCGATCGGTAGCGATCTTTGCTCAACGGAAGCAACAATTATGAAATTAGTTTTAATCCTTTTTCACGCTCAACCATATGGCAACAAATAGATTTGGCAAAAACTTGGGTCGTTGTGTTTTTTTTTTGTTTTCCATCCTAAAATAATGGATAATCCTTTCATATCCACCGACCGGCAGACAACGGTTCCGCCATCATTACCGGATGAATCCGAAGAGAGTGCGACGGAACAACAATGGGTTTCCGAGCGACCAACCGAAATGGGATTTAGCTCGATGAGGAATGAGAGGCTCACGCGCGACCAAAGATTCCGGACTTCCACCATTGGACTGGTCGATCATCGTCGAGGTAGCGTCTCATTGTTTGTGGGTACATATTTTTCGGTTGAGTGGTCCTCCGAGTACAAGAACCCATCGGTAAGTACTTGGGAAAAGAACAAAAAACTTCCGAAGAAGGTAGCCGAGGTAAAAATAACCATTCCAGTAGAGGAAGAGAGGATTACGGTGGGCGTTCATTGTTGGTTATTTCCTTATTGCTGAATTGGTACTTAGCACTGAATAGAATTTTGTCAAATTCCAACTTGAGCATTGCATCTTTTGAATTCCTTGAGCCTGCGATCATGAGCATAATTTTGTCGAATCCAAAAGGAGCTCTTAACTTTGTAAAGTGAATGTATAGACAGTAATAGGCTTTCGAAAAAAATTGCAATAGTTCTCAACATCTGTGTTTTTCTCATCCTACTGAGAAATTGAAAATTTCATTCGATATTTGTCTTACTATAAATCAATCACTGAGTTCTAAAATAAATGTCATCAAAATCAAACAACCCAACAAGAGAAGCATTATTAAGTTGTTTCAAAACTGGCTTCAAAAGATTGACCGGTAGAAGTAGCCTGGGAAGACCAAGGATAATAAACCCTTTCTAATCAATATTCTAGTTCAAAACGGCGACGAAAGAAAATCAATAAAACTGTCCTGTGTGTGATGATGAATACTTTTCTCACCGAACCCGGAAAGTTTCTTCATCAAGTCGATGCGCATACCGAATAATAAAATGCAAACAAATTCTCACGGAAAAACTAGAGCTGGATGACGATGACGATAATGTAGGGACCGACGCGTGTGACCCTTTTCCATTCTATACGAGGGCTCATTTATTCTGGGTCCACCCCCACCCTATTAAGAGAAGGGTTATCCTTTCTGTTTGTGTGTGTCAGCATATTTGCTCTTCCTAGTTAGCTTTCCTTTTTGCTCAAACGGTACTCTCATCTCGCATCCCGATGTTCGACCAATGCCTTTTCCGCCATACACACCGGGAAAAGAATTACGGTACATTGTGCTGACCTGACCGAGAAGCGATGTCAAATTGGGATCATATTTTGAACTATTTGTACTTTAATATTCAACATTCTGTATACAGAAAGAGTAGATATTCTGCACACGCAATAGTTTCAAGTTTGATTTCGAATAACAGGGCGAACATTCTATATTTTCGATGGAAATACCTAACTACCGGATCGTCAAAAGGTGAGGTATTTAAGAACTCACAAGTCCCCATATCATGCCTCTACGTTAGAGATGGTCGGGTATCGGGTATTTTACCCGAAACCCGACCCGTACCCGTACCCGACGGGTTTTTGGTCGGGTACGGGTAAAAATTTTTATTTTCAATCGGGTACGGGTCGGGTACGGGTAAAAAATTTTACCGCTCACTCGGGTACGGGTAAATTTTTTTTTCGGATCGATTACCCGACCATTTGTACTTCACATAAATATGTTTACACGTTGACGAGATTTTTTCATTGCAAAACAGTTCTTCCGAAAAATAATCAATTTGATTCAAGAGGTTTTGACATTCGCGCCTAGGACCAGACCTATCAACTGGCATCTTTTTCCAGAAAAAAAACATTTTTTTCTTCATGAAAAGTTATGTGAATATTTCCCGCCCTACTTTGTTTATAACATATTTAATAAGACACACTGCCTTAGCTCTATGATGTTGCGGTCGGAATCTACTTTTCACGTAGGTTTTAATGGACTGCCATTTTAAAGCTGTTTAATGCACAATCCAGTAAAAATTATTTGATTCATATACTGCCCATACTCGCATATCAGTCTCATATCGATTTTCGCCAATTTTGAGTTAGCTTGAGGTATGGAGTCTTTCCTCAATATACTCTCAGAAATTGCAATGAAAGTTGAGGGTTTGTTCAGTAAAATATAAAAAAAATATCAACTCATTTCTGTGTCCCATATGCTAAAGTACCCGCATATCAGTCCCATTCAGTGCAAAATTTCAATAATTTCATTTGTTGCAATATTGGAACAGCAAAGGTGTATTACCGATATTTCATGTAATAATACCAAGATTTAGCATTAGGGAGCAAAGCAAAGTCTTGGCATTACATTCCTTTCGGGGAATTTGGCCTTTCTGTTTCAACAGACTTCGCAGCCGATTCTTAGCGTACAGAATCATTGCATGGCTAGTACTATGAATGACACTAAGAATCCTTCCAGGTCGGGGCTCGAACATACGACAGCTGGCTTGTAAGACCAGCGTCCTATGCATTGAACCGCCAACCCGGGACCAGCAATAGGGAGCACAATAAATTAAAAAAATTCGGAAATAAACTTTTGATCGTCTTTTTCTCAACATGCCGATTTCCCACATGGGACTGATATGCAAGTATGGGCAGTATATAAAATGTAGTGTAGTACTCATATCACATTCAGATACCAGAAAACTGTTATTTTAAATATTGGTTAGAGATTTTCAAAATTTTCATAAAAATCATTGGGATTCTTACCATAAAAACATGAACATTTATTTCAGAAAATCTGCATAGAAGTTCTTATTATTCTGCACTTCTGGGTGGTGTCACCTCACTTTAAATGTCACCAATTGATGGCACAGCAAGTTGTGCTATATTGCTAGTTAATTTTCGTTTCTTTTCACTGGACTACAAGTGAAAATCTCGATGCGTGACAACGTGGAGTCGCAAAAGTAAGGGCGAAAATCTTTTCTCGTGAAATACTCAAATTTTCACCGTGTTCACTCGTTGAGGGTTCCACAGGTTCAATGGCTGTAAAAACCACCAGCTACCGATAACATCATGGGTGTGGGTTTGTGAGGCTTATAAAACGGGCATAGTTGACAGATTAATTTAAATCAAAATCATAATTCATTTTGCTTTGTAGTAAAAAATTGTAGCCAAAAAAATTTCCTTCGAATGTTCAAACTACTTACACTTGAAGGACTCACTGTTCACCATGTTCAAAATTGAATTTTTCACACCGGGAATACACGTACGTTGTTTGATTCTTTGGTCAATTCACGTAAACGAACTGATAACACACTATTTATTTTAGGGGATGTTCGCATAACATTCATTTTCGTCACGTATAATATTCAATTTGACATTTGGAATTATTTTACGTGATTTTTCCAGTGATTCGAATGTGAATTTTTATTTGTGTGTCAAGATAATGGGCACGCTTACTTATAGTTCTAAAGAATTGGATCAAAAGTCGCACTGTTTCGTAAAAACCATACCTACCCAAAATTGAGTACAACGGGTATTACGACATACTGGGTAAATATGCTCCTCGAAAAATTTGAGTAGATATTACTCGCTTTTGTTGATATTTGTAAATGAAAATAAAGTACCAAAGACATTGGAAATCTACAGGGTCCGCCATCTAACATTTATTTTTGAACTAGCGGTTATTTCGACATTGGTAACCTAAATGTCACTTCTGATTTGACAGAAACTTAATTGTATCCTTCCGCTGAACGAAAATGATGTGTGTACGCTTGAGGACCGCGTGAAAATAGTGCAGTTTTACTTCCAAAATTATGGTAATGTTGCGGAATATGTGCAAAAAATCATCTTCTCGGATGAGGCACATTTTCATCTCGGCGGGTATGTTAATAAGCAAAATTTTCGCATCTGGTGACGGAAAACCCGCACGTCATCATGGAGAAGCCGATCTCAGAGAGTGACGGTTTGGTGCGGATTTTTGTCTGGCGGCATCATTGGGCCTTTTTTCTTAGAAAATGAGGCAGGAGCCGCCGCCACGGTCAATGGCGAGCGGTACCGCGTCATCATTAGCGATTGGGTCTTCCCATTACTTGAAGAGGAAGACTTGGACACCTTTTGATTCCAACAAGAGGGCGCCCCGTGCCACACAGCCAACGCTACGATCGATCATCTGTGCACAGTCTTCGAAGATCGAATTATCAGTCGAAATTCGGATGTCGTTTGGTCGCCTCGGAGCTGTGATTTGACACCGTTAGACTATTATCTTTGAGCGGCTGTCAAAGATAAGTGTTATGTGGACAAGCCAGAGACAATTCAAGCCTTGAAGGATAACATTCGTGCATCCATAGCTGAAATAAAGCTGCATACAATCGAAAATGTATTAAAAAGCTGGACCGACCGTATGGCGTACTGCAAGGCTAGCCGAGGCAGCCATTTGAATGAAATTATATTCCACAATTACCCGGAAGGATTGTAATTTAATATGAAAAAATAAATTTTGAATTCGGATGAACCGTTTGTTTTTTTATGCATGTTTAAAAAAAATTACATTACATTATTCATGCTTCACAGTGTATTTATATGTTTAAAAGTAAACAAGCATTTTAATGTATTTTTCTTACCAACTAGAGCCTGATACGGCTCGATATCTAAAACACTTTATTTTTTCCATACTGAATTTTGGTAAAATTTTTACTACTCATTCGGGTCGGGTACGGGTACAGGTAATTTTTAATCGGGTACGGGTCGGGTACGGGTAATTTTTATTTATAATTGATCAGGTACGGGTCGGGTACGGGTAATTTTTTTTGCTGATCACTCGGGTACGGGTCGGGTTCGGGTATAAGAATTTCTATACCCGACCATCTCTACTCTACGTATGTTTATAATGACATTTGGGCAACAAAACATCGTCATAGTTATAGCCTATCTGAAATTGGGAAATTAGTTGGAAGTTCCTCTAACATGTCAAGTATTTCGGTAGTATTGCTTACGTGTATTCAATGTTGGTCTCTTTAGTAAATTTAATTGATGTAGTTTGTAGTATTCGTCGAAATCAGTTGATTTGTTGATTTGTTTTTAAAATAATCGTGTAACGTTACTTGTTTTATTCATAAAAGGCGCAAGTGAGTTGCAGAATTCAACTTCGAAATACAATTTGAAACACTACTGTGTCAGGAAAATACCTGGAATATCGTTATAAAAAGAAAAATCATTATTAATTCTTCTGAATCAATTCCATCTTCTTCAAAACAACAAAATTATCTTCTCTCGACAAAGTGCACTTATTTTTAAACCTCCGAGCATTCCGAATAGTTTTCCTCCGGAACTCGAAACGCGTCCCCAGAGTAATGGGCCTTTTGAGTTTGAAGAACAGCCAGAAATCACACGGGACCATATCCGGCGAATAGGGTGGTTGTGGTTGTCCCGGGTTGGCGGTTCAATGCATATAGCGCTGGTCTGTCGTATGTTCGAGCCCCGACCTGGAAGGATTCGTAGTGTCAGTAGAATCGTAGCACTAGCCATGCAATGGTTATGTACACTGAATCGGCTGCGAAGTCTGTTGAAACAGGAGGTCAAATTCCACTACAGGAATGTAACACCAAGGCTTTGTTCTTTGATGGTTGTGGAGCGAAGGGCGACGATCGCTTTTATATGTAGTTTTGTTAAAAAAAAGACGCGTGTGAAATGAGTAAACCCAACAAACAGAAGGCACTGTGGCTAGCTCTGTACAAGAAGAGGAATGTTGAAAAATCTAATATGTATATCTAAATGCGAGAGTGAATTTACTCTAACTGAAAAAAACGAATAGTGTTTTATTTATTCAATTCTTCAAGGAAAACAAAGCAATTTAACTCGTCAAGAACAACAATACTCACAAGTAGCAATTTGAATGTCTTATGGTAAAGACTGTCCCAAAAAGTATGGACGCAACCAAAAACCGCTGCCATTTCGCAATGGTTTAGAGTCTGTCATTTTTTATGGCTGCGTCCTGTTTTTTTACACTCTTCTCTAACCACTTGTGCAGTTGTTTATTCGTTTTCATGATTTTGTTTCCAAATGCGTGGACTTTCAGCAGAACAACGTCGAAAAATTGTGTACAAATGGTGCACAAAACGCGGACTGTCACTGAGAAAGATAGCAAAAATGGAAGGAGTAAGTGAAAAAGCCGTGCGAAATGCAATCAGGAAATTCGGCGAGGATAACACCTTTGAGGATAAACCGAAAACGGGTCGAAAAAAAGGTCCTGCTAACCCTCAGTTGGATAAACGTATACTGAAGGCGTTCGAGCAAAAGAAGGAGGTTTCAGTAGGCACTTCGAAATCGAATGTTCTTCGTGCTAAAGAACGTTTCAATCTTCGAACTTATGAGAAGCAGAAACAACCAAAACGTAGTCCGAAACAAAAAGCATCGAACAGGCCGAGGATTCGAAAGCTGTACAATACGATTCTTGCTGGAAATTTGAACTGCATAATCATGCACGACGAAACCTACGTGAAACTCGATTACAAATCGTTGCCAGGACCACAATATTAAACAGTGCGAGAAGGGCAAGTGTTAAACAACTCCGAGATATCGATTGAAGTCGAAAAATTTGGTAAGAAAGCTATGGTCTGGCAAGCAATTTGTAGCTGCGGTAAGATTTCGAAACCCTTCATCACCACTGCTTCAATGAGCAGCGAAATATACATCAAGGAATGCTTACAAAAACGACTTATATCCATGATTCGAAGCCACAATGATCCTGTTGTCTTCTGGCCAGATCTTGCTTCTTGCCACTACTCGAAATCAACGGTAGAATCGACGACACGACCTGCCACTCGCCTATCTAATCTGTATCGCAAATTTAACTACCCCTCAGTAACTGGTAATGTCAAAATGAAATTTCCTGAAAAAAAATTAAACTGGCTACACTTGTTGATAAATTATTGATTTTGAATAACAGTTACCGTAACCTTGGTTACTGCTTTTCAACTAGATTTTGGAATGAAAACAAAACAAATTTTGAATTCGTTTTACACGCCGAAAATTTTAACAAATGCCAGAGGGAAATCCTTTAACAAGTGATGATGGCAGATGAAAATTCGTTTTTAAAATTTGCTGCATTGCGTCTTGTACTTGTCTCCCAATAAAGTTTCTATCCGCTGTCGCATAAAATCAGTTAGAGCAAGCCCGAACAATCGAAACATTATTCTAGAGCCTCTCCTATCGATGACTGCTCCGAAGTTTTTTTTTTTTTGAGATAATAATAACTGAACCCCTAATGACGAATGATATTAAAAAACGAATGTTAGGAAAAGAAAGCGAACTAAAATGAGTTAATTATATTAAAAACAAAAACCAGGTAAATCGGATCCATAACACCGATTCCTTACTTATTATCGTATACATGAGACATCGATTCAATTTGTATGTGGAGTGTTTTGAACAATACTTTTGATGCTTCGGGAATCGAAAACCGAGGACCCGGAGGTTAGTTTGTTTGACCATCAAATAACAAGAGATTGTATTCAACATAATTTTAAAGTTTTCGAACCTTTTTTGAGTAATTATTATTTAAATGACGATTAGCATTTTTTTGCGCGCATATCCTACAACTTTTCACTATGCATTTAAAAGTACCATCCAACAAATCAACATCATCATACCATTCATAATATTCTGACAATTTTTATCAGGAAACTAATTTGTAAGTGATTTTATAGAATCAAATTATTCTTAAGCTGCAAATGTTTGCAATGAAACCGATTTCACGCTAAGAGTCAATAAGTGCTCTAGAAAGTCCAGCCTTGTGTATCACGAACTCAGGTATAGACTTGATACTCAATTATTGGGTTTTTAGGATGCTTTTCTTAATTCATAATTGATAGTACGTCATTACTGATATCTGAGTGTGTTTTACAGTGATGGCATATTCCGGTATATCCTGGGTATGACAAAATTATTTTCCCTTGATGTAGATGAAGGTTGCGTTTTAGAAACAATGGCAAAAAGCTAAATGAAAATGAATAGAAATAAGTCTTTATTAGCAACTCAATAATTTCAGAACTCACGCTATTATTTCTTTCGATTTAAACTGACTCTCCATTGTTCTTAGAATTTACATTTTTTTGCTCTGAAATTGTGTATTGGGCCGGAATTCAAAATTACGATTCAGAACGATTCCGATACATTTAAAAACTTTGTTTATTTGAATAAGTACACCTTGGTAACTAGTTCATAGCAACTAGAACAGTGTTGCTCAAGAAAATCATTTTTAACATTAGTAAGGGGTCACTCAATTTATGGTAACTGGTGGTAAATCGTTTACGAAAATTTTTAATGCTGACTTTTCTTCGGAGTGTCAGGTCGTGTCGTCGGTAGAATGGTATACTACCAAAAATGTCACTTTCGTCCCAAAAGACATGAATCCACCAAATTGTCCACAACTTCGACCAATTGAAGAATTTTGGGCATTTACGAAGGCACATTTTAGGAAACATGTCTCGACCGAAACCATTCACAGTTCGAAAAACATTGGAAAAAAGTGTCAAAACTTGTCGCCAAGAAGTCTGTACGGAATTTAATGAGGAACGTTTGCAAGAAGGTGCGCCAGCTAGTCTACAATGGCTAAGTAGAAAATGTTGAGAATAATATTCTGTTGTTGTAGTCTAATATTATCAGTATATCGAATAAAATTTGAATATCTAACACTTGTGAATTATTTACAGCGAAATCAAAGTGCGTCCATACTTTCTGGGACAGTCTTTATACCGTCGAAGGGCAATTTTTAAGTCGGATTCATTTAATTCAGGGGTTCCCAAAGTGGTCGATATAGACCCCTTGGGATCGATATCCTTTTTGCGGGGGTTGACGTAAACGAAAACTGACTATGGGGGTCGACGAGGTCTAGAAATCGACCCCCTATTGTATGATATAAATTGTTATTTGAAATATTTACGCTGAAAAGTTGTATTTATTTGACCGTGTGAGGAAATTGGTAAGTATTTTACATCAATATTAAAAAAGCAAGAAATTGAATTCTCAAAGGAATTTGTTGACGGGGGTCTGAGGTCTAAGTTTATTTTAGTAAAGGGATCCATGACCCAAAATAGTTTGGGAACCCCCACAGCGGCAGTTTGTAAAAACTTTGAATGCAAACACCGGATAAATACATTTGTTTTGGAAGAACCGGTTAAGTTTTTGTCCGGTTTTTGCATTCAAAGTTATTTTGTCCGGTTCTTGCAGAGAAGATGTTTTTAAACGATTCTTGCATTGCAAAATCCATGTCCGGTTTTAGCTCTCAATGTTTTTATCCGATTTTGGCATTCAAAAATACTTAAACGGGTTTTCCATACTAAGTTGCACTTAATTCAGCCGTTCAAATGTGCCTAAATTATACTATATTGAATGTTTATATGATTTGAAGCAATACAATATGCGAATTTAACAATTCCTCAATAGATATTAAAAGAAGATTAGATTTTTATATATTTATTAACTTTAGTTAAAAAAAACTCATTTTCTATTTTGCGCAAACGCCTATCTCCTTCGAATCGGGTTCATTAGCCAAGCCCTATGCATTTCCAAAATCTCATCCCGCTTCCCTGTTCCAATTGAACAGAAAACACACATCCAAAAACCGGGAAGGGACCGCAAAAAGTCACAAGTGTCCCTTGGGTCAACACAACGGATTAGAGAGCGAAGGAAATGGGAAAAAGAAAGAGAGAGAGCGAGAATAACCCGAAAATCCAAGCAGGCAAGTGCGTATCGTACCGGGTGCGCTATGATTGCTATTTGTTGACCCTTTTCATTTTCTTTCCACCGGTCGCTCTCACCCTCGCACCGTTTCACACTTTCTCCGGCCCGGAATAGATTGGGTACGGTATGGCCTACCGTTAGCGAAAGTGAGATAGCGAGTGGGAAAGAGTTTCAAAAAAATAAAACTTGCCAAAATTTTGCATACTCTCTTCGCTTCGAAACCGGCCGGCATAAGCGGAAAGGGTTTTTCCGGCTATAAAAGCCATGTCGGTGGTCAGTTTGCGGTCATATAAGAACAGTATTCTCGACTATACGGTCGTTTCGGAACGTGACTCGCAGTGATTTGTGTGAACTCTGATTCAGTGAATAGATTCGTTTCATTTGTGAAAATAAACTAAATTTGACGTGCTTCAAAAACGAAAAATTGTTTTCAAAATTATTCCTTCATTCGACATGATGGCTCAATTTATGATGGATCTAAAAGCAGGTAATTATTTTCATTGCATTACCAGAACTGTCAAATTTAAGTTTTGAAAAGTGAAAGTGATTCTGATCTGTGAGAAAAAAATATTTAACTATTGTTTTTTGTTTCGATTGTTTGCAGAACATCGCACCAGCCCATCTCTGTACCCGCCGATATCTCCAAAAATGCTTGAAATCTATCGTCCGGATTCAACGGACTCGGGAGTATTGGATCTATCAAAACGTCGTGATTCCGTGGACACTCGTAAAACCCCATCGCCATACGACAGTTTCAGTGAGGCAGGATCACCGCCGCTGCAAAGTTCTCCCATCAACTCTACCAACCAACTGCTGATGAGCTATCATGCTATTCATCACCAACAGCGCGATCTTCCACCGAAGACCAAAATTCCTTACGAATCACCGAACCATTTGGAGCAAGGAAACAGTCTTGCTGCTAGATTCAATCCGACTCAAGGATATCCCATCGCTCATCCGGTGCTTCCGAAGCAGGAAAACTTTCCTCATCGTCCCGAGATGATGCCGTATCTGTTTCAATCTGGTGCGATCCAACATCAACCGTTTCACCGTAGTCCACTTCAACAAACCCGTGAAACGGATTCCCTATCGGAATCGGGCTCCGAGGGTCAAATACTAGCGCCAAATCTTAAGCTGACTCAACTGAAACAGTCACCTGATCAAACGACTAATTCACCAGTAGCCAACGGAACCTATCCGATGGTTATTGGCCGCGACGGAAAACTGACACGCCCTTTCAAAGCATATCCCCGTGATCCACTCAGCCTTACTGCCGGTTTCATGGCCAGCGATTCCTTACTCGACACAATGTCCGCCGAGAAGTACAACATTTTTCGCAAACGTATGCTCGAACACATTCGCGCTGCCAATGGCGGACAGCCAACCGTGTGCAATCCGAAAATGCGTCGCCTCAATAAATCCCTCAGCGATGCTTCCGAAACGGAAAGCGTACCGGACAAAATGTCGGAAAACAACGAACTACCGCAGTCACAGCAGGCCACGCCCTCCGAAGGAAGCAACCCCAGTGAAACGGCGAACGGCAACAGCAGCAATGGCGCAAACGGAGCGGTGAAAGACGCCGCCTACTACGAACGGCGCAAGAAGAACAATGCAGCGGCAAAGAAATCGCGCGATCGTCGACGAATCAAGGAAGACGAAATCACCATTCGGGCTCATTTTTTGGAAAACGAAAACATGCAACTACGCTGCGAACTCGCCGCTGCCAGGAAGCAGCTTGCACTGTACGGCGTCACGACGGTTTCGCCCTGAGCGGAAAAAGGGCCGATCGGGCCGGTCCGGCCGGTCCAGTGTAGATAGGTGTAAAGTTCCTTCGATTCACGCCGATGTTTTCCTGGCATTATCTTAAGCGCAATGTTTGTGATATAAGAAAATTGTATTGAGTTTCTACAGACTGAGGATAATGAGACTGACTATATTTTAAGTTTTTTTTAATGTAAATATTTCAAATCCAATACTGTATCTATTTTTAGCGAAATAAATTTAAGCACATATCTTACCTATTTGTATTCATACGAACATGAGAGATCGAAACTCCTAAGGAGCACCATAAATCCATCGAAGCGAATCGTTATCAATCAGCTTAAAAATATTGCTTTTTGTAGAAGACGAAGATTTCATATCAACTTTGTTTTTCTAGAAAGGTCGGGGAACAATGGTGGAAAATTACTCTGAAATTTGTTCCGTTCTGGGCTAAAAATGTTAATTCAATGTGGGATTCAGCACCGAATTCTAACTTCCAGAAGCAAATATTCGTTTAGCACATCGATCATTGATGTAGAGTTTGTGCTTTACATCCACAGTTCAGATTGAACTGTTAAGTTGCACTAATTTTTCAATTCGAGCTGCTATTCTCTGATGAGTCACGTTAAGAAAACTGCAATTAGAAATAATTATCAAATTATTCAGTATACTTCTTTGAATAGTCTCAAAAGATATTTATTATCAAGTTGTAAATCAGAAACATTGATTCTGTTTTCACAAACATTATTGGAACCATTCGGCAAGATATTCGGTATATTCGCCAAGATTTCAGTTTGGCTTTTAATCAGTACCTAACGGATTTACGAATGCGAGATTAATCTCAAGAGAGATTTGCAAATCTTTCATTTTAGCTTTTTTATCCATTTGTTGTTTTTCGATGCATTAATTGTTCAATTTTAGTAAATCGATCGTCCAATTTAGCTACTCTAGTTGTGATGAAACATAACTCTGAAATCAATCCTATTAAACAGAACCCCAGTACCAACCCTGTGATCTCATTTCGTAATCAAATTCTGGAATGCCATCCTACTAATCAATCAGATCCTCGTTTTTAGAGAGCGATTAACAGCTCAGTTGAAAGTGAACGGTTCGCTTTTTAACGTCCTTTAGCGCGAAAAACTTTAAGAACGAGCTTACTATTGGTACTGAGTCACATTACCCAGCCAATTTAACGTTCTTAATTTTAAATCTACCTAAGCAACTTTTGTTTGAATTGTTCATGAGACTTTACCACGGTAACTTCTTAATCTGATTTAAACATTAAAGTTATGAAATAAACAGAAATATTCGCAGGTGACCATTGCGAACCATTTTAGAATATCATTGACTCAATAGTTATTAAATATTTCTTGTCCCGAGGTATAGATATTTGTCAAATATTTTGATTTCAGCACCCAACGCATATTTAGTTGAACTGAAATTCTAATCGGAAAAAGGATGCTATATGAAAAAGTCTGCATAGGTCTACATCAAGTCAAATTGTTCCTTCTGGAATAATATGTTAACTAGTTTTAAATACAGGATCGAAAAAGATTAAATTCACCAATTTCGATAGTCCCACGACAAAAGGGCCAAACTGCAAATGACAGTTTCTCTTTGTTTACTTCTTCTTTCACGATATACCGGATTGATTTTATATTAGACGCCTTACTCTTCGCAAAACTTTCAAATTAAAACCACTAGCATTCGATTTATATCGGAAATTTTCAAGAATTTAAAAGAGAAATGAAAATAGAGAGAGGCTCTCATTTGCAGTTAGGCCCTTTTGTCGTGGGACTATCGAATTGTTCAATTGGTTTATTTTTGCCTTTCTCATATAGAAAGGTTATGCAATGAAAATCGACTTTCGAATCGAGGCCCGGAGCACTCACTTTTCTCAGAGATGGCTGAACGGATTTTTATTAACTTAGATTTAAATGAAAGGTCTTGGAACGGTTCCGAAATTACAGGGTGATATGTGCAAAAACTATGAAAATAAGTGCACTTACTTTTCTTAGAGGCGGCTGAATCGATTCTTACAAACTTAGATTCAAATGAAAGGTACAATCTTCCTATACAAGGTTCCTGTATTTTGTTCTGATCCGACTTCAGGTTCCGGAGTTACAGTGCGATTGGTGAACAAAAAATCTTATTTCAAATTACTTCCACACTTTTCTCAGAGATGACGTGACCGATTTCAACAAACTTAGATTCAAATGAAAGGTCTCATACCAAAATTTCGAATTTTATTTTATGGTCTCATACAAAACTTTCGAATTTCATCCGAATCCGTCTTCCGGTTCCGGAATTATAGGGTAAAGTGTGTTAAAAATTAGATACCGTCACTTTAAGCGGAAAAATGAAACACGTAAAAAAATTTCTTAACTTGCCTCCAAACTATTCCAATCGGTAGTCATTGTCAGTAGACGGTCAAAAATTAATTTGGCTTTCCTTGCTCTGGGATTTTTAATGAATGACCGAAGATTGTAGCCATAGACTCAAAAATGGATCCCAGTCACTATTCTCGAACCAACTTCGATTATACCGGTTCCCAGATTTCGGTTTCGGAAGTACCTCTTTTCATTTCCTCAGAGAAAGTCTAACCGATCTGAGTACTGTTTCACTCTGTAGGTTATACTAGTTTATGGGTTGAGATATGAGAAAGGCATCATTACACCAAAAGCAAAGTCTTGGCATTACATTCCTTCCGTGGAATTTTGCCTTTCTGTTTCAACAGACTTCGCAGCCGATTCTTAGCGTACAGAATCATTGCATAGCTAGTACTATGGATCCTACTGACACTAAGGCTGTGAACCATTTCGCGGTTAATTTTAACTTTTGGTTAAAATCTGACACTCGAGTGGTTAATTTGATGTTGTCAAAAAAAACCCTGCTCGAGAGCATGGTTATTTTTGACAGATCGATAGTTATTTTCCAACACTGAAAAAAATCTCGCAATGAAAATTCTAATACTAATTCTTTAGTTGAAATTATTTCCAGTGGAAAATAAACCCAAATAACTTTCCGTCCGTCAAATTTTGAAATGGGCCACAGTTTTAGTCAAATTTAACTACTCGACACCAAATAACCACTCAAGTGTCAGATTTTAACCAAAAGTTAAAATTAACCGCGAAATGGTTCACAGCCTAAGAATCCTTCCAGGTCGGGGCTCGAACATACGACAGCTGGCTTGTAAGACCAGCGTCCTATGCATTGAACCGTCAACCCGGGACGCCACTAGGTGGATTAAAACAGGGTTTTTCCTTTTAAATGGTATTGCAATGCTTGAATTGTCTAGAACACCATTCATTTTTTATATCATTTTTATTAGCATATAAAACGCCTAGCTGTTAGTGCTGAAGCTCACCGTAAAACACAAAAAAAAGATCAATTGTTTAGCAAAAATGTGTAAAATATATTGCAAAACAATGATAAAACTAGAGGTAGAAGACGATCAATGTTCGCCCGAACTGATCCTCCGATAATTCAGACAGCAAAACAACATTCTTATATTACTACGTGGGAACTTAGAAAATGTTTGGAACTGTCCATTGCTCGTCTACTGACAGGGAAGCCGAATGTCACACGAGAAGCCCTCTGAAAGTACTTGTACTCACATCACAATAATTGTGTGATCAACCAAATTTCTCAAAATTGTATATCAATTGACCATTTGAAAATGAAGTAACATTTCGTGGAGTAGTGATTTTTGGCTCGGAAGACTGCGTCAGTTTGTTTTCCTGATGAAAACGGTTAAACACGGTGGAACCAAAATCGAATTAAAGATGTTCCTCTTCCAGTGAAGTAGGGTACATTATCCCGATCGCTGACGTCATGGATGCAGTAAATTACGTTAGACTACTGCAAAATGTTCGTAGTCTTTTTCAGAGTATAACATGTCTTTGAAATAGAACTTCAACAAAACAATGATCCGAAATATTTCAAAGACCGAGCGAAAGCTTGGTTTCTAGAAAATATGTAATTTAGTAACACGCACAGTCGCCCGATCTTAATCCGATCGAAAATCAGTGAATAAAAAAAATTTCTTAACTTTCTTTTTGGTTTCATGCTGCTATTATTTCGAACACCACATTTATAAATTTTCGTAATATTTTAATTTGTTATTAACTTTGTAATATCAACGGATTTGCGCAATAGTTATAGATTATTTATTTATTTATCATTCAATTTATAATCCTGACAGACAATCAATAACATGGAAGAAGAAAACATTCTAAATTCCAAACTTTTTTTCGAAGTTAGACGGAAATTGATAGGTTGAATGAAGAGATAATTTAGTAAAATAGAGTAATCAGAAGTAAAACATTGAAAATATCTGATAACTGAAAGGAAAAAGAAACTCCTGCAATTATCGCCTTTTACGACATGGAAGCAGGAACCCAGTGGATCTATTCTTGGTTCAGTTTTTTTCCGCCGGATTCCACACGGCATCTAGGCTGATACTGTCCGGAAAGAGCTAATAGTTACTATCAATCTCCTAGTGGACCCCAGCCCCTGGAAAACATTTATTTATTTATTTATTTACATTTTTAGTGAAAAAAGTTAGCAGGCACGATTTTGTATTATGTGGATACGTAAAATAAACTTAGTTTCGACAGTGAACTTTTTTTCAGTTTGCACTTCTCCCTTTTCTCCACCAGCGATCAATTCGCGATTACAACCTTGGATCAATTTGCGATTTACGAGCTTGACTTTCAATGATTAATAATTAACTTAATCTTTTATTTTAATTTGGTAAACATTTTAATTTATTTTCATTATATATTCCTTACATATCTTTTTACTTATAATCTTTAATATTAGCATAACATCCAAATCCGTGCATAAAAAAGGTTGACATTTCACAACTAAGCGCACATTGTTCTAAGCTAAATTTACAACTCGGTCAACCAACTCCAATCAATGTTTTCGTGAACAATCGCGATTTACGATTTAGAAAAAAACATCAAAATCACAAAAACACCTGAAATTACGTGACCTAATAACCCACAAAAGACTATAGGTGTCGCCACTGCGCATAAAAACCTTTGCAGAAAACCTCGGCCAACCTGCCAAATCGGAATCTAGATCCGGATAAAATTGATGAATTCTGCAAATGACCGCCTTTCATTTGAATTATTGTTTGAGAAAATCGGTTGAACGGAGAAAAGTGAGTTATTTTCATTTTGGAGTTTTTGGCAACTACACGGAAAGAAATCCGTTACTGCTGTCATGATTAGAAAATCATGAAACCAATCACTTACAGGGTCCGGCACTCGAAGTGTAACCAACTTCAGACCTTCGAGCCTGGCGTCAAGGCAAATGTGACATATTATCGGGAAAGTATTCTGGAGGTTGCTTTGAAGCCGTGGGCAGACAAACATTTCGGTGGCAGACCATGGACGTTTCAGCAGGACTCGGCACCGTCTCACAAAGCTCGAGTGAACCAAGAATGGCTGAAAAACAACGTTCCGAACTTCATCACGTCCACACAATGGCTCTCGAATTCACCAGATGCGAATCCAATGGGTTATTCTCTTTGGGCCATTTTGGAGAGCAAAGTCCGAACTAAAAGATACACCAGTCTCGAGGCGAGTGGGCCAAAATACCTGCAAGTCACATTCGGGCAGCTTGCGATTCGTTTTTTGACCGTCTCAAGGCCATAGTCAAGGCAAAAGGTGGTCATATCGAGCAAAAGTGAATTGATTCTGAATTTTGTATTATTTCTACACATTTTGTACTTTGAATTAAGTAAAAGTAATTTTCCAAACTGAATTTATGGCCTTTTTAATTGGTTACACTTTGAGTGCCGGACCCTGTATCATGAAACCATGAGCATTAACTCTTCTCCCATGAAAATTAATCATGGTTCGAAAATGCGTTACTTGAGAATGCATTTCTTTCAAAGTTCGTAACTCTAATTTTCTACCCGGATATCTCTTTGAACCCTCTGCCTCAAGTGATGTGATAGATTGCCATCATAAAAGACTAAGCACGGCTACGCTTTTCATTTGACAAACATCAATGTTACAGTTGGTTTGAATGTACACTGAAGTCTTTTTTTATGCGAGTTTACGTACCGCATAACTCTGAAAATTCGCATAGAAAAAACCGCATAACTCTGAAACTTCGCATAAAAAAACCGCATAATTCTGAAACTTCGCATAAAAAACCGCATAACTCTGAAACTTCGTATAACAAAAACCGCATAACTCTGAAACTTCGCATAAAAAAACGCATAACTCTGAAACTTCGCATAACAAAACTGCATAACTCTGAAACTTCACATAAAAAACCGCATAACTCTGAAAATTCGCATAAAAAAACAACCACATAAAAAAGACCTCAGTGTATTCTTACATATTTGATGTGATTGTTGTTGCTAGAATAATATTCCGAGAGCTTGCGTAAACCAATAAAATAAATTCGATTGTGAAATTAGAACACCATCTAACGAAAATCAGAAATATATTTTTTTTTACCATTTTGGTTAATTTGTTTCATAGATACAACAACACAAGCTGTATTGATTCACCTAAATATTATAAATAAGACTTTTTTTTGCACGAATTCGACATAGAATTTATTTTTAAGAGGTTTGTTCACACGTGTTTTTTCATGCATTTCGTTGAAGTGTTTAAATTTTGAAACACAAAATCAAAACTGAAGCAATGAACGCAAGTAAACACGTTATCTCTTGGGTCTTGAGATTTTGAAAAACAGAATATTTTAACATTTAGGGGTTTTGTTTGTTTGTGCAAAAAGCACATATTTTGTTTCTATTTCTTCGCGTTTAGCCTTCGGCTGCTTAGTGCTTAGAGCAGTTCAAATTGAACTGCCATATTTATGCAATCCTACAATAATATTGCACAGGTGAAATATTATTTCTGACGTCTCAGGCGTAAACGCGAAAAATTGAAACAAAATATGTGCTTTTTGCACAAACCAACAAACCCCTAAATGTGCAGTTTGGATATTTTTCTATTTTCTATTCAAAAATTCGACTAATTTTGCGCAAGTACAACACGTTTTTGAAGCATTAGTCGTCTTTTGTTTAATAAAATTAGTAAAAATAGGGTGACAGTCTAGATCAATTTTTGAGAAAAAAAAACAAAAAGCATGCGAAGCGGCTTTTGGAACAAAGTTGGATGTTCAGGAAGATCATTTGAAATCTGAGAGGGAAATGCATTATGATGTACTGAGATTGAGGTTGTAGCAGAATCGAAATTTTTGTATGAAATTGTATTGTTTTCAAGCATTTATTCGAACGAAGGAGAAGTTTGTTTGATTTGTTTTTGAAGAATTGACAATCGAACTTCATAGCATGCTTTGTTTTATCAACGCGACGATAACCCTGTAACAAGTTCTACAATTTTTTTCTTCAAAATGTTGGTTTCGTTCAAGCCATCATCAGACATAAAACTTTTAACTAAATTATCATTTAAAATATCAACTATCTTCAGAATTACTTTTGACAGCCGTAAGACTTCTATCTGCTCGTTACAACCAACGCCAACAACTGCAAAATTGGTTCATCTGTTCGACAGGCTGGATGGTCACCCTCCCTGAATCCCCCAGCCAGAAACCGACCAATTCCCGGCACATCGATGTTGAGTTTAATTACGTTTCAACGAGCAATATTGGACTGGCACATTCTTTCCGTAGCACGCAAAACTTCGAAACATGCGGAAGTGTTATCTCAGTCTGTACGTTCAATTTCCTCCCTCGATGTGCATGTGAAACAGTTTGCTTAATTTAGACATGACAGACCCCATCCGTACAGAAAGACTTTTATTTTGATCCGCGAGGCACGCCATCACTTAATGGTAGACCGAACAGAAAGGCGAAAAAAAACCCTTTCAAATACTCCTACTCATCAACGTCAGCAGCCAGCAGTAGGCCGCAGCATATCAGGACCCTAATCCTCCCACATAAAACAAATTTCGGCTGTGTGCCATTCGCTTCCTCAATTTCAGCTTTACCTTTCTCTTCGTACCAAAAGGGCTGGAAATCAAATAGGCCGGGAATAAACTGGAGGGGTGCTGAATGACGTGTCGAAATTTAACACATTTGCTCAGCAATGCGGAACTTTTTGTCATCCTGCGCTTTATAACGGCACTGCTGCGTTGCATCTGCCGATTCGTGATGAGGAAATATTGAAACGCAAAAAAAAATCCATCAATTGATCAACATAACCTCGACAAACGAATGGAGCCGCGTGGTTGATTGATGGATACCATTTTATTGCTCTCATTAACTTTTCGGACCGATCGAAGCATGCGATGACCGTGTGTGTTGTGTTTATACCTGAATCTAGATCGAAGTATCCAAATTGTCGCTTTAAGGGAGGACCAATCGTAAAACAACTTTACAGCACCCGAGTCAGAAAGGTGTAGTTTTTACCTTTAGTCATAGAAAGGCGAGTTGTGGAAACGATTAAGCCAAGCTAAATTACATCACACCCTTATTTTCTGCTGCGTGAAAGGTTTAGTAAGAGTAGTACCAGGCAGTAGGCAGCTTGAGTAAAGGTAGAATGACCATGTTGGATGTGACCGAGAAAGAATGGATTTGCTATACGTTACTTGGCGGAATATTAGTGCTGGAAGGAGTATCTTTTACCCATGGAATGCACCGAGGTGTCTTCATTTACGGGTTCACCCGCCAACTTTCGTTGAGAGCAATACTATGATTATCATGCCTGATAAATTAACTCAAATCTACTGTAAGTTTTTTCGCACATGCTGGCTTCCAATTACCTATCGCATCACGTCTTCCATTACTATAATTTTGTTCCGGAGTGATTGTTGTCATCATTGTGATTTATCTTTTATAAATATGTCCTTTCCACTAAAAACGCGGATATTGTACATCATACATATAGTTCCAGAAGAACATAAATTGTTTTTACGTTTCGTTTACGACTCATCAGTGCATTAGCAGTTTATGCGTGAAGCAGACGTAGAGTTAGTAGTTCCCACTAATCACTTAGCATTTTTGCACCGAAATGCAATGTCTAAACGGTCGTCTCGGGCGAAATAAATGATCACAGAGGATAACTTTCGACGCCACGTGTCCGACAAACTGTCTTGTGCATGGCATTCAGAACTGGACAGTTTTTGAGACCCTAGTATGACTTCCACCGATCACTCGTTTAAGTCTAGACAACTTCAAGTGGATTGATCCTGTTGACATAACAGCTCATTGTGTTGCCTGCATATTTACTACTTGAACTAGCCAAAACCAACATTGAACTCAAACTTTGGTTCCAGTAAAAACTAACAGTTGTGACGCCGCCGCCGCCGCCGGAACAAAATTCGATGGGAAATTAAATCTCTGAATAAATATTATTTCAAACTGAATGTTGCACGTCGTCTTTTTTTTCTCGTGACAATCCTTTTGCTGCTGATGACCGGGCGAAAACGAGGAAGCAAATCGAAAGTAAGCTGCAGCTTCTTCTTTTGGCTTCGGGGACACCGAGAGAGAGAGGTCAAAACTGTAAAACTCGGGTACGGGATTTAACGGTTGTTGCTGCCTGGTTGTGAACAATCGTGCAATTTTGCAATAAACAGAAAGTTTAATGCCTACGCAACAGGAACAGAGAACTGATGGCCACACGCTGGGCAGTAAAACAACAAAGAACGGTTGGAAAATGGCAAAAGTAAAGTTAATGATTAATGAAAAAGGGGTTTTTGCGAGCCCGGCCAAAAGAGTTAAGTCCAATATGCAAATAGTGCAACTGACCATCCTACGGACGAAGAAAGCAACGCTTAGCCGGAACGAATGGGACTGTACACGAGGATGATTAACAAAGGCCTGGAGCTCGAAAGAGGACAATTCAGTTTATTGGCCATAACGGATCCTCTATGCAAGGAGATTGTCCGCTTTGGAGATATTTTGCGACATACGGACATACGCAAAATGGACGAAATATCGCCTCAGTACATCTAATCCCTAGTTTGGCAATCAGAAGGGGACTCGAAATATGAGATGATGGGAGGGAAAAAGGTTTTGCATTGAATTTCTAATTTGTAGGTTACATTGATCTAGTTAACAATTACTTGGATCCTGTGAAATGTCACATTTTACAGAATAACACAACGTCTCTTATGCAATATAAATCCACAATCTCTCTTAGCTCTACGGAAGACTAGATTGCCAATAACCAGAGTGACAACTTCTCATTCATAATGATGGCAACACTTCAAAACATTCAATCTGAAATGTTGGCCGTGTCGTTAGCTTTACATTTTCATTGACAGGTCATTTCTCGGTTGGTTTTCGAGAAGGCCGTAACAGCAAGTGACAGTTTCTCTTTGTTTACTTTCTCTTCTATTAATTACCAAGCGGTTTACACGTTTATCACTTAACTCTTTGCATAGAATGATGCTCGAAACGTTCGACTTCCAAACAGAACTGTGAAATCCAAGAAAATCTTTTTAGATCACATCACAATAATCGAAAGAGAGAGTGAACAAAGAGAAACTGTCACTTGCTGTTACGGCCTTCTGGAAAATCAACCGAGATTTGCTCATTTGGAACTGAAAGCTGTCATTCCAAACGAACAGCTGTCGTCTCTCTGGTTATAGGCACTCTACAGAAGACAGTGAGCTCACCTCAATCGTTACTACGCAACCTAAAAGTAATTGATATTGACTGTGATAAACGCTCAACACGTGATAACTAGATCGACTTTGAAGAGATTGAACGGGAGTTGTCCGTTTGCGAAAAGAAATCGTTGTTTGTCAATGTCAATCGAACGAGGAAACGACCTATCATTTCAAAGGCTTAAGAAATGGTCAACATTTTGGATATTTTTTCTGAGTTGTCATCACCTTTCTTACAGTCACTATAGTAGTAATAAACTTATGGTAATGCAAATAATTGTATTAGGTCCATACAGATTTACACAACAGATACCTGTCCGTCGTCAGTTCCATTGTGATGTTATGACTATTTAAAAACCGCGGATGAAATCTGATGTTTTTTTTATCCAAACAAGTATGATTCGAGTCATAACAAATGTAAAAGCGAAGACAGAAAATCAATATCTATAATGTTCTTTTAATTCTATTTCATAACTGATCATACAACTTTTCTTTGCTGTCAACGAGAAACAGACCGAGAGAAAAGATAAATAGATGAGCCACGAACAAAGTGCCCCTCAATCATCGCAAGATAAAGATGGAAGCTCCTGTCCCCCTAGAAAAAGGGTGACAAGGAGATCCAATGGTAAACAAATTATTTTATCTGATAAAAACATGGCTCAATCGGCCACGTAAAGCTTGTACGTGAATTGGCCTGAAAAAAAAATTGTATAAAAAAAGATGAATAGATAAATAGATAAAAAATAGATAAATAGATAAAAAGATAAATAAATGGATAAAACAATAAAAAAATGATAATTTGCGAAAAAGTGTCACCCAGAAGGAGGACTTTAACCTACAAACTTCTTCTTACCGTGGAGACGCTAGCTCCACTAACAAAGCCATTCGCATTTCCAGCGAATACATTTCCAAAAGAAACCGGTTTGAATAGACTTGAACACGTGCATGATACTAATGTCGTTTTCGCTTGAAACCTAACCCAGTTTCCACCCTAACTGCTGTCAAAACGTTTGTTTGAAGCTAGTTTTAACTTTGTTGAACTGAAAATCGAGTCAGTTTCGAACCTGGTTTTTATATCAGATTTGCTCAAACCCACGTTGCTAAATGCGAAACCAACACAGTTTCGTGAAAAGTGTTTTTTTATGAAACTACTCTGGGTAAGTTTTAATTTTTATCAAGCGAAAACTACATTAGTGTGTGTCAATTTAAACTCAAACTATATCACTCAGGCCCGTACCCAGGATTTCGTTTCGGGTGGGGCCCTAAGATAAAAAATTATGAAACTGAGGGTTGCTTATGTACATAATTTTCGGTACGCCTTTTACCGGTGTTTTCAACAAACACTGGAACTATCATTATTAAGTATTTAAAGTAAATTTGTAACTGTGACCGTGAGAAGGTTATTGTGTTACATTTCTTAACGTGTACTGCCATGCCATTTCAGTCGCACATGTCTAAAATCTTCTAAATGTCCATTTCTAGAGCAAGACTTGTGAAAGGTTTGGATAAGTGGTCCAAGATAGCTCCCTTACTCCGAAAAACATTCTAAATTTTAGGTCCCATGTTCTAAATTCAGATCCTGGAAGTAGCGGTCTAAAATTCCAAAACGAAACTCACATCGATTTCTCAGAGATGTTTGGAAAGAGATAATAGTTCGAAGAGGCCGTAGTAGCGATGCTCATGTACTTCATGTAAGGCCCTTTCACAGCGATTTCGGTCTTCACAATTTCGGAAACCCAGCCTTCCATGCACTCGTGCCGCTTCGAAGCACGACTTCAGTCCTTTGTCGAGTGATTATTTTCTTCTCTAGCGTATAATAATGAATCCATCCAAACATGTACTCGAAGTGCACTTGCGTTCGTCTTTTTAGTCCTAAATAAGTATGTGCGGGATCCAGCGGCAGGATAACTTCCTCATCTGCAGAATCTTGCCCAACTATGGTAAGCTCACGCACTGTCTCTTTCCGGTCATCCAGTACAATTTAGTGTCTTTTATATTATTGTCCTTTATTGTGCCCTGGATTCAACCTCCATTTCATTTAGTTTTGACACTATTCGCTTCGCATCATTGATTATTATTCATAACTATTCTGATTTCAGGAGGAGCCAGGGTCCTTTGGGCCGCCCCTCTGGGTACGTGACTGGTATCACTCATGATAGTTTACCGAATGATCAGTTGCACACAAACTTTTCCTAATAGTTACGCAAGGGATAATACGAAAAAAATTAGTATTTTCTGAGTACGGTCTAAAATACCGTGTGATTTGTAAAAACAACTTCTAATTACCAAACTTTGGGTGAATTCGATAATCAATGACAATTGACTGTCAAACTGTGAATTCGAAAGCATGGAATTTCTCGTGAGAATCAATCGAAATAAGTAAATTTTTCAAAATAATTTCAATAGAACAGTTAATTGAACAGTTACTGGAGCACGACTGGTATTATATTGAAATTTTCCAAGTTTTTAATAATTAATCAATGCTTTAGGTCATAATACGTTTTAGTGCCGAGACATGCTCTTATTACATTAACACTTACATTTGACTGTAAAAAAATATATACTTTTCGAAGTCTAACACATTTTCTGACCGAAATTTCTAACACTATTGCGAAAAGCGTAAAGTGGAATTCATAAAAAATACACATTCACAGTTATTATGAGTTGAGTCGAATGAGTCAATGAAAACTGACTTTTGAACCGAGGCCCGGAGAGCAATCATATACCATTTGAATCAGTTCGTCGAGTACACAAAATGATACATTTTTGTGCACTCGCTGAACCGATTTTTAAAAACTTAGATACAAATAAAAACACTTGAAACGAATAGAAAACTCCTCAAGTTGATCCGGATCCGACTTCCGATATTTGAATTACAGAGTGAATAGTGAAAAAAAATACAATTTCCCAATTACTTTCCTCAGAGATGACGTGACCGATTTTCACGTACTTTCAAATTTCAAATGAAAGGTCGTATGGTCTCATACAAAATTTCTGTATTTAATTCGAATCCGACTTCCGATTCCGGGACTACGGGGTAAAGAGTGTCGAAAACGGTGCCCCGTCATTTGAAGCGTCGAATCAAAACACGTAAAATATCAGCCCAAGTAACCAGTAGTGTTTTATATCTCCCTTAAATCTGTATCTAAAACTAATGTGGGTGAGCTCCAAACTATTCCAATCGGTATTCATTGTTAGTAGATGGCCAATCAAGCCGATTCCGGCAATATCCAGGCTCTCGGTTTCGATTCCAGAAACACCGAAAACAGTACTCCAAAATGGAACGCACTTTCTTTTCTCAGAGATGGTTTGACCGATATTTGCAAACTAAGATTCTTATGAAAGTTTTTTTCCCATACAAAACTCCTGAACTTTGTTCAGTGAAACGATCGAATTATTTACACAATCGAGCCCTGGCATTTCAATCAGTATCCCATGATTTGGTGCTTCATCAGTTCGGAAAAGATCTCTGCATCAATTTTTTTTTGAAAAAATGTGTTATATAATAGTATTGTTAATTATCAATACAATTTGAATTGTTGAAAACTCCCTAGGAAACGAAAGAAGAAGATAAAATTTTACTTATGAAACGCGAACAAACTTTATCCACGGGAGAAAAAATACTGTGATTCATTCGCGCGGGAAAAATATGAACTGGTTCATAAGAAATACAACTGACACGATTCATATAAAAACAGTAACCTTACACACTTAAATTTTATTGCTGAATCTCGGCAAAAAATGCTGAGATTTGCACAGCCGAGTGCTCGGTAATCGTCTCGGCAAAATGTATAATTACTGAGAATCGGCAATACTAAATTTTTTAACTATCAATTATTGCCGAACTTGTCAGCAGAAATTTTACTGTCAGTTCGGCAGAAGCGATCAGGATTGAATCATGAATTGCTGAGTCATCAGTAACCGAACGTAGAATGGATTTTTCTTTATTATTGTATGTAAAATAAGTCACAAAAGCAAAGGTTGGAGAAAGACGATGTTTTATTATGTCCATTTGAATCTAGCATACAAAAAAGAAAACATCATGACTCAATTTTTTCAAGTGCTCCTCAACGCACCTACCTGGAAATAAGTAGATATCAATAATTATATTTGCGAAGCAAATCGTTTATTTATTACCTTTATCTTGTCACGAAATATAAAAAATCTGTTTTCCTTCTTCCAATCTTTTCCAGTTCTACGAGCAATGGCGACGTGGTGCTTTGCAAAATTGAAAAGAGACATTAGATGACAAGTGTCTCACCGAGTTTCAGTAGACGGATTTGATGATTTCGGTGCAGTTGTTGTTAACTGACAAGTTCAGCATAATATTATGCCAAACTTCGGCAAAAGTACGAGTTTTACTGAGATATCAGCATATTACTTTAACGAAATTCGGAAAAGATCATGTGAATTACTAAACAATCAGTAAAATGTCGTGTTGCCGATGTATTTCGGCATTTCGAAATGCCGAGCTCGACAATAAGTTCTAAGCGTGTAGTTGTATTATTACACAAATAAGATCAAAGATACAAACTTAATTTTTTTTTACTAAATCTCAGCAAAAAAATGCCGAGATTTGCACAGCCGAGTGCTCGGTAATCGTCTCGGCAAAATGTATAATTACTAAGAATCTCGACAATCCTAATTTTATTATTGTCGAATTTATCAGCAAAAATTTCACTATTAATGCGGCAAAAGCGCTTAAAACAATTTGAAATCTCGGCAAACGAATACGCTGATTTCGGTATATTTGTTGTTTACTGACAAATTCATCATAATATTATGCCAAACTTCGGCAAAAGTACACGCTTTACTGAGATATCAGCATATTACTACGAAGTTCGGAAAAAACATGTGGCTGACTGAACAAGTTTTAAGTGTGTAAATTGAACTAATTGTTTACTTCATGTAAATTTATAGAAGGATTGAATCAACATAGACATTACCGATAACATCAACTCAACTTTGGTTGACATGTAATCAATAGTTAGTTTACTTCAACAATAAAATCCGCCGGAACAAATATTTTTTTCATTCGACTACACCAAAATTTTTTATTCAAATCTAACAGATTGTTGAACGGAGAAATAAGTTCAGAACAATCACATTCTAGCTAGAAATCATCATTAATCTAATTTGAAAATATACTTACAGTGTTCTCTACGAAAGGAATCAAATGAACCGTCAATCGTTGAACCAAACGAGGGATGTAAATAAATATTTTTTTAGTTAGAAAATTTACGAGGAGTGTGGTTATCAAAGCTAAAAAAATATAGTTTTACGTTTTACTAAAAAAAAAGTAGCCAAGGCATTTAATTAATGAAATGTTAAAAAATGATTTTATTCGAAGGACAATACCGTTTGGAACATACAGCCATTTGTTCTGTAACAAAAACATCTGCATTACAAGTGAACAAAATGTAATCTTCAAAGTAAATAGAATTTTGAAGTTCATCGTGTAAACAAAAACCTCTCGTGGTTGTTTTCTGTAACGCCTAAATTCAGAAAAGATTCGTAAGCATGTAGCTCCTGGAATCAACATTACTTTTCCTCCTTCGGATGCAAAAGATAAATTACGTACATAAAATTTTCTGTTATTTCGCTGGAATGAAATTTTCAAAATTTTCACTCATTTATCTCTTAAGTTAAACGAACAGCGGTATTTTTTTGTGTTTTTTTTTTGTTTTTGATTATAGAGGTTTTAACCATAATGTCATTCGCCTCTTCGAGTCAGAAAAACTTTCTGACTCTATGTACGGGGTTGGAAATCGAACCCAGGTGGGTTGCGTGAAAGGCATTGACTAACCCATCACGCTATACCCATCCCCAACAGCGGTAATCTTTCTTTCTAAACGATTTGTTGCTAAACTTTATTTTAATTTTTTTTTACATTTTCACTCTTTTACAAAATCAAACACAATACTGACACGAAATCGTTTTTAAATTTGAAAACAAGAGTCATTTAAAATTCACCACATTAGCCTAGTGGAAAAAAAAAAAGATTGTGCAGTGGCCAGGGACCCAGTTTGACGAATTTTCTCTCTGTGTGACTCTAACTATAACAGTAGAGTCCCTGTAGTCCACGCTCATTTGACAGTTGCCCGAATCTCGACATATCTTTGTCGGCTGCCAGTATATCTACCAAGCGGGAAGTTTTATTATAACATGCCCCCACTTTTTCGCACCGCCAGTGGAAACAACGCATTTGACAGTTTATGTTGTCCGTTGTTTCGCTGCACGAAGTTTTGTTTAATTTGGTATTGAAAGTAGAATCGTTTGAAATTATTGTTCGATTACTACGCTTGTAACGTAGAAAACGCATAATTTCGCTATGGATAAGCCTCAGAAAATGCCCAAAGTGGCAAAGGTAAGAAACTGCTTTCTTTGGGTGAAATTTATAGATAAATTAGAAATGTGTTATGTTTTCAGGTCAAAAACAAAGCTCCGGCGGAAATTCAAATAACAGCTGAGCAGCTGCTCCGGGAGGCAAAGGAACGAGATTTGGAAATTTTACCACCGCCACCGAAGCAAAAAATTTCCGATGCCGCCGAATTGGCCGACTATCAGCAGCGGAAGCGCAAAACATTCGAGGATAATTTGCGCAAAAATCGAATGGTGGTCAGCAACTGGATCAAATATGCCCAGTGGGAAGAATCACAGAAGGAGATTCAACGGGCTCGGTCCATTTGGGAGCGAGCGATTGACAATGACCACCGGAACATTACCATTTGGTTGAAGTACGCGGAAATGGAAATGAAGAATCGACAGGTTAATCATGCCAGGAATCTGTGGGATCGAGCTGTGACGGTACTACCGAGGGTAAATCAATTCTGGTATAAATACACTTATATGGAAGAGATGCTGGAAAATGTTGCTGGGGCGAGACAGGTCTTCGAACGCTGGATCGAATGGCAACCGGAGGAACAAGCGTGGCAAACGTATATAAATTTTGAACTTCGCTACAAGGAGATCGACCGAGCCAGACAAATCTACGAGCGTTTCGTGATGATTCATCCAGAGGTAAAAAATTGGATCAAATTTGCTCGGTTTGAGGAATCACATGGGTTTATACACGGGGCTCGATCGGTGTATGAGAGAGCAATTGAATTCTTCGGTGAAGACCATGCTGATGAACGTCTTTTTATCGCTTTTGCTCGCTTTGAGGAAGGGCAGAAGGAACACGATCGTGTTCGGGTTATTTACAAATACGCTCTCGAGCATTTGCCAAAGGACAGAACAGGAGAGTTGTACAAGGCATACACCATTCACGAGAAAAAATACGGCGATCGATCTGGGATCGAGGATGTGATTGTGTCAAAAAGAAAGTTTCAGTACGAGCAAGAGGTGGCCGAAAACCCCACCAACTATGACGCTTGGTTCGACTATTTGCGGTTGGTAGAAAATGAATCCAATACTGAGCTTATCCGGGAAACGTACGAGCGAGCCATCGCAAATGTTCCTCCAGCGAAGGATAAAAATCTGTGGCGAAGGTACATCTACCTGTGGATTAACTATGCCTTGTACGAAGAACTGGAAGCAGAGGACTTGGAACGCACCCGCCAAATTTACAAAACTTGTCTTGAGTTACTCCCTCACAAGATATTCACATTCAGTAAAATTTGGCTGTTGTACGCTCAGTTTGAAATCCGCTGTAAAAATTTGAAAGTAGCTCGGAAAACTTTGGGAATGGCAATCGGAATGTGCCCTCGCGATAAATTGTTTCGGGGCTACATCGATTTGGAAATTCAACTACGAGAATTCGATCGATGCCGAATTCTGTACGAAAAATTCCTTGAATTTTCTCCGGAAAATTGCATAACATGGATGAAGTTTGCCGAGCTGGAATCTCTTCTGGGAGATATTGACCGGGCCCGTGCCATCTACGAGTTGGCTATTCAGCAGCCCCGATTGGATATGCCGGAGCTGTTGTGGAAGAGCTACATCGATTTCGAAGTGCAGCAAACTGAGTTTGAATTCGGTCGACAACTGTACGAAAGATTGCTGGAACGAACCACCCACGTGAAAGTGTGGATTTCCTATGCTAAGTTCGAAATGGCTGCTGAAAGCGAAGACGATATGAATGTGGCCCTATCACGGCGGGTTTATGAGCGAGCTAACGACAGCTTGAAGAATGCCACAGAGAAGGAATCGCGGGTGTTGATTCTCGAAGCATGGCGAGATTTCGAAAAAGAGCATGGCGATGAAGATAGTTTGCGAAAGGTGATGGCGAAGATGCCTCGCAAGGTCAAGAAGCGTCAGAAGATTATATCGGAGAGTGGCGTGGAAGAAGGCTGGGAGGAAGTTTTCGATTTCATATTCCCTGAGGATGAAATGGCTCGACCAAACCTGAAGTTGCTTGCCGCGGCTAAGAACTGGAAGAAACAAAAGGCGGTTACTCCCGATACTAATGCTGAGAGTGCTTCAGCAACAGATAGTATTAGTAAAAGCAATTCGGGAACGGAAAAACAGATAGAAGCGTAATTCAAATAAACGATTTTAAATAAAAGAAAAATGCTATTTATCAATTTATATTTTTGTTGTTCCCTCCGCAGCCATTTTCATTTATTATACAATTTTCCTTAACAATTATTCACTTGAGACATACAAGAAAACGTATGTCCTTAGCTTGATATTCCATTGCCGGTCTATCAATCCACCTCATCCGGTCGAACGGGATGTGTCAGCGGAATCACCGACTTCCGGTGCACATCTCTGGAACAAGCTTTTCTCATATCGTACGCATCCTCGTCGGGATCACCAACATAATACTCGAGCACCGTCCGATACACGATGTAACCCAGCTTGGTGTACATGTCGATTGCTACCTTGTTGCTAACTCGGACAAACAAATCGACAAAGTAGCAGCGTTTCTTCTCGGAAACGTCCTCCAGAAAGTTCATGAGAGTGGCGGCTAAGCCCAGTCGGCGATAGTCTGGTGACACTGTCAGGGCCGTTACGTGACCGTGCCAATTTTCTCCGTGGCCCGCTGCTTTGCCCATAATATAACCCATAATCTCTCCGCTTGGCGATTCGGCCACCTGGAAATACTCGGGCCAATGCGCCAAATATTGCATGTAGAACGACAGGCAGTACGTTTCCGTTAACGGGTCAAGATTACTAGAAATGATATACTATGGTCAATTATCATACATAACATCGAGATCCAATTTTTTTCACTTATAACCAACTGAACTTCTACGCTTAAATTACTTACACTTTGTTGAATTTGAACATATCATTGCATGTGAAGGGGCGTAAGGTAGTCATGATGCACTTGATAAGTTTTTTAAAGAGCAATCATACGAAAATTTTAAAAATAAAATCTATGAATATAGCACAGAAATTCTGTACTGCACCTCTACGAAAAAAAAAACTTTAAAATCTCAACTTATGATGTCTTAGGGGTGGCTGCAGTGTTTGTTAATTGAAGACAAACATACGAAAAGGTTCTATTCGCAAATAATAGTTTGCTTTGTTTACTTTCTTTTTAGATTACGGCAGAGATGCCATTTATACAGACTTTTACATTCATATACCGATTCCCTCAATTCAATACAGATTACACATAAGGTAGGAAAGTACATAGTAAACTTTTTTGACTTCGAAGAGGAATTTCTGAAGACTCGGTACTCGCTGATAGTAAGTCATAATAGTAAACAATAGAGAAACGTTTTCTCTTCCGTCTGTTGTTAGTAAATACTCAATTTTCCAAAACTTGCCTGCAATTTCTTTCAAAAGTATATGTTGAAAAGTGGTTTATTGCCCGTTATCACAAATAACGCGTTATTCTTTAGGATTTAATAGCAGTGATGAGATACAAATTTCGTAATCAAAAGATCTGTTGCTTACATTATAAGATGGCTACCCAACTTCATTCACGTGAGATATGAGCTCACATTGACCTAATGCTAAGTAAACATTGAATTTAAAAATGAATCATACGCTCTGTGTAACCTACGGCCAGGAATGCCAGGTCATTTTTTCAAAAATCTGTGATCAAGCCAAAAACCTGTCTGTGAAAATCTGTGCCCGTTTTCCTTACCATAATAGTAGATCAAAATCAATTTGGTGAGCAAAAAAAAAAGGTCTCACAACCAACAAACTCTGTACCTTTTCCCTCAGCCGCTCTGTACTTTTTGGTGCTAAACTGTGCTCGATTTCAAAAATCTGTGAATCATTTTAGTATAACTCCCGCTCAGTGAAACAGTGAAACGTTGATTTCAACTCTATCGATGAATGTAAATCTAATGGATTTGATGCTATTCTAGAGAAGACCTGCCGCTCTATACAATTGAGCTACAGCTGTATTCGAGTTAGTCATGCATTTTTCCTCATAATATATTCCACATTTGTGCCACTTTACAGAAATTACAAACCTCAGAAGCTTATTCTAACGGTTTGTAGTAAGTAAAAAATTATCTTCGAGTATGATGTACAGTTGGGACAAAATAATATATTTTATGTATTCGACGGACTAATAATTATTAAACCGAAGGTGTAGCTGTAATCCTAAAATCTGAATTGGTCAGATCAATATACAAATGAAGCAATGAGTGTAATATTTACATTTACTAATGTCTATTTATGATAGGTTTTCATGTATTACTGTTATATTTGGTATAAAAATTGATGTTATGTTCCATAGAAGATAGAGCTACTCTAAATGTGGTTTAGAATAATCCAGTTGGACTGACGCGAAATAAAACTTGAATTCGCTTATTTATTAGAGCAGGTGGTTAGACGCGAAATAAAACTTGAATTCGCTTATTTATTAGAGCAGGTGGTTAGAGAATTATTAAAAAAGACATATAAAACTATACTACAACGATGATAGCCATAGTGAATTCATGTCATATGGTTCAGCAGAAGTATTTTATCACCTATTTATAATCACCTGCCATTTTTTGTTACTACAGCATATCATAAAATAACCATATACTATATTGTAACAAAAAACCATATCATCTGTGTACAATACTTTGTAGTTGAACAAAACCCGTGTTTATGGTTGAATCACACATACCATAACAAATGAGGTTACCACAACACAAAAGATTTTTATATAATTTGAACTATGCCAGTTGCTATTTTTAATTATGCGAGTATGATTTTATGATACTTATTAAATGAAAAGTTGGTACAATAATATTTCTTTGTGTGTAATAATGCGATATTCATTTCTAAATAATACGATTTTTGTTTTGACCACCGGAAATTTTCCCAGAAATGTTTTGTCAGAAAATAATTGCGTAGTACTAAGCGAAAATTTAAAACGAATACCCGCAAACGCTTACACATATTTCGAAATTTCGGTAAACGCATTTGCTGATTTCGGGATAATTTTTAATCACGGAGTTCAGCACAAGATTTTGCACAAATCCCAGCAAAAAGTTTCACTTTGTCGAAAAATCAGTAAATCTACTATACGAATCTCGGAAATAATAATATTGATTACTGAGCAATTAGCAAAATTGGGTATTGCCGATCTGTCTCGGCATTACATTTTACCGAGCTCAAGAATTGGTTTCAAGTGTGTAACACCATATACTGACCATTGTTGTCTGATTGGTTTGGAAACACTAGAGCGACGTAGAAAGATGCAACAAGCGTTATTTGTGCCTAAAATACTAAACGGCGATAAAGACTCTTATCTCTTTTCGATTTCCGTTTTTCTCAACAATCTATACGTTAGACTAATTTACTTCAGCCTAGGTTTTATCCAACCCGTGGACAACTTGACAGCTCACATACATCGAGAATATTCTCTGGTTCCACAATGGCGTCATAAATAGAATAACATTTGGAAAAAACGTACATGTTTCTCGACAATCTGCAGTTTGTTTTTATATTTAAACACAAAATATAAATTTTGCTTGTATTTCTTGGCGTCCCGGGTTGGCGGTTCAGTGCATAGGACGCTGGTCTTACAAGCCAGTTGTCGTATGTTCGAGCCCCGACCTGGAAGGGTTCTTAGTGTCAGTAGGATCCATAGTACTAGCCATGCAATGATTCTGTACACTAAGAATCGGCTGCGAAGTCTGTTGAAACAGAAAGGCCAAATTCCACAAAAGGAATGTAATGCCAAAACTTTTTTGTATTTCTTGGGAATAATGAAAAAATAATGATGATTAGGTTTTAGCATAAGTATAATTTTTCTTTTGGTATTCATCAATATTAGGTTTAAACATAGTTCATCTCATTTCAATGAGCAATGAACGTGAAGTAATTTATTCTACCGAATCTTGAATTCCAATACTAGCAAATCAACCAATATTTGCAAACCAAGAGTAAATCTGTTTTCCTTATCAGCTTATCATTCAATGATAACAAATACTCCTACAAATGGCTACTAATTGCTTGCGTTTTCGTTGATACGACTAAATACATTAGGTACTCTTTGATCACACCTCACATTTCGATAAACACTTTATTTCAAACTCGAAAAACTTTAAAAGCTACAATTACTGCAATTACTAATAGTAGTTATCTTTTCAGAACAAAGAGAAGACGTTGGGTAGAGTGAATTAAAAGATCGAAAATACACATCTTTGAAGATTTCTGACGCGTGTTATTGATGAGTTTGTTGATATACAGCACTGTTAGAAAAAATCGCACTAATTTCGTTTTATTCAGATGTTCGCTTGCGTCGATTGAATCACAATATGAATATTACGCCCCTTTTAAATATGCTGTTAGATGTATACACAGTGAACCTAAAAAACGTAATGAAGTACAGGTTTCTCTTGCAATCTTTTTGTTTCGTAATTCATTGTATCCGTATTGTTAGATATACTAGCGCCGTCCTGAATTCAGTGGAACACATATGAAACAGGCTTATTACTGTTAGGTTGTTTACGGGTTGGTTTTATCGTACTACATTTGGACTCCATTAACCAATAACAGCATAACATTTTCCAACGTGGAGCATCTTTTGGAACTTGGTGAACCATCGAATAAGTTTATACAGAAATTGTTATAAATATAAATGTATAAATTGTCCTATAAATAAGAATATGAAAACATTTAGTTCAAAGATATTACTATACTCTATTATTCAGTACATTCCCGGTAGCATGTAAACTGTCAATTGCCAAGAGTTGAACTAGCAATTCGACCAGAACGGACGAACGCCAAACTACACGAAAAAATGGCTGCCACGGTGCGGTTTCGATTCGAGCACAGCAGTGTTTTGTGTGTGCGCTAGACTAAAGCCAACAATCGTGCAAAGCAGCTTGGCTCGAGTTTCTGGAAAATTTTAGCTCACTTTGGTGTGTTCGTGAAGTGAAAACGTGCGCGAAAGTCATCTCCGCCGCAGTTGTGCTTGTTGTGGCTATTTTCGTGTACCGTTGGTGTGCTTTAAAGGGCGAAAATCGCGTTTGGAAAAGTGGACGTTTTCCATTTTCCTGGTGAATTTCACATCCTCAGCAGTAGGACAACTCGAGTGAGTGAGATAGAGATAGAACGTTGTGTGCTGGTAGCCTTTCATACCGTGTCAGAAAGAGATGGTTTCAAAGAGCAGCAGGGCAAGCATCAAGAAAAAGCAGAAGTAAAGTGCCGCTGTTGGCTTCGGGCTGATGATCTGATCGCGGTGGAGTGTTTTTTTTTTGCGGTAGGAAGTTTCGTATCGAATATTTAGAACAAGGAAATTTTTGGTACACCCGTACAAATGCTCAACACTGTGCCAGTAGTGCTGTTCCTTTTTAGTGAGAATTAAAAGTTAATGAAAAAATGTTCTCGGGAAGAGGTTAGGTGTTTCGTTTTTTCCTCTCTTGCTTGGTTGCATAAAATGGAAGCAATGTGTGTGAGACAATTTCAAGGAAAAAGAAGTTGAACGTGTTTTAATATGGAACGCTGGACTGGATTCCGCAATAGACCGCGATCTGTTGTGTCCGCACGCGAATTGTTTTGATTATCAACAGCAACAGCATTTTTTGGCATTTTCCCATTATCAAATGGGCTGAAAGCGGAGCAGTCAGAAAGTACCAAAGTATAGTGTTGAAAACGAACAAAGTGAACGAACGAAAGAGAACCAGCGACTAGAGCAGAAAGAAGTAGCGAGCGAGAGAGAGGCGAAGTGTGCTGTGCTGTGCTGTGCCGTGGCTGCAGAAAAATTTCATTGCCCTCGTTTGGGATGCGATTCGAGCAGACAGAGCACAAAATTTTACTGTCGAGCGGATGGATCAGCTCGAATTATGTTCGCGGAGTGAAAACCGTTCGTACAAGTCGGTCGCGGTCAGCCGGTTTGACGTTAACAAAGAATGATGGAAAAAAATATGTTTCATATCCAATTTGTGAAGTTGGAATGTGTAGCAATTGGTTTTATAAAGGAAAAAATGTTTATAACAAACAGCAGCGTTTAGATTTCGGGAGTCAGATTTTCTTTATTGTAAAAAAGCTTTATCTGACATCTGTTTCCTCTGCCTTTGTGGACTACTCAGCTGCTGTTTAGTAGGGCTGGAATACGAAAATTAACGAATAATGTCAAATCTGGCTTGGTTACTTTGAAATCAGTAAAACAAAACCCGTAGCCAATATTAATTCGTTTTCATTTCAACTATTGTTTCTGAAAATAGTTGATGCAACATTTCTTATAGTTTAGTACAATAAATTCCTAGTAGTTTGCTGAAGTAAGCAGCGAGAAGTCCGGAAAGTTGCGTGTCAGGAGGGGACCATGAAATACATCGGTAGCATATAAGCAAACCTCGAATAACAAACAGCAAAGCAGCTAATTTGGCACTGTGTGTTGGTGCGATGCGAAGAAAAAGCGGGCCATTTTCAATCAACACAGCGAACGGGTGCACATTGCTGTCGATGTGTGCGTGCTATCTGTTCGGTTTCTTTGACTCGCTGCTGCTCTTAACGAAAACTTCACCAACATATGTACGCGGCAAACGAGGAAACGGTGAATTTTGCACGTTGGACCAAAAGATTGATTATTGGTTAAAATTAAACATGAGTTTGACAGCGGTAACGTAAAACTCTAGGAGCCGAGTTGTAAAATTAATAAAAGGGTTGTTACTCTGAAATTTACAATTTTTTCACAAAGCCCGGAGTCATTTCTAAGTGATTTGGTTAGCCAGTTGACTTTTTGGATAAAATGTGACCATTTCAAACCAAAAACGTCCAACCGTTTGCACGACCAGTGAACCATACGAACAGCGAACGACTGCTGATTGCTCGAATCCAAGCCAAAAGCTACAACTACACTAGCCAGTCTACTACGGTATTGCGAGTGCTTGGTGTTGGTGAGGCCATACAATGCCATATTAGTCGAGCTGTCCCTGCTTGCCTTTGATCTGGCTGTAGGTTTTGACGGGCTGTTCTGCCCATCAAACTATTCTGTTGCTGCTGGTTTTGTTAGACGGTTTTGTTGACCAATTTTCCTATTCGAGTTCTACGATTATCGCCTTGCTGACTGCGACCGACGAAGAATGATGTCTATCACTTTGATTCCCCTTCCCAGGGGGAACTTCCTGGGCCATTACTTTCCATATTTATTATACAAAATGTTGTATGTGTTTATACATATCTCTTCACTCGATTGATGATGATGTTCGTAGAATGGCTCGACAAGAAACGAATCAATATTATTACAACTTTACAACCATTTTTTCCCGTACAGTGAGACCTAATGCCATGAAAGTGAATTGAAGTTTTGTATGAAGAAAAAAGTATTGAAAATTTTTCGATGACAAATAGTAGTAACAAGTGCAAAATAGTGCTGCGAAAAGATAATTTTGCGGATCAAGTAACGCCAGCAAAAGGTAAACAACGTATGAGAAAAAGAATCAAAAACCTATAACAGACTAGATGAGACACGAAATGCGGTTACAACAGGTGAAGAAGAATGGTCGATACTTGTCCACCGGCTGTCGCTGAGAATGTCCGTCACAATAGTGCAACCAACGGAACGTACATCAGCAGTAGCATTAACAAGAGCGACAACGACCAACCCCGGAAACAGCTGGAAGTGATAAAGATGAACAGTGAAAATGTGCTAGAAGCTGGAACATCGTCACCTGTCGAGATTGTGGAGGAAATCTTCCAAAAGGACCAACAGCAGCAGCAAAAGAACGAAGTTATTGTCGTTTCTGAAGAAGACGACCAGGAGAATGGTGATCCGGAACAGAACGGGTCCAGTGTGATTGTCATGGGTGGTTCCTCGAAACGGGAGCAGGAATCAGGTCTCATCAATTGTCACAGTAACGATCAACAGCAGCCGCAGCAGCCACACCAAGAGAAATTGAAGATAGTCGATAAAGAGTTTGATAACGAACTTGAGATAATAGAAATCTCGTCAACACCTCCACCCGAGGTGATACCAAAGCGCGACGAGTTGGGCAAACCCGAGAACGAGGCTAGTAATAAAACTGCAAACAATAACGACAGTGCATTGCACAAGCAAAAACTGTCGGATACTTTTGATGGAAAGACTGCCAATAATAACGTCTTACTTCCCAACTGTATAGCGCGACCAACGTCGAAGGAATCTCCGAAAGAGGAAAACCATAGCACTCCCAAGCGAGAAGAGATGGGTGTCTCGGAAGAAAACCGGAAAGTTGAACCACTGAAGATCAACTTGAACAGGGAACCGATACGGACGATAATCAAACTGCCCCCGAGTCTGGGATCAACGTCAGACCAGCAGCCCAGCTCTCCAAAGATCACAATCAAACCGTTGAAATCTCCGCCAGATGTAGATGCTCCTTCTACTAACAGCATTCCGAAGCTAACCATAAAGCCGATTTTGAACCCGGAAGAATCCAGCAGTCACGTGTCTTCGGTCGGTACCGAGCAAATGCAAATCATTCCCAAATTGCACATAAAAAATCCTCCACAGGACAGTTCAGCAGTAGACGGACCGGAGCCACACATTGTGCCTAAGCTAACGATTCGCAACGTAAACCATAGCAATTTGCTAACGGGGGCATCCTCCGGGATCGACAGTAATGAAACGTCAGGACCTGTGGCACAAATCTCTTCCAATTCACCTCCAATGGTTCCTAAGCTAACAATAAAGAAGGATAATCATCATCACCACAGTAGCCATCATCATCACCACCATCACCATTCGCACCACAACAACCGGGTGATCAAAGAGGATGACTCTGGTTCCGTGCCTCCAGCGATTCCCAAGATACACATCAAAGCAATACTGGAACCGGCGGCGGTGGTGGCGGCGTCGTCGGCACCAAGCTCCAGCGGTAGCTCCGGTGGAAACGCTACTGGGCCTGTGCTAACGAGTTCCGAAGGGGTAAAGCTAACGATAAAACCTATTCCGGAGCCACCTTTGCCGAAGCTCACCATTAAAACCAACTCGTTGAACACCAGCGATGCTTCCGTCGTTTCATCCACCAGTAGCAGCTTTTCACCGAAACTTGTGTCACCTCCCCTGGCATCTCCAAGCGACCAACACTCGAGCATAACATCAACAATCCCAAAACTTACCATCAAACCGATCCCCAAACCTCCACCTACCGTGCAGCGTGATCCCTCCGAAGTTCCCATCCCGAAACTTACCATCAAACCAATGCCGCCGAAGCCAATCGCAGCCTCCGAAGACAGCTGCTCAAGTGAAACCAGTATTAACTCGCTAGAATCTTCTCCTATCTCATCATCCTCGTCGGCCCCGAGCTCGATCATCAGTTCTCCCTCGGTGGTACCCAAACTGACCATCAAAGTGCCGAAGGAGGGTGACTCCGTCGTTACGTCTCTGCCGCAGATTGTTACAAGTTTCAACACAATCACGACGACTGCTGCTAGCACAACAACAACAACTTCTTCCGCTATTCCGGTGGTAACCAAGCTGAACATCAAACCGATACCTCCGCTAGTACGGAAATCACCGGTTCCGAGTCGACATTCGTCGGATTCGGAGCAAGATCGACCGTTTACCGTCAATCTCGCCATCGAAGAACCCGAACCGATCTTCATTTCCAAAGTCACCAACCGAACGGTTCCTAATATGAAATGTCTAGACCTGGAAGTACCGAGAATTATGCTGAAGGCATCACTAAAACCAGACACGATGGTGGAACCGTCCAATAGCGATGTCGTCACTCACAACAGATCCAAACAACCGCTGGAGGTAGCAGTGAATTCCAAATCGCTAGATTCGGGTTCCGATTCACCTCGAGTTATCCTCAAAATGAACAAAGGAATGTGGTGCACTACAACGCCATTCTCGGCAATGACTGCGTGTGCGACCGTCGTGGAAAAGCTGGACGCTTTCAGTAAATCGGAAGAGCCTTTGAACGAACTGAAAAGACCAATTTCAGAGGCCCCGGTAGAATCTACCGATGAACCAGAAAATAAAAAGTTCAAATTGATGTCCAACCATCAAGCCAGTTTGGGTGATGAAGCCCGTAAAGCTTCCAACTCGGAAAGTGACGTAATTGTAATAGATGACGATAGTAAATCAGATACGGTGGACGACACAGTGGAACGCCCCTTAATCAACGAACAAACCCATATTCCCAAACCACCTCCACTGATTGAAATTGCGAAGGTGAAATCCGTTGCACCGAATATCCAACAAGAAACACTTGTACCGACGCACCGTCAGCCTCTGGAGATGACCGGCAATAAGTTAAAAGAAATTTTAACTAAACCAAAACGTCAACGGATGCTGGTCAATCAATCACCACAACCGGACTCCGAATCTCGTCCTCGAAGGGCTGCTGCTCTTCAGGCAATTCCAGCCTCAGTGCTACTGCGAAGGCAGCCAGCCACTGTTATTCAACCGACGATCCAACCGACAGGCTCGAGCATAACCAGTGTGCTACTGCTCGAAAACGACGGAGGATCCAGTTCCGACTGCATGATAATCGATGATCCACTGACGTTGGCCGAGAAAAACGGCACGTCGAGCAATAGTAGTAACAGTAGCACCATCAGTGCTCCTTCCAGTATCGGCACGGTTTCGATGGCTTCCGTCATTCCGACCGTCACGACAGCTGTCACTTCACAGATCGTTATTCCACCCAAGGTTCGAATGAGCACACGAAGCGGTGCCGGACATCCAACGCCATCGAAGGAGACCCTGACATACAAAGCTCCCGATAAAGATTCCGGTTTGGACGAGGGTAAGCTGGAGTCGGAGGATGCTCCTAGTCAACCGAAGCGTCCCCGTGGACGACCGAAAAGAATAAATGTAGTCCGCAAGGATACCGAAGAAACACCAGCCGCGATTGTTGTACCGTCGACTCCAAAACCGGAACCAACGGTTGAAGCTAACGGTAGCACGAGCTCGTCCGAGTTGCCTCCCATGACCAGTTTGGAAATGTCCAAATGTATTTCACCACGAGTGCTGCTAAAACCATTGACACCGTCACGGTTGGAGAGTAAACCCTCTCCGACGATGGAGGTCTTGGTCGAAACGGTTGCAGTCCCCGTTCCGGAACCCACGACTACGCATGAACCTCAAGTCATGACTGATACGTCCATTAAACCGTTCCTCCTTACTGCCCAAATAGAGCTGACGGATAACAGCATACCGGTGGAACCAGTTACGCCAAGGTGAGTAATCAAGAATTATTATTATACGTTATATCCTAGATTTTGGGCAATGCACAAGAGAACCATAGAACTGTTTATAATGTGTAAAGATCTAAATATTTAACTGCTTGTTCTTCTGAGTTTTTCAGATTCTTTTACTTTCGCCTATTGCTTTGAATTCTTCTAAAATGTAACACCAAAAAAATGAATTCAGCTACAAAATTGGTCAAACAAGAATATGTGAATCGAGAAAACTTTTTTTTGAAAAATCAAATCATGTTGGTCAATCTCAAATTCCATAGAATTAAGAACAAAGTATTTAGCACAGACTTGTTGGTCACATCCCTAGCCCAAGAACACCGATTTGTCATAAACTGCAACCTACTGATAACTGTCTTTCGCGTTATCTTGAGGTTCCACTTGATGATGGCCAAATATTTTGCTATTGGGTGTATCGTATCGTGTCCTTGGGCACCAACTGAACTTTGTTCATGGCACACCAATCCATGACCATTTTTTGCGTAATGGCAAGACGCCAAAACAAAACGAATTGAATAGTGGTGTCCTGATGAAAGGCAACAGACGTTTTTCCAGGTATTACTGCTTCCAAATTTCCTAGTATATGATCCCGGTCGCGAAGAAAATGTTGCCTTTTAAACCACTGGAAAAGAAGGACTGCCACACAAGATATTTATTGACGGACTTCGACAGCTTAATGTATAGCACCACGGAATCAAACTTCGTCAGCATCTTCTTGTGCAGCTTCCGTGTTCGTACTCTGGATGACTTGTTTAGCTTATGTCGTTTTCGTTTTTAAATTGCACTACACTGGTGTAGCGAAAGCTGCACTGAAACCGTTCGTTTTTACCAATTGCACTACACCAGTGCTACACTTTTTCTGCACCGATACCACTGGTGTAGCACTCATCAAAAGTTTGGTGTAGCCCTGCGCAATGGAATCGTTTATTGTAGTCAATGGTTACTGTTTATGTTTTCGTCATTTTTGTTCGTTTATTCATGCCTCAGTGTAGCACTGCACCGGTGTAGTGCAAATTAAAAACGAAAACGCCATTATAGTCACGGTTTTGAGTCACCGCCTCCTTGTAGGTCGAAAATCCTGCTTGTTTTTCAGCTCGATAAACAGATATAGACCAGCTTACTTGAGACATCTGTGCCGACGAGGTTGGGGTTCCGTTTGAACACACCCTGTCAACTTGGATCGACATCAATCGTTAGTTTAGCAACGCCACCGCACGGCAGGCACGGTTCAACATATCATGTCAATTGTATGGATGCACAGTGCTGCTATTTTGGCGCGCACGAATTTGAAATTTCTCTTCCCTACTTCTATGTACGAAATTCGATGCGGACTCGTTTGAGGGCGCCATGCTCGCAAAAAAGAATATTGCCAATGATTTTTTCGGGACATGTGAGAGCTAGCAACTGTTTTCGGGAGTTTCGCAGCCTCTGGCTTTCGATCACACCTCGATCGAATTCATTGCGTTGATGACAGTTTATTTGATCATATTGAACAATTTTATGAATTTGGTGTGCGAGTAGGTCGAATTTTCACGGTGCGCGAGCGAAATTTAGACTCGTTACTTCTCTTAGTTCTCTCTTCTCTCTCCCATACAGGTTCTCGTCCAACGACTTTTATGGGTTAAAAAGCAGTTTCAAATCAATCGGGAAGTTTCAGAGCTTTCTTAGTTGTTATCAATAATAGCACAATGGAAGCTTATTTTAAAAAATAAGAATAATTTGAATGCTTCTTTTGGATTTTGATTAGGTTTTATAATAAGTATTCAACACACTTGCAAAATTGATGGCAAAGTTCCAAGGTCATATAAGAAAATTTAAAAGAAAATATTAGAAATTCTTAGAAAGCTTCATATTTTTAAGTTTGCTAATGATTGCCCTTATTTCATCCACGAGAATTGGAATCCTATTAGGAAAAAATAGATCGATATCTCGTGCGTTTTTACAGCTTTCATTTGATTTATTTTCTTATCAACACATTGAAATCGTGAACATGCTGCATTTCAAAAAATTGGATGACATGACATTAACAGATACATTAGAAAAAAATGGTGTTTTAGATATATGTACATCTAATGATTTTAAATTGAATGTTTATTACAAGAGAATTTAAAATTTTTAATCTAATAGGATATTGTTAATAATTGGTTTTTATGGCTTACATTACAATCAAAGCATGTCAATTCAAGGGCATCGTTCATTGAACAGACGTGCTTGCAAGCGAATTACTACAATTCAAACAGCGTAACAGTTCAGCTGAAAAGTTCGTATCGTTTAATAGAAACACACATTTTTTTGCCAAAATTCGTTTTTGTTATTCAACATAATTGCCATCAGAGGCGATACAGCGATTATAGCGATCTTCCAACTTTTCGATACCATTTTTGTAGTACGATTTGTCCTTTGCCTCAAAATAGGCCTCAGTTTCAGCGATTACCTCTTCATTGCTTCTAAATTTTTTACCTGCGAGCATTCTCTTAAGGTCTGAGAACAGGAAAAAGTCACTGGGGCCAAATCTGGAGAATACGGTGGATGAGGGAGCAATTCGAAGCCCAATTCGTTCAATTTCAGCATGGTTTTCATCGACTTGTGACACGGTGCATTGTCTTGAGCTTGAGCGACCGCCCCTGGTTGCTACTCCGTTACTGATCGGGATTAGCTGAAATTGTACAGGGAGTTTCTAGATGATCCGACCTGGGACTGGTAAATCATCCTTCAATGTACATCTTCTGGTAATCCCAGAATTCATCGATCAGTACCGGCGCCGGCCAGGCCCGAACGTAGATCGTCTAAGGAATGGGAAGGGATGTTAGTCCAACACTTGTTGTTACTAGAGGCCGTATATACTACTGCGCACTCCACAAGTATCACGGGAGAAGGATATTTGTTAGTAAAAATTTCAGTATTGGTTTCGCGCGCGACTCAGTATGTTCCGGTTTCAAGATGCTCGGATACACCACTAAACTCACTGACTTCCCGAGTGAACGTTTCAACAATATCCTATATTGAAGTCCCGGGAAGTCTTGATTCACAGCTTTTTTCAAGGAAACTAATGAAAAATTTGCAATACTATCGCGTAAAGAATAAAAACTTCCCTATTTTTTTAATAAATGAAATTACGTGATACAAAATAAACGAGTGAACAGGATTTAGACAAAATAGTTGATTCATTGCATTGACATATTCTAAACAGTTGTTATAAATTTCAACAGATTTCACGCGCGTCTTGATTCTGTATTATTTCCGCTTTATTATTTTAATTATTTATTAAAATTATTAAATGGTTATATTGGTTGATATGGGCAGCCGAAATTGTAATATCAAGTGTTTGTTACTATGTATTCAATATACCGATATATGTTATCTCTGTTATTAACTTTGTAATATCAACGGATTTGTGCAATAGTTGATTTTTATCATTCAATTTATAATCCTGAAAGACAATCAATAACATGGAAAAAGAAAACATTCTAAATAAAACTTTTCTCCGAAGCTAGACGGAAATTGAAAGGTTGAATGAAGAGATAATTTAGTAAAATAGAGTCATCAGAAGTGAAACATTGAAAATATCTGATAACTGATAGGAAAAAAAACTCCTGCAATTGTCGCCTTTTACGACATGGAAGCAGAAACCCAGTGGATCTATTCTTGGTTCATTTTTTTCCGCCGGATTCCACACGGCATCTAGGCTGGTACTGTCTGGAGAGAGCTAATAGCTAATAGCTATCAATCTCCTAGTAGACCCCAGCCTCTTGTGACACGGTGCATTGTCTTGATGAAACAAAACTTTTTTCTTCTTCAAATGAGGCCGTTTTTTGAAATTTCGTCCTTCAAACGCTCTAATAACGCTATATAATAGTCACTGTTGATGGTTTTTCCTGTTTCACGGTAGTCGATGAAAATTATACTATGCGAATCCCAAAATACAGACGCCATAACCTTACCGGCCGATTGTTGAGTCTTTCCACGCTTTGGGTTCGGTTCATCGCGTGCAGTCCACTCAGCTGACTGTCGATTGGACTCCGGAGTGAAGTGATGGAGCCATGTTTCGTCCATTGTTATATATCGACGAAAAAAATCGGTTTTATTTCGATATAACAGCTCCAAACACTGCTCAGAATTATCAATTCGTTGTTGTTTTTGATCGATTGTGAGCTCACGCGGCACCCGTTTTGCACAAAGCTTTCTCATATCCAAATATTCGTGACTAATATGTCCAACACGTTCCTTTGATATCTTTAGGGTGTCAGCTATCTCGATCAACTTCACTTTACGGTCATTGAAAATCATTTTGTGGATTTTGTTCACGTTTTCATCGGTAACAGCCTCTTTTGGACGTCCACTGCGTTCATCGTCTTCGGTGCTCATATGACCAGTACGAAATTTTGCAAACCACTTACGAATTGTTGCTTCGCCCGGTGCAGAGTCTGGATAACACTCATCAAGCCATTTTTTGGTATCGGCGGCACTTTTTTCATCAAAAAGTAGTGTTTCATCAACACACGAAATTCCTTTTTTTCCATTTTTTTCACAATAACAAAAGTAGCTTCACTCAAAATGCAACATCTCACAAACTAATAATCAGACAGCTGTCAAATTTATACACGTATCTTTTGAAGGTTGGTACTAACTGAAAATGGTATGGATTTAATTCTAGTGGTGCTCTCTCATAGAAACGATACGAACTTTTCAGCCGATCTGTTATGTCCATTGTGTTGGGTTCGCTGTGCCATCATCCCGTTTATAATTTTCCCGCCGAACTGATATTTCCACTTTCACTTCCGAAAGGAACGAAGAAAACAAAATGCTTTGAAATAGCAGGCATAGAATGTTGTTGGTTTTTCAGAGTGGCAAGTTTCCATTCTAGAGATTGTTGTTCCTTATTTATTTATTTTCCTTATTGATTTATTTTTAATTATATGTATACAAAAAAATCATAAAAACAGTCATGTGCGTTCGGAAGAAACCGGTTACTTGTATCCAAAACCCCAAAATGACTAGAAAAAGGCTCTATGCTTTTCTTATATGCACTAGTAATATAGTAAATATTTTTTATTTATACATCGAGATACCGGAAAAGTACTTCAATCGTCGATTAGTGGGCCTATTATATTGTACTTTTTTGGACATGGGATATCTGTTTAAAGCTTGAATTATAGGAATATAAAAAAACCTTTCTTAATCTACCTAGTGGTGTGATAATGCCTTTCTCTTTCCTCAAAACAGTCTCATGAAAACATTCTTTATCTTTTTATTAAATAATTTCTGACACTTATTTGGGCTCATTTTTGACACCAATTGATTCAGATTGAATCGAGTAGTTCACATCCTTCAATGTTTATATTACATAGGCATGTGATGTGCATGTCCGATTTAGTTCAAATTTTGCATGAGGACTTTTTCCGAGGTCTTAAACTTTTGAGCACTAGAGCGCTTTACGAAGTTAGAAGTGATCCCAAAATATTGGCACCCTTACATATAAGAGCGGTAAAATCAACGTGTTTTGTCGGTTACGTCATTTATACCATCTTATCTCCGGAATAAAAGTCACAGCAATTCGATCTTCGAACTTGAATAATAGCATAACAATAGCTTTCAAACGGGTCTAGACTTGCGAAAATCGGTCAAGCAATCTCCGGGAAACTCGCGCGGTAAAAAAACAACACGTTTTGTCTGTTACGTCACTTATACCATTATATCTCTGGAACCAGAAGTCACAGCCATTTGATCTTCGAACTTGATCAATGGCCCGACAGTAGCTTTCAGACGAGCCTAAGTTTGTTAAAAACGGTTCAGCCATCTCTGAGAAAATTGAGCGGTAAAAATATCTTCGAAAAGTGCACACACAAACATTTTCCGATCTTGTCGAACTGATTCGAATGGTATATAACACTATGGGTCTCCGAGGCTCCGTTCGGAAGTCGGTTTTTCCAGCAATTCTAATACCTTTCTATAGTGAAGGGCAAAAACTAACTAGAGGTGAATTGAGCCTATTCTAAAAACCGGGAAATTGAAAGCAATTCACTTGCCACCCTGATAATGTACCATTATTTAATCTATCCTTCCTATTAATTTCTACGTATAGACGAAATCGGCAAAATCAAGGCTAGTATCTGTCAGTTTAGCACCACTTCTTAGCTTGCATATCGCTAAAAATGGACGTTCTTTTTCATGTTTCCAGTTCACAAAAAGGGAATGAAAAACTTGTCGACAATTATCCTGGAATTACGTTTCTCAGCTTCATTCCAAAATTTTTGGAACTGATCGTTCTACAGCCAATTTCAAATGTTGTACCTGTAATTGTGTACTCAAGTCTCGTTTTGCTATTTTTATAGTTTTTTGTGAGAGTTTTCGAAGTTATGCAATTTTTCTAATGGGTACGCGTCACTCGCATAAGAAAAAAGATTTGAGTGCATTGTCCAGATTTAATATGGACTCATACCGAAACTATCTACTACTACAGGATTATGTAACAAAAGTCAAGTCCTATGATTATCAAACAAACGTTATTCATTCGGATACTTTAGCACCCTTCGATAAAATTGATCATGCTTTAGCTATTCCTAATCAAGAAAAGCTTGATTTTGATTCGAACGTTCTCCGTTGGATTAAGTCATGCCTTAGCGACCGACGTCTAACCATCGTTTTGTGCTCAATCAGGAATCCCACAAGGAAACCATCTAGAACCAATGACATGTTTGTTGTTCTTTAACGACGACAGTTTGGCCTGGAAAGATGGAAATGAATGAATTTCGTTTGAACACTTAAAATATATTTTTATTTATATCATAATAACGTTTTTTTAAATGTTATAAATCGTTTTCACAGAACCAGAGAACCAAATTTTGGTTACGCTTCGAAACAATTTAAGCTGTTAAGCTGTTACCTGGCTACGAAAGACCCTCTAAAAGTACTTGTACTCGCATCACAATTTATGCGTAATCGCTCAAATTTCTCAAAATCTCACATCAAAAGGCCAGCCATAATGGCGTAACATTTTGTTGAGTGGTAAGAGCAAAGTGGCATTTTTTGGCTTAGATGGCAAGCGTCAGTTTGTCAGACAACCATCAGACACTTAATTGTTACTACAATGCTTCATGAAGAAGGACCTGCTCTTGAAATGGAACTTTCAACAAGACAATGATACGAAATATGTCAATGGACGAACGGAAGCTAGATTTCAAGAAAATAACTTTCATCTGATTAACCTAAAAATTCTCAAGTATTTTCAATGAAATAATCTAATCCTACAGCCTCATATTCGTTTTTACTGTCTCATTCGTGAATGATCGCATCCAAAACAAACTTAGTCTTTTAGTCTCTCACTGCAACAAAAGAAAGTATCAACGTAACTCGTTCCACTACGACAATTCAGCTGAAACATAATTCTCATTATTGTATCGATATAATGAAAATCTGAAAACTTTGGCTTTAAAGAGTGTCTAAAATATGACAAATCAAAGTAATTACGAGTACAAAATTGAAAATTTGCGAATTATTTTTTCGCAAATTTTCATTTTTGCTATTTCATTTATCAGTCTTTTTGCAGTGTTGTATCCTCGTTGCGTGCCGATGAAAAGTTCAATAGGGCATAGCTACAACGGGATAAATCGTTTCATCTGATATTTTCGATTGTTTGAAGTTTTCCTAAAAAAAAAAGATTTACTTTTATGTGCCAAGTTTGACTCATTTTGAAAACGTAGATTAATTTTTCAGAATCATAGAACTCTGTAACACGAACCATCATGTTATGTATGAAGATTGAAGATAGATCAAATTGGTTAGGACTTATCAAAGCTGCTTTGTGAATAGAGGCTGAAGACGATCGATTATTGGGTTTTACTTAGGAAAAACTGATTCCATTCAACCGTATTCTACTTCGTGTTGTGCTGTATGTATCAACAGTTAGTTCTTATCAGATACGCACATTAAAATTGCAACTCGGAATCGTCGTTGAAAGGTCGCGCAACGCGAAAATTCACATGCAAAATGCGCGTTCTCTTGTGATGCCTAAATGTCTGGAAATTATTATTCAATGTATGATAACATTTACTACTAATGTACTATTATTTTTGTTATAGACCACGAGGCAGAGGTCGCGGCCGAGGCCGGGGACGAGGTTCCGGTTCAGGGAGAGGTGCTAAATCAGCGCAAGCTAAGCTCGGTAAGTCATGAAGAAGGTGTCGATCATTATTGCAATGCTAACTGACAAACGATTTTTTCTTTTTTTTCTATCAATCCATCGGTGTTTGTAGATGGCGAAATAGGTGTATTAACTCCTGCAGGAGAACTACCTTTTGTGACTCCGGTTCGCCGGGGACGTGGTGGTGGACGAGGTCGTGGTAGTGGACGAAGCCGTGGACGCGGTCGAGGTAGTCGAGGTGGTCGAGGACGTGGCCGCGGACGGGGTCGTTCGAATTCTGTTAGCCCACAGAAAGCTGCAAGTCCTGCGAAAGCTGGTAGCCAAGATTTTCACGGTTTCTTGACCCCCGATGGAACGGTGAGTACTAACCCGTCAATCGTTTGTTGCGTTGTTCTACTATGATAACCCAAATGATAATCAAACGGTTTTCATTCACAACCAATACTACCAACACTTGAACATACCCTTCCGGTTACTATGCCTGCCTGTGTGTTTCATTTATTTGTGTCCTAGATTGCCTTCTATTTTTCTCTCTCGCACAATCAGTTTCGTTCGTTCTCTCCACACACGTTTCCAACTAACTAACCTACCATACACACCCACCCACCCAGTGCGACTTGCTCGGTTTGTCCATTCGTCGGATAGATGCTGGTCGCAAACTGCTCGATTCTCGTCTCGCTGTGCTCATCATTTTTGGGTCGCTAGTGGCACCCAACAAGCTACTGGCGCGCGGTGTGCTTGGCTGTTGGAGGTGAAAGAGAGGGAACCGGCAATCGGCATTTTTTTAGGATCCGTCATTGCATTTTTTGTTTTGCTCCGGATTTTCCGCTCCGCATCCATTCCCTCTCATTCTATTTACCTGCCGCTGCGGCGACGGTGGCAGTGCATATCAACCGAGACGCGGGAAGGCCGGTCGGCTAAAGTCCTTGCGAATGTTCTTGCAGGGTTAGTTTTAGCATATAATAAAATGACGAATGTTGTACATTATCATCGTGGTCTCTGAAAGCGCGGCGACGATCGGAGAGCTATTGAGTGTTTAAACCGTAATGGATCACTAGTATTATTACAATCGTAAAAGAACAATTGTGTCTTGTTTATTATAATTGAGAGCTTATCCCAATAAACAATATTATCGAGCTTTCCGCCACTTGACTCACATTGCAAATGATTTCAAGTATGTTTTTTTTTATTCAATAGTAATATATTTGAAGGCACACTGCTTAAGCTCTAAGATGCCAAGAGCATTTTTTAATTTTAATTAATGACTAACTTAAAACTAGGGTATTATCCTTAGGGTAGTGGCGAATTCCGGTCGCAATGGTCGATTCTGGCAGATTCAGTCTGCAGCTGGCGATCGGCAATGGTCGGTGGATTAAATATGACACTAGTATCTTCCAGATGACGATTATACGTTTCAATGGGTCCGCTGGAAACACCCCCAGGTCACAGAGACCCGGCGGGTGGCCCGCATGTTGGTCATCGACTGGAGCAGTTTTCCCGTGGGCGATGATGTTGCCTAAGAGAATGAAAGAAGTATAGAGAAGTAATTTTGTGGAAAACGGGGTGAAAAAGGGGGTATGAGAACGAATGACTAAAAACGATAAAGATCTAATTAGTTGACATTGAGATGGTGGAGAAACGGTTTCAAGTATGTTGAAACACACAATAAATTAACTATTATTTTGGGTATCGAACACGGTTTCTGGCATATTTGATTTCTTGTTATCTATTATGTTCTTCTAAAGGGTATTGTTTAACAGCTTGCAGATTTGAAATTTGAATAAAACACATGCCAAATTTTGAAATAGCTATTTTTTTTTATTTGGTGGATAATTTTTTGGCATTTAACATTTAAATAAAATTTTGGGCATATGGCCGCAACGACTATTTTTCACAAAGTTCATTCTGGAGGTTCAATTTTTGACTACTTTTTCAAAAATTCATTGATTCATTCTGTATCGATTTCTTTTCACGGTAACGTCGTCCTTCCTCCTTTTTTTTAAGAAAAGGACCGATAATTCCACCAGCCCATAGACCGCACCAAACAGTACATTCATCGGGATGTTGTCAATGTCTTGGTGAATGTAGACCGAAATTTGGTAATTACATTCTTTATGGTGGACTAAGACGATTATTTGCACCTTAAAATTCACGAAATAGCATTTTGAATATAAGTTTCCACAAGTTGGAAGCGTTGTTTTGGAGTTAACCTATTCATGATGATTTGCCAAACAATACTGAGTAGAGACGTATTTTTACACAACTCAGACAATAGAGTTATTCCTATTGAAAAACAAACCTAGAAAACACCCGTTATATATAATTTAATAGCATTCTATGGAAAAGTTTCGGATGAATCTTAATTTGAGAAAATCTGTTTAGTCATTTAAAACCTGATACACTGATGATGAATGTATAAAACGTTCAAAATACGTATCTGTGAGGTGACGTTTATTATGTACAAGTTTAAAGTGTTGCGAGATACATAGTGAATGTGCATAGTGACGTGATATATTGTAGAATTCAATGGTGTTAAAATATTCTTGTGCTGAAATTATGCTACTAAACGCTTAAGTGACAAATCATTACCTACTGCTTTTTAAATACTATTTACTATATATTTTTATACATATTTCAAATTGTCACTAAAAATCAACATATCAGTTTTTTCAAAAAACTTTTTCTTTGATGGAAGAAACTAAGAAAAATTTTATAATATTATGAGGCAAATGTTTCTTCAGATAACACTGTGGAATAGTCATGGGTTGGGGAAACGTATTTAACCCAAGTGGGTAATTTGGGGGACGATCCACTATTTTAAAATATTCTGGAAATGTTATAACACGACACAATATAGGTTTTGAACGATATTATTTATAATTTTGAATTACAAAAATCATTATTATTATTATTGATATTAATAGTATAGTATTGTTTTCCGCTCGAAATGTCACCCACCTTCGAAAATTTCGTACCCATCGTGCCAACCTCTTTCACCGGCCTTGGAAATAGTGTTTTTTTTTTGTTTTGTTGTGGTCGCAGAGGAATACCCTACGATGCGGTTACATTGGACAACGTCAAAACTACATAAAATGATGCTAGATGACCGGAAAATGAACGCACACGATCTACCAGATGCCACAAAAATTATTATTGAGCGAAAATGCCACAATTCGAACAAGATTCTGATAATTGGAAAGATATCTTGCTACTGGATGTCAAAACATGCCTGTAAAGGCGAACGCGAGCGTACTTCGGAGGCTTGTTTGGCTATGCTTGGGCTTTTGGTGTCATTTATTAGCTGTTCATGAAACCTAGATCCGTTATTGTACATCAAAGAATTTCTCAGGCGAAACATAACATGAAATTTCATCCGAGCTTGCATGGCACAAGATCAGAGCATACGAACTAAAGTTTCAAATCGTTTTATGGCACTTTTTGTATTGCTATCTAGCAACAACCTACCTCTAGCATGCTACGCGTAGGACTGAAACGTTAGCTATAATTTCGCTTCAATTTATAGATTCGCGTGCTTCCAACGGCTTCGATTGGTCAATAAGAGCGATGCTTTCCCTTTGATATATCGCTTACTCCTTCGAAACCATCGTCTATGGCAGGGAAATCCGATATGCCGGAGATTTTTAGCAGACAAAATAGGACACTGCTCGCTACTAATCAAAATTTCAATCATTTATAATTGAAAATACGTGGCTTGATGCATTCAAATCGAAGAAATATTTTCAATCAAATGGTGAAATAATATTAATTGATACAAAATAAACTGAGCTGTAAGTGTTTAAAACCTGACCACATTTCTACGTGTTTTTCCTTGAGCTTCTGATTTGCACATCAAAACATCATTATCATGATTATAAGCAACGATTTGAGGTTCAAATTACTCTCCCATCCATCTTATTTGCCCTGTTGGCTTCCCCGACCTATAATCTATTCCCAACCTCAAATCGATATCAGTTTTGTTTTGAAGTCATCGACAGCTATTTCAGGGTCCAGACACCGAGACCGATATAGCCAAAGTAAATTTGTATGGCCTTGTTCTAATATGACTTACAAATTGGAAGAGTTTTGAGTCACATTTAGATTTTTTTCCCGTTTTTCATGAATCGTAATAAGGCGACCTCTTGACCACTTCCTTTTGTTGCTTTTGTAACTGCGAATGCCTCTGGGATTCGTCAAACGCTACAATCTCGACTTTAACCATGTGTATTATCTCAAGAAAGTTGCCATCGTGAGTACGCAGTATTCTGGAACACGGAATAACAATTTGGGCTCCGTATCACAATGTTCACAACAATCTGATAGAAAGCGTTCAGAAGTGTTTGTTTTTGCTATTCAAAGACTACCTTGACAGAATTGTCTCGAATCGCTGTGCTCTCATCAACCTATACTCTCTGTAAAATATACGAGAATTTCGTCAACGGCTCTTTGTTTTCGTTTTGATTGACTTATAACTTCGATTGCTTCATGCTATTGGAAAGAATGAACTTTTTTTAACTCTCCGGGTAGAGGTCGGTTCTAGAGAATTAACTTTCTCCGACGCTCAGTAAATCGCCTACAGTATTAGGTTTTACACGAACATGACATAACCTCACAAAATGAACCGAATGAACTTTTGTTTGACAGCCGCCGATGGTTTAAAAATTCATCGTTTGAATTTAAAAATTGTAAGTCGCCTCACACTTAACAGGGCAATATTTTTAGTTCTTTTCACTGTGGAACACGTTTCTAACAGGTACTTTTTCGTCATTTTTCAGTTTTTAATTTGCCTAAATAGAGTTTCAAAACATTTGGTAACGATACGATACGGTTCGTTTCAGAGATTGATTAAATAAAAGTGGCTAGTTGTGAAGTTTAAAGATGATTTTTTGAGATGTGTTCCTCGACAATGTTGCACATATTCTTCGTGTAACTAATTCATTCACCCATCCTCGGTGCGAATATCCTGTCTATACTCATGCCCGTCTCGAACAACGTTGAGCTATTCACTGCACGAAAGAGAGAAGGGTGAAAATGAATCAGCAATAATCGTAGAGAACTCGAATCTACTAATACATTTTTCGCTGCTGGTATACATCGTGCATATTCGTTATGTACATTCGTTTGTCATTCGTTCATTCACTTCACTCTTCGAATTGGTTCGAATAGCGTCGCTGCGATGATCGTTGGATTCCATTCTTCGCGAAGCATTCTCCATCTAATAAATTAATCATATCTCGTGAAGTAGCAGTGCTGGAGGAGTGCTGGGATATGGTTCATCACACACTCATAAGACTATGGTACTAATACAGAGGAAAACGTCTTAATTTGCTTGTTTTAAAGACAGCGTCGGTTTCGTTCGCATCCGAATATATGGACAAGCCCGAATATCAGAGCGATTATCGAACAAAGGCGAAGGGAAGCGAACGATGATCATTGGCGTTCGTTGCATTTTAGATATTCGAGCAACATTGTTCCTCGATTTTTTGAACTTTTTTTGTAAACAGTACCGCTGAACTGTCAAGGATGAACACTTGTTCATTTGTGACGTCAAGATAAAAAATCTAATGGAATAATAGGTTCCATCGAGTAGTTCACAAAAGCATTCTTCAGTGTTTATACCTTATGATCAAAAAAGAACCGTAATTTTCATTTTAAAATTCCCGCGCTTGTTCAATCGGTAAACTTTTATTCTCTCAACGCTGGCAACACTTTTATACACATTCTGTCAAATTTTGACGCAAATCGTACGATTAGTTTTTGTTTGGCGTCTATACAAAGAAGTTGAAAAATTTTCGTGTCACGATTTTTATAATGGATGAAAATTTAGAACAACGTGCGTGCATCAAATTTTGTGTTGCAAATGGATTTAAGTGTTCCGAAACGTTGAATATGTTAGAAAAGGCCTTTGGTGAATCGTGTCTAGGAAAAACACAGGCATACGAGTGGTATAAACGCTTCAAAGGTGGTCGTACAAGCTTGGATCATGATGAGATCCCTGGCCGCCCAACAACATCTGTTACTGAAGAAAACATTGAATCGGCGAAACAAATCGTGTTGCAAAATCGTTCTGTACCGATTAGAGAGATTGCTGTGTTGTTGGGCATCTCTTATGGATCAGCCGAACACATTTTAACTGATGTTTTGGGTTTGAAACGTGTCGCTTCTCGGCTGGTGCCAAAAAAGCTGAATTTCATTCAAAAACAGCGTCGTGTTGATGTGGCCAAAGAGATGATTTCCAACGCAGATAGTGACCCCACATTCATCGTATGCATCATAACTGGTGATGAGGTGTGGATCTATTGAATATGACGTCGAAACCGCACAACAATCGACCGAATGGCGCTTCGAAGGCGAGCCGTTGTTCTAAATTTTCATCCATTATAAAAATCGCCACACGAAAATTTTTCAACTTCTCTGTATAGACGCCAAACAGAAACTAATCGTACGATATGCGTCAAAATTTGACAGAATGTGTATAAAAGTGTTGCCAACGTTGAGAGAATAAAAGTTTACCGATTGGACAAGCGCGGGAATTTTGAAATGAAAATTCCGGTTCTTTTTTTATCATAAGGTATCACATGGTCGCATCACATCATTTTTTCAACCAAGCGCTTGGCATTTGCGTTGCCTATTTGTATGAGAAGAGTGATGCTAATCTAAAATACCCTTCTTAGTCTACTTAGTGGAATTTTCATAGATCTTAAAAAATCACTTTTTTGAGATGCTTAAATTTTTGAGCTCTTCCGCTTTACGAAATTAGAAGTGATCCCAAAATATTGGCATCCTTATATACTTTCGAAAGTGTTTTGTCGGTTACGTCACTTATATCATCATATCTAATAAAAGCTTTCAAACGGGCCTAGGCTTGTTAAAATCAGTTCAGCCATCTCCGAGAAAATTGCGCGTTAAAAAAAAAACAACGCGTTTTGTCGATTACGTCACTTATACCATCATATCTCCCGCACCAGAAGTCACAGTCATTTAATCTTTGAACTTGATCAATGGCCCATTACTAGCTTTCAAACGAGCCTAAGCTTGTAGAAATCGGTTAAGCCATATTTGAGATAAATGCGCGTTCGATTGGTATACAACACTATGGGTCTCCGAGGCTCCGTTCGATAGTCGGTTTTTTAGGTTATTCTAATACCTTTCTATTGGGAAAGGAAAAAATGGTTGTTAAGCCTTTTGCAAATAACAATCTAGATCTATTTTGGAAAAGCTAAGTATTCAAAGTGGCTTTTTGAGCAAAATTTATGTAAGTGTCATTATAATTTGAGATGATCAGATGTCCAATTTTTTCGACTGATTGCTACCAAAAATTGTGCTGCCAACTCCGACTATTAATTGGCGTGAATTTCGTCTGGAAGTTTGGGAAAATCGGTTTAGCAATCTCCGGTGTTTCCGGAACAAGTATAGTTGAAATAATTTTTTTCGACTGATTGCTACCAAAAATTGGCAAACTAAAAGAGTTTACTAAATAATTATTTGATGATAGTATTTGATCTTTACACTTATAAAATTGATGATTTTAACACTTATCATTCAGCTATTCCGGAACGGGAAATCGAATCTGGACAATATTTCAAATAATATTATGTCAGCAATCAGATCGATAGACAACTTCAATTGTTTTTTTTTTTTGTTGATTTATTAGAACAATTAATCGATCTACAATTTCGGTTCAACGCATTGGTTGGAATAATAACGTGAGAATTGGCGCCTTAAATTAGAGCTTTGGCCTAACGGGGACTATTGTTATTTCATTGGTAGAGTCACCATATTATTTTGCCGATTACTCGACTTTCAATCAACGAATTGTAATAAAATCGGATACAATATCTTTGCTTCGGAAGGTCAATCTATCGAACAGAGACAAAGTTTCGAATCTTAATTGTTTTGTGATATTGTTTCTTAGGACAGAAGTAAAGATATTAATTCCGTTTACATTGGAATCGGCTGGTAATGTAATGTTAAATCAATTTTCAGCTCAGAATTTTAGTTCAGGTTGTATAGAATAGTTTATGGTACGAAAAATCAAATACTTACATATCTTTTCAGTCGGTAAATCTCCCCTTTTTCATGTCATTAACTCTTATTTAATCCACTGACCATTGCCGATCGCCAGCTGCAGACTGAATCTGCCAGAATCGACCATTACGACCGGAATTCGCCACTACCCGAATGACAATACCCTAGTTTTAAGTTAGTCATTAATTAAAATTAGAAAATGCCCTTGGCATCTTAGAGCTTAAGCAGTGTGCCTTCAAATATGTTACTATTGAATAAAAAAAATGTCATTAACTCTTACCCAGCAAATAGAGAGATCACACGAGGAGGTAACTTTGAACATAACATACACACTAAAAAAAATCCCTGTGATTTTACATCTTATAAGATGCACATAAATGGAGCGTCGCTGTTCACGCAAATTTACGTGGCAGAACATTTAACATTGTGTCTAAAACTCCGTGCATGAAATTCGTTGAAATAAAAAAAGAATACTGATAGCAACCGACGCGACTTGAACCGAGAATCATTGGATCGCAAGTACGTCTGTTAATCGACTGAGCCACAGAAGCATACATCTGCTTGGTTGATAAAAGGTGCATTTAAATTCATACAGTCGCATCTGCTAGCAGAATGCAAGTTACCAGTAAAATTCAAGCTATTCTAACATTAAGTCCTTACAAATGAAATTTTCCGTCATTTGACAAATTAGGTTCTTTATGAATTTCATCGTATGAGAAATTAAATCATCTGTAATATTCAAATTTTTTTGGTGTGTATTATTATGCTATTGATAATCTATAAACTACAACTTGATTCAATATATTGCACTTATTCTAGGCCACTTTCCACAAAACATCTGTCACATGCATTCATTTTCGGAGTATCAAGTCGTAAAACAACCTCTCAGAAACAGCCAAAATGATTCAATCTCTACTTGGAAACTTGAAATGGAATTCGCATGTCCAGCAAAGAGTTGAAAATGTGATCCATATTGATGCGAAATTAAATCGTCTGTCAAGATTTGCTCTTCTTCGAAGCCTATCAACCACAACGATCTTCTTATCGATGATGGAGAAAGGTCGTGAAAGTGAGAGAACAAGAACGGATAAAAAAAACGAAGAGTGCTGCGCATAGTCGCATAACCATGTGAGACCACAAGCAAACATACACGAGTCAAGTCTTTCACCACAATTATTATACCAACTCAAGCATACAAATATAGACAAATTTATACGGTAGGTTATTAATTTTGGTGTTGCGATTTTTCTCAGGCGGTTCTGCTGAGATACTACAGGCGGCTATACACTCGTTGGTCCGTGCATGACGGGACATAATTCGAGCAACATTCCTACCCTCCATTCGTCGCATCATCACACCGAATATTCCCGGGATGTCACTCGATTTGCGCTAGCCTGCTCTCGAAGTCGGTAGTCGTCACATAACATTGGTTTTGCTGTTCCCCACATTTTCGCGAATTACAACCCCTTTCCACCGCCACCCGTCTGCTGGTTACTTGCCGCCGTTGTAGAGCAAACAGGTTCTCCCGAAAAGGCACTAACGGGAAAGACAGGAGAACCATCGCGGGACCAGCAGCAAAGCTAGCAACAGACGACAATTCGGAGAACAATTCGACGAGAGTAGCGATTATTCGTACTTGAAGTGCGATGGGGCCTTTCTCGACGCTAGCAGCGATCCCTGCACTGATTGTTAAATTTATTGCATTGCATGCAATTATAATTAACGAATAAATGACCTGTGTCGTCTGTTGTTGTCATTTTGCCTGTATAGCAAGAGTAGTACATAACTGGTCGTTGTGAATGTGAATTGTTGAAACACACGTAGCTGTGCTTCCGAGGATTAAATAAATTCTTCTAAAAGGTTGCTTCATGGACGAGTGTCGCAAATAATTGCTTTATAATTATTTGCTATTCGATACCCCAATCGCTTAATCGTAACCTCGTCAAAAGACGTGCACCTAGCCAATCGCAACTTTATCAATTTTTGCGTTCATTCTGTGCAAATCGTCATAATTTGCTGAACACCAACACAGCCCAGACTTTTGATTGAGTTTGCCCCCACACGGTCGGTCGTTTGCGATTGTGTGGGATCACCCAGCGGGAAAAGACACTAACTTTGCAAAAGTAACCATATGTACACGGATGTTACTTACAGAACACGATACACGTGTATGCGTGAATTTGTAGCGAACACACTTTCAAGGGGGATATCAAGTTAGTAAAGATTTCAGGCAGTGGACTTTGCCTCAAACTGCCTGTAGCAAGAAACACTGCTCCTCCACTAGTCCTCAGTAAAATGTGTGGAACACCAACTTTCAGTTGACCTTGTGCGTGTATTCGAATTGATCCGTAACCTTTGCAACTCTACCGTCTTGAGTACAAAATTCGTTTACTCTGGGTGATTTAGGTATATTGAACCATATTGAAAAGAATGTAAGTCGTTTATACCACTACATTAAATGGTAGAAAAGGCATGGATTTATTAAAGCAAATTTTATTTACATAAGTTTATTGAGAATGAAAATATGGCCGGAGAAAATTCATTTCCAGCCATCATCAGCCACCGTGCCACAGATAGTGGCGAGTAAAAAGTGAAACATATTATCATAACACTTGTACTCTTGTACAATATTCCATCCCATGGAAAATTCTCATTCGGTTTTCTCTCTCTATCCCCTCGATATTTCAAAGTGGTATGAATGAATGCAGTGACGTTAGAAAATTCTTGGAACCCCTATCAAGCGTGTTTCTTGAAAATTTGGTAGCAAAACCACAAATGTTTTTGTAATCGTTTTATGATTCTTTTCGTTTCTTCTCCACGGTTTTGTCATCTATTTTTTGGTGCAAAGCAATTCTAATTCTAACTGCTCTTGCCATTTAGCAGTTCGTCTGGAACTGTCAAGATGACGCAAAGTAACACTTCAATGGGAATACCCATCTGATGAACGCAAATGAGTTAATATATTCATCATCGAAGTATAAGCTCAACACATTCAACCGATAATGTTTCGATTCGCCTATTTCACATCAACCCAGGGTCGGCTGCCGCTTGTTCTCTCTGTCTGTCTGTCAGTCTGTCTGCCTATCCGTCCGATTGTCTGCGGTGTTTGCTTGAGTTTGAGTGATGACGACGGTGTAGAAATCAACACCGTTTAGGTCATCCATCGATAGGTATTCATAAGCGATAATACAGCACCGCAACGATCTATTCAACCAACACACAGAGATCTTCTCATCAGTCGTGTTACTTCGGCGGAGTCTTTTTTTTTTTCATTCGCCATTAACTTTAACTCCACCACCCTTCCTACCCAATTATGCTGGCCGCTATCGGTTGTTGTTTTTTTTTTCGGTGTAAGTAGCTTTGATCCAATCGAACCCCTTTGCAGTGTTTAACGCTGCCGGATGATATATTGGAGGTTTGTTAGCACGAAAAATTATGATGCGATGACTCCTCCAACACCGCACACTGGCGTCTGTTTTCTTCCGCTTAGTCATGGAGAAGTGTGTCGCTTCATTCACATTGCACATGGCTTCTTCTGAGCACCAGCTCGATCTATAGTGTTCAGATATGATATTACTGAACGGATGACTCTGTGTAATTTCTTCAGCTCGAGTTAGGGTGGTTGTCGTCATGTTGCATCATACAATGTTTGGAATACCTCCAAATCTTATTAGTCGTGTCATATTCTTTTTTCAGAGTGGTTTACGAGGCAGGCAGACAACTAATGCGTTCGTAGATCATGCAATTTAATTGCTATATGCGTGTATTTATTCGTTATAATTAGATCGCACAACAAGATTTGAATGTACTTTATACGTGCATAGATGCAAGTTATTCAAAGAGTGTTACGATCGAAAATTGACCAAACAAGAATGTGTGTAAATCGGTTAAACTTCTTGATAAAAACTAAAATCAAGTTTATTTTGCAAGCTCAATTCATAGAGAATGGTGAAAATATATTAACTTAAGCTTCCTTTTAAGCGAACTCGCGTGTGAAATACTGCTTGGCTTTCTTGGTTACTTTCCTCGTCGTTATTTCCCCCTTGAGCTGCATCTCGCTAACAACTGTCTTTCGTGGAGGTCTCGGTTGACGAAAGTCCCAAATTTTTCCATTGGGATGAGCTGTGAGTGGCTACCCTGATTGGTATAATGCTGTTTTGCATAATACCGTTTGGCATAATGGTCATTTGGCATGAAATATACATAGTGGTTGATACTGCGATGGTCGCCAAACACAAATCTCCAAATAACTAGGGGAACGTGCTACTTGATCCAATTTGTTCTGATTCCTGAACTCCTAGTTTTTCGAGGATCATACAAACGGGTGAATTACAGGTTTCCTTGCAAAAGTCGTCGCTTCCGATTAGTCACTGGACGACATTGGCTTAGCGCAGCCGATATGTTCAATGTGGCTTTTTCACAAAACGGTTTCGACCCACTGAGGGATAGCTCCTAGTGTTGAGCAGGCCGAACAAAAGAGTGGATTATATGCGAGGGACTGCCGCTTCCGACGGCCTCTATGACTTCGTTTATGTGGTTGTGGGTTATTAAGGGGCGGGTAGGGTCTAATACTTTTGAAAAACGAATCTCTGGGAGTTATGGGCCTTTATCTATGCTTATCCGATTCTGCAAAGGAGCAAGAGCTCGGCGCACATACCCAAAACTTCTACTTCGATTGACTTAAAAACTTGGCGGAAAATACTTGAAATGTATTATAAATACAAAAGAAAAACCTGTTTTAATCCACCTAGTGGTGTAATGATGCCTTTCTCATATCAATCATACTATCATATATAGTACTGTGGTATTCTTGAAACTATTTTTTTTTTCGATTCGTAAAAGAATAACTGAAATCGGTTTGTTTGATCGTCTACTGGTAAAAACTATCAATTGGAGAAGATTTAAGGTCGATTTTTTGAGAATTTTGTTTACGTTTTTCACTCTTTTCAGTGATGGTAGAAATTTTTTAACACATTTCACATTATATTTCCGGAAGTCGAATCCGTATAAAACTCAGGAATCCCGTATGGGACCGCAGGACTGTTCATTTGAACCTGAGTTTGTGAAAATTGGTCGCGCCATCTATGAGAAAAGTTAGAAAACATATTTTTATTTTTTGCACATGAAATTCAGGAATTTATTATGGGACCTAAAGAGCTTTAATTTGAAGTTTGTTAAACTCGGTTTAGCCATCTCCGAAAAAAGTTGATGCACTTATTTTCACAATTTTTTGCACATTTTACCCCATAGTTCCGGAACCGGAAGTTGGATCCAAATAATATTCAAGAATTTTGTATGGGACCACAAGACCTTCCATTTGAATCAAAGTTTGTGAAAATCGGTTCAGCCTTTTCCGAGAAAAGTTAGTGCAAAAAAAACGTTACATACACACATACGCACATACATACACACACAGACATTTTGCGTACTCGACGAACTGAGTGTATGGTATATGACACTCGGCCCTCCGGACCTTGGTTCAAAAGTCGGTTTTCACAGTGATTGCATAACCTTTCTATATGAGAAAGGCAAAAATATTATTTTCTGAAAGTTTTATACCCTACGGGGCCCCCTAAAACATTTCATGGAAAATGAACTTTAAACGCGTTTTTCTAGAAAGCAGGTGTTGAAAGTCCGTTCCCATTGTCATTCGAAAACTACTTCACCAATTATTTTCAACTTTGCAAACTTTCTACATGTAAAATACTAGACCCCAACGTACAAAATTTAGTTTACAAAATTTAGCTCACCAAAGAAGCTTAGATCTGAACTTGAATGATTTAAATCTGTACTTTACCACACTTGTCGCATACGATGAATAATTTGGATATCGTGATTGCATCGATTTATAGGTTAAGATTGATGTTAAATTTGAATTATCTCTACACACTTAGAAAATTTCGCAGAATTCGGTAATTTTTTACCGAATTTTCAACAGCTGAACCTTCGGTAATCAGTTCGGTAATTAAATTGATTACCGATCGTTCGGTAATTGCTGAACTGTCAAACAACTACCGTAAACTATAAACCAAATGATTCTTCGGTAATTTATTGTTTGTTTGTTTTCCTTTGGTTAAAATTCTGGATTTTCGGATTTCAAAAAACACAAATTTACAAAAACGAATGAAGGAAATTCCAACCTGTTGTGGCTATGGTTTGATTCCACAAAAAAAGGTCAAATGTTCCGGCTGACTGGAATTATGAGCGCCTTCCAAAACACTGCACAATCCGTCGACTCCACCAGAAATTACCCTCGAATTTGTGTAGGCAGCAAGTGGACAAGTGATACAAAATTATTTTCTGCCTATAAGTAAACAAAAAGCTTTTAGTGGTTCAAATGTTTTAAAAACTTTTGCACCTGTACCTCAATCCATTCGATGAACCCTTCAAGATTGTTTTGTTTGGTTAATAAAAAGACACTTACTAAAAACTGTTTTACAGTTAGTTTCATGACAATGAGTTTTCGCAGAAGTTCGGTTATTGGAAGATAATTTTACCATACGGACAGTATGGTTTTTACCGTACTCGGCAACTATTCAGATTTACCGTATGAATTGTATATCTATTTTCAAAATTCTGTAAATTTACGTAAGACTGATCGTCCGGTAAAAATTTGCATAATTATTGTAAAAGAAAACTCATGTACCGAAATATCGGTCATTTCTATAGATTACCGAAATTTCTCGTCAAAAATATTACCGAACAAAGGAATTAAATCTAAGTGTGTATAATTACCTTTTATCTCGATTAATTGGGAAAAGTATGCTCCACGTTTGCTTAAAGAAATAAGAATTGCCAAATAGTCGAAGATGTACACAAACTTACCGAAATTATTCACCGTATTCAAAGAACCTAGAATATTCCTAAAACATTTGAAATTGACAAAATATCAAAAATGTTCGAGATCAAACATTTTATTTAATTTTATTAACATCATAATATTCCGTTTTAAACTTACATGGATTTAAGTTTAAAACGGAATATTCTCCCGTGAAAAGAAGGTAATAATTTTTACAATAATATCATATAAGCGATGACAAAACCTCCAAATCACACACAATTTTCAATTTCAACTCATCTAGTAAATTTTTATCTGACTTCCAAATTTATAAACGGTTCAAGGATTCAGGTAGATATTTCCAAATTTGAAATATCGCCAAATGTCGAAATAAAGCAAAGCAAAGTCTTGGTATTACATTCCTTTTGTGGAATTTGGCCCTTTTGTTTTAACAGACTTCGCAGTCGATTCTTAGTGTACATAATCATTGCAGAATACTATGCATCCTACTGGAACTAAGAATCCTTCCAGGTCGGGGCTAGAACATATGACAACTGGCGTCCTATGCATTGAACCGCCAACCCGGGTAGATGTCGAAATAAAGTCCTTTTAAAGAGATGCAATACAGTATTCCTAAGTTATGGAATTTCACTAGAGTGATACACCAGTGTGTAAGTTTCATTTATACACAGCGGATGCATTTGGTGGCCTCCACACAAAAAGGAAAGCGCACTTCTTCTCAGTGTCCATTAGACAGATTTTGAGTGTGCGCTTGTGTTGAATGAAGCTGGTGCGAGAGAACCATATTCTCTTCGCATGAATCGCTCTCACGTGCTCTCGTCTTATTACACCCAAGTGATCACTGGCGCTGGTGATGGTGAGCGAACACTTCTGTAAACTTCAATTAATAGAGAGTAGATCTGGCCTTGCTATGAAAAACTTGCAAGAAAAAACGAAAATTCAACGATAAATTGTTTTATTTTGCTGATTTTGCGTGCTCCACGCTTCTTCTAAGCAAACAATACACCAGAGTGCTGTGAAAATATCTACGTCCACCTCAGAGAATTTGAGAGCTCAGCTCTAGCACTTTGGTGCGATTTAGTGCTAGAGGTAAAAGAGAATAAACACGCGCACCCATGATGCGTGCATACTATATACAATAATGGTGTAAATATGTAAAAGAGAAGAGCTTTCGTTGAAGTTGTCAGTGCGAGGGAAGAAATTTCGCTTGCTCTTTGTCACACAGGGAAGATGGACATCTCTGTTTGCAGATAATCATTTTTTGCATGTTGTTGGGCGAAATTCGAAAATTGTGCAAACTCCTTGCTGGGGTCAAATTGTGTACATTTTGAAATGTTTACATGTAAATGCCGCTTTAGTCATAAACAGAATGAACTGATCGCGTTCAACTTGAAGATTAACTCATGGAATTTAGCGTACAAATATGCTATGTACGCTATGCCGCATCTTGTTAATGGACCATGATAGAGTAAAATAGTTCGTTGAAACGACCGAAATAATTACTCTTTGAAAGACAAATTAAACAACACTTCATGAATGTTTCCGAAGACCTTAGTTATCAAAAATCTTACTGTTCATAGCACTATGCCGATAAAATTGTAAATATAGTAACCCTGTACACTGGAGAATGACTGGTAGGAGCGCCAATATGAATAATATTGAACTTGTTTCACTGACAATTCTTTGGACGGTCGACCCGGTACTGGTGTCTATTGCCGTACAATGAGATTCGAGTAATCTCCTTCACTGACTGGTTCGGGAATCGCCATTATTCTTTCTCAGTTCTCATTCTGCCAATGGGATTATGTCAAATGATTATACAATCATTAAATTATGCAAAACTGTATTCTAGATCTATTTTTTATGAATACGTTTATTTCTTAAGGCTGTTTACATAAGTTTTTCTTCGCCGTAGCATCACTTTTACATAAAATTCTTATCCTAATTTAATTCTAACATAGTCACAACGATGTGATTTATTAAAACATATTCCTCTTATTACTTAAATATCATCTTAGGTAACTCGTCATTAATTATGAAATCTACTCGGAAATATTATTTGAACCAAACGATTAACTTCTATAAATTATAAAATAAGCTGTTATTTTCAGACATTTTGTTAATAATTTCATAAACTGTTTCGAGTTTGTTTGTATCATTACATAATTTCTATTCTAATTTAGCTATTGGTTGAACTCATGGACGCAGCTGGAATCAGAACTAAGTCTTAAAAGAGGCCTTTATTAAATTGAAACTCCAATTTTCTTTATGAAATGATAAATAAGTTTCATGTATGGAAGGTCACGACAAGCAAGAATGTCTCGAACTGGGACATTGGATAGTCTACCTTGGGTACGCAAAGAATTTATTAGTTGAGATCTGACATCACGATACTCCACGCATGTCCAAACGACATGATCAATATCCCGATAACCTTCGCCACAAACACAATGATTAGTCTCGGAGAGCCCAATTCGAAGGAGATGTGCGTCTAACGTGTAGTGATTGGACATGAGTCTGGACATCACACGAATGAAATCCCTACTCACATCCAGTCCCCTGAATCAAGCCTTTGTCGATATTTTCGGAATAATTGAGTGCATCCACCGACCCAGATCATCTCTATCCCAAGAAGCTTGCCAGCTGGCAAGTGTTCTTTGGCGAGACGAGCTATAGAATTCGTTGAGAGCAATCGGTCTCTCATAAATTTCACCCTCAATAGCACCACGTTTGGCTAAAATATCGGCTCTTTCATTGCCAGGAATGGAGCAATGAGCCGGGACCCAGACTATAGTGATTAGATAATTATTGTTCAATATGTAGTTCAGGCACTGTTTTATTTTGTCCAGGAAAAACGGTTCAGTCTTGCCAGTCATGTTTGAGCGAATGGCTTCAATTGCACTCAGACTATCTGTGAAGAGGAAATAATGGTTTGGAGATAATGTGACGATTACACTCAAACTATAATGAACTGCTTCTAGCTCTGCTATTTAAACAGATGCAGGTTCTTGAAGCCTAAATGAAGCCGAAACATTATTGTTGAATATACCAAACCCTGTCGCTTCTTCAATTCGCGATCCGTCCGCGTAAAACATTTTCTCAGAGTTAATATGCCTGAACTTACTTGAAAATATTTTTGAGATTTCAGTCGAGCGTAGATGATCCGGGATTCCACGCATTTCGCGCTGCATGGATGTATCGAAAAATAAAGTTGAGTCAGGGACATTTAGGAGACTGACACGGATAGGGATATATCTTGAAGGGTAGATTTCCTGTGACATATGGTTAAAATATACTGTCATGAATCTTGTTTGAGATTGAAGCTCAACTAGCCTTTCGAAGTTATTAATAACCAGGGGATTCAGTACCTCACATCTTATTAACAGTCGCGATGAAAGCTCCCAAAAACGATCTTTCAATGGAAGAACTCCTGCCAGAACTTCAAGACTCATTGTATGTGTCGAATGCATGCAGCCAAAGGCAATTCGCAAACAACGGTACTGAATTCGCTCAAGTTTGATAATATGAGAGTTTGCAGCGGAACGAAAACAAACGCATCCATATTCCATCACTGAAAGTATCGTTGTTTGAAACAATTTTATTAGATCTTGCGGATGAGCACCCCACCAAGTTCCTGTTATTGTTCGAAGAAAATTTACTCTTTGTTGGCATTTCGTTATCAGATACCTAATGTGTCCTCCCCACGTGCATTTGGAATCGAACCACACCCCGAGGTATTTAAAAGTTAAAACCTGTTGGATCATTCTTCCCATCCTATGGAGCTGAAGCTGCGCGGGATCATGCTTTCTTGAAAAGACGACTAACTCTGTTTTCTCCGCAAAGAATTCGATACCAAGATGAACAGCCCAAACGGACAAGTTATCTAAGATATCTTGCAATGATTTATGCAGATCAATAGCTTTGGGTCCAGTAACTGAAACCACGCCATCATCTGCCAATTGTCTTAGTGTACATGGGGTTATTAGACAGCTGTCAATGTCATTCACGTAAAAATTATAGAGGAGCGGACTGAGGCATGAGCCTTGCAGGAGACCCATGTAGCTAATTCTGAATGTTGCCAAATCGCCATGTGAACAATGCATGCGTTTCTCTGACAAAAGGTTGTGCAAATAATTATTTATAACCTCTGGAAGTCCATATTGGTGGAGCTTGTCTGAAAGAACATCAATGGAAACTGAATCAAATGCTCCTTTAATGTCAAAAAATATAGATGCCATTTTTTGCTTTTGAGCGAAGGCAATTTGGATGTCAGGCGAAAGTAATGCAAGGCAATCATTCGTCCCTTTATTTCTACGGAAGCCAAACTGAGTATCTGACAACAAACCGTTCGTCTCGACCCAAGTGTCAAGACGTCGTAGAATAATTTTTTCGAACAATTTTCTGATGCAGGACAACATTGCAATGGGTCTATATGAGTTGTGATTGGAAGCTGTTTTCCCTGGCTTTTGAATGTCGATAATTTTCACTTGCCTCCAGTCAGGTGGGACAATATTTTGCTCAAGAAACTTGTTGAACAATTCCAACAAACGTCTTTTTGCGAGGTCGGGCAGATTCTTCACCAAGTTGAATTTAATTCTGTCCAACCCAGGAGCGTTATTGTTACAAGACAAGAGTGCTATAGAAAATCCCATCATTGAAAATGGGTTAATATTCTAGATCTAAATTGGGATTTTTCAATTGATAAGAATCATATTCGAAGTCATCGTTTGCTGATTTTCAAGCGATTCCCATTTATTCCTCTATACAACCTGCTTGCCAAACAAAATTTCGTGATAAGGAGTGTATCAAAAATAAGCATTACATACATTTGTGTTGTACGTGTGCATTTGTGATGGTTTTTTATGCTCAGATCGTAGCATGCCGTGCGTTTGGCTGTCAGCTTTCGTTTGTTTATTTGTTTGTGCGGTTGATATTCTGCGTTTTCAAAATGTCGCGTATTGAAAAGGAAGTGAAAATTAAGGTTCTGGACACATGGCTAAGTGAGAAGGCTATTACTATGCGAAAATTGGCGAAGCGGTTTGGAATTCATCATGCCGGTCTCAAAACCATCATTAATAAGTTTGGAGAAGAGGCAGAAAACCCGGTTCTTCCAACCCGAAACTGGACCAGAAAGTGGTATCTCTAATCATGAAGCACAAATCAATGTCAATACGTGATTTGGCAAAAAAAGCTGCAATGAGTGTCGGAATGATCCAGCGTATCAAGAGGCGAAATTACCTGAAGACATACAAGAAGCAGAAAATCTCGGAACAAAGTATAGAACAGAAGAATGAGACTTATGTAAAGGAGAACTCAAAAACCCTTCCAGGTCCACAATACTGTCGTCGTTGGGGAGGATGTGAGCGATGCGTACAGGTCGATTCAAGTGGAGAAATTCGGTCGAAAGGTACGGGTATGACAAGTAACATGTTCCTGTGGTTTGAAGTCAACCATTTTTTACACTACCGGAACTATAAATGCAGAAATCTATTGATTGAGTATCTCCAGAAGAGATTCCTGCCTTTATATAAGAAGCATAGTACACCTCCACTGTTTTGGTCGGATTTAGCGTCGGCTCACTATGCCAAAACCACTCTCAATTGGCTTGCGAAAAGGGTATAAATTTCGTTGAGAAAAATATCAATTAACCACATAACCCTCAGCTTCGACCCATCGAACGTTACTGGGCAATCGTGACGAGGGTCTTTAAGAAGACTGCTTAGGCAGCTGAGAACATTAAGGAGTTCAAAATAAGCGTCCAAAAAATGCGATGCAACACTTGTTCGGAACTTGATGAAGAGCGTTCGATCAAAAGTTCGAAAATTCGTGAAGGAATAACTTTGATTTCATCCGGTTTTCATTAACAGATCGGCTGAAAAGTTCGTATCGCTTCTATGAGAGGGCGCCACTAGAATTGAATCCATACCATTTTCAGTTAGTACCAACCTTCAAAAGATACGTGTATAAATTGGACAGCTGTCTGATTATTAGTTTGTGAGATATTGCATTTTGAGTGAAGCTACTTTTGTTATTGTGAAAAAAATGGAAAAAAAAGGAATTTCGTGTGTTGATGAAACACTACTTTTTGATGAAAAAAAGTGCCGCCGATACCAAAAAATGGCTTGATGAGTGTTATCCAGACTCTGCATCGGGCGAAGCAACAATTCGTAAGTGGTTTGCAAAATTTCGTACTGGTCATATGAGCACCGAAGACGATGAACGCAGTGGACGTCCAAAAGAGGCTGTTACCGATGAAAACGTGAAAAAAATCCACAAAATGATTTTCAATGACCGTAAAGTGAAGTTGATCGAGATAGCTGACACCCTAAAGATATCAAAGGAACGTGTTGGACATATTATTCACGAATATTTGGATATAAGAAAGCTTTGTGCAAAATGGGTGCCGCGTGAGCTCACAATCGATCAAAAACAACAACGAATTGATGATTCTGAGCAGTGTTTGGAGCTGTTATATCGAAATAAAACCGTTTCGTCGATATATAACAATGGACGAAACATGGCTCCATCACTTCACTCCGGAGTCCAATCGACAGTCAGCTGAATGGACTGCACGCGATGAACCGAACCCAAAGCGTGGAAAGACTCAACAATCGGCCGGTAAGGTTATGGCATCTGTATTTTGGGATTCGCATGGTATAATTTTCATCGACTACCTTGAAAAGGGAAAAACCATCAACAGTGACTATTATATAGCGTTATTAGAGCATTTGAAGGACGAAATTTAAAAAAAACGGCCTCATTTGAAGAAGAAAAAAGTTTTGTTTCATCAAGACAATGCACCGTGTCACAAGTCGATGTAAACCATGCTGAAATTGAACGAATTAGGCTTCGAATTGCTCCCTCATTCACCGTATTCTCCAGATTTGGCCCCCAGTGACTTTTTCCTGTTCTCAGACCTCAAGAGAATGCTCGCTGGTAAAAAAATTAGAAGCAATGAAGAGGTAATCGCTGAAACTGAGGCCTATTTTGAGGCAAAGGACAAATCGTACTACAAAAATGGTATCGAAAAGTTGGAAGATCGCTATAATTGCTGTATCGCCTCTGATGACAATTATGTTGAATAATAAAAACGAATTTTGGCAAAAAAAAATGTGTGTTTCTATTAAACGATACGAACTTTTCAGCCGAACTGTTATGCTCTAGCTTATTTTCAATACACTCCTTACTTATCGCTCAAACATGCTCTAGAAGGTACCCACCTTAAGGGGTTACTCTGTTCAATGAGCAATGGCTTGTAAATTCTTCGGAAACAGGAACACAAACACAACGTCACGGTTGCTGAATTGAACAGAGTTGAATTCAGTACGAACATTTTTCGTTGGATACAGTCAGGAATCATCATTTATCAATTAAAATTGATATCTCATTTCCATAGAGCTCTTCACATCGCTCGGAATTCTGCAGGGAAGCTATCTCGGACCTTTCATATTTTTACTGTGCTTCAACGAAGCCAACTTTTCTTTGGGTGGCTCTCGTCTATCGTTTGCTAATGATGTCAAGATCTACTACAACATCCGCCGCTCATAAAATGTAATCTTTCTCCAACGGAAATTGATAATCTTCGCAGAGTGGTGTAAAGCGAGCATAAGATACGTTAACGATGGAAAAAACGATTTTAATTAAAATTCTTTCTGGAAGGATCTGTGATATGAAGGTCGACTAGTTTTGGGGATCGATCGCTTATATTCAGGCATCACATCAGTGACATTGTGGCTAAAGCTTCCCATAGCCTAAGATTTTTATAAATGACGATGGCATCACTTGACAGATGTGAACTGTTTCATATTCCTTTGCTGTTCGTTTGTTCGTTCGAATATTGGATATGGCTCGGCTGTTTAGATCCCCTGACTAACGATGCTCATAAGATCGAGACGATACAACTTTGCTGTTTTGTTTGCTTCACTCATGTTGATCCTTATCACTAATGAAATCGCGGGCTACTTGGAGGTCTAGACATACAACAAAAGAGACGGGAATTATCACACTTTTCAATAATAGCAAATATCTTCAGCTTCTGATTAACTCTCCTGCTTTCTTTATTTTGAATTTTAAAACAACACCGTTCATAATCTTTTTACAAAACTTATGGTCATAAGCGATACATTTGAATTTAAAAAAAATTGCGCACATACTGTTTCAAAGATGGAACGGTTGTTTTGTTACATTTTTTTACTTGAATCAAGAACTATTGATTCGTCGTGATCACTAGCCTTCATTTGTGAGCTTCGGAACTTAATCCTAACATATTTTTCCCGTATAAATTTAAAGTCGGGTGATGGTATCCAAATTCAAATAAATCGTATTTTAATCATAATGGCAAATGTTTTTAGTTGCTAAGACACACTTTTCCTGTAAAAAAATCCGCTATCATACACATCAAAACGACACAAATTGTCTCACATTTGGTGCACCCATCTAATCACACCATGTTTGCTTCTTTTTCCAGGACATACACCGAAGGAAACTGCAACTGACACCCTTCCCCGGCAATAGCAACAGCTCACTGCAGCTCTTCGAAGAGGACACCCGTATGAGTGGTGATTTCAACTTCACCACTCCGATGCGGCTGATCAGTACCGGCGGTGGACCCAACGAAGAATCCCAAAGTTCGTATCTGAGCAGTGCCAGCGTGACGCAGGATAATAGCATGACGCTGCAAACGATTCTCAGCACCACCGGCAGCAGTGCTCGTAAACCAAAAGCGAAAATGGAAGTTGGAGACGTTAATGGGTATGTTTATTGTGTTTTATTTGAATTTGAATAGCTTTTTATGATAAATTATTTGATGAAACAGGCGAACGGAGTTCTCGGTGGAAATGATAGCCGAGTACGAGTGGCCTCAGCCAACGTTGGCAAATCCTAGATGCCATGGAGACGCCTACATGATACAGGAACAGATCGCCGAGTATCTGGGCGTGAAAAGTTTCAAGAGAAAATATCCGGATTTGATGCGACGGCCCGTGGACATGGAAGAACGAAATTATATTATGGAGCAAGGTATGGCGTCCGAGAAGATGTGCGATTTAGGTTTAACGGCCGTGTATGCATCGGAAATTCTGGACATCATGTGCAATGACTATCCGGAGAAGTACGAGGAATACAAACGGTATCAGCGGGAAAAACTGTACCGCGATCGACAGAAATACCTCCGGACGGCTGTGGCGGCGATTGCAGCCGAAGGTGTCGACCGAAGTCAGCTACAGAAGGAACGGGCGATTCGGTCGGCCTCCAGTTGGAATGTCATGATGAACAAAGAGTAAAGTTTTTCCAATGATTTACAGGATTTTGTCTAAACTTATATGCTTTTCTAGACGAAAGGAAACACGTCGATGTTGTATGGATCTTCAAACGTATGTGGTGCAGGTGCCTCGCGAGCAAAAGTTAGAAAAGAAGCCTGTTGACCAGGCTAGTCATTATCCGGTAGCCTTAGTTCCTGGCCAATTTTCTGAATTTTATAGGACCTACACGCCGGAAGAATTGGCGTAAGTCGTCATTAATTTCTGTGTAGGTGTCATAACTTATTCTGCAATTTAATTCATATATTCCAGGTGTTATCCGATCAATACTGCCCTGTTAGATCCGTTGCAACTGAATCAAATCCTCCGCTCGGACCGATACAAACAACTGCTGGCCGAAGTTGCTTCGGAAAGCGATAGTGGTAGTAGCAGCAGCAGTGATGACTCTAGCAGTGATAGCGAAGAAAGTGATACTGAGAATTCGGATAGTGATGATGATTCTAGCAGTGGTTCGGAGGATTCTGAGGTTTGTACTTTCAACATGTGAGCCTTTTCATGTGTAGCCAACTTGTTTTCCAATGCAGGACTCCGAAGTGCCGTTGAAGAGAACATCGATCAGAAGACCTCCCGTGAGTAGCAGATTGCAGCAAGCCGCTCTGCCAAAGATGACTCCAGCAACTAGTACTACTGCAGCACCAAGGGCAGAGGAGAAGAGTAAAGCTGAGTTGAATCCGTATCTATGTGCCGTCTGTCAAGGAGCGCAGAACAATAATCAGTTCAACAAACCGGAACGATTCATTCGGTGCTCGGTGTGCAGGCGGAGAGGTTCGTATTTTACTCCATAATGTTTTCCCTGAATATTTTGCTACCATGTTAATGAACTATCCAATCTATTTCGTCATTATTTTGTCGCCTTTAGATATATAAAAAAAAACTATTCTTAGTCGAGAATTGAAAAAAAACCCGATTTTTTCCGTATTTATTTAACGAGTTATATTTTGCTGTATCAGGCGTATTAGGTCGGACGACAGAGAAAACAGTATGATATAGATGAATTTGCAATCCATAAAAAATAGTTAACTGTTTTGTACACAAACAAAACTACCATTGTGAAATGGAGTTAGAAGATTCATTAAAATCACGCCACTCATTGAACAATTACGTTCGCGATTGGTGATGAAACATTTTCACTTTAGTTCCCATCATCTCCGAAATTCTCGGTTGGCACAGGCGACCTTGTTCACTGTTCAGGCAGTCATCTTTCTGGTACATCAATCAGAGCCGACAGTGTCTATGAATTTGTAAAGAAAATATACTTCTTCGATTGCACCGATTGAAGATGTGTTATGTGTTTTTGGAACATTTCGCGGTGATTTTTCAAATCCATCTGCCTCATATTGTGATCATCGGTTGCCATGAAATAGAGAGAATCGAGAGAATATAGATTTTGTCACCAGGTGAATAAATCTTCCGAATTGTCCGGAGTTTTGAACAATCGAAATATACTAGGCAATTTCAAAGCAACGACTTCGACGAAGCAATGCAAAGTGGAAAAAAATCTGTGTAATTGTGTGTCCGTTTGCACTGTACAATCTTGCTATAACTTAAATTTTAAAGTCTTACATGTCTTTTTGTGCGTAACAATTTACTTTTGGTCAAACTTCAGGACTGTGGAAAGACCTGCCAGATACGTAACAGCTCGACAACCATACTAGCTCTTTGGATCACCGTTTCCATTCCCTCAAGTTTTCTCCGGATAATTTTAGCAAGCGAAGTTTGCATTGGAACAGATCCTCTGAAGATTGACAACCAAGGCATGTAAAGGTTTTTACTATCAAAAATTGGTTAGCTTCAATTGGATGCATTTTACTTGGATCGTGTATTAAAAAATACTGAAAACCCCTCATTTTGAAGATGTGTGTGTGTGTGTAGAATAGTACCTGATTTAATCTATCACGCGGCAGGATGCTTGAAATTTGTTTGTATATTATTAGAAATTTTCATTAGCGACATTGTGTCTGTTGATTATACCTTAATAGAACCAATCAAACAATTCGAAGTAGAAAGGTGGCGGAGACACATTAACCCATTATAACCCGGGAGTTTTAAAATTTGAATCAAATGAACTGATATCATCAGTTCCATCATATTATATGTTGAAGATTATGAGAAACGCAAAATTACTGTTAGAAATCTTTTGTAAACGAAATTATTCCACCGTATGATATACCATACACACAAATGTTAGCATCAAATTTTACACATTATTTGGAATTTTTTTAGATATAACCTTTTTAAAGTCTCTTCTACTGTTTTGTCACAAGATATAAGTATTAGCACATAATTTGATCTAAAATACAAAGCAATATATAGCTTACTTTTGCACAGCCATTTCTAGTCGTTAGTAGGTCAAAGGTCAAGGATCAAAATACAATTAAATTTTGAAAAACAAACAACAGATTTAACACACAAAGAAGTGGCGTAGTATGTAGTTTATCTGTTTTTGCTATTGTGAAGCTATTGGGTAATGCCTATGATATATACGCTAGGACATAATGGGTTAAGCTGTCGAAATTCGCAAAGATAAGTTGGGAGTTTATTTGTTTATTATTGTAAAATCAATAGACACATTATAGTCCTAATGATAATTTCTAATACTAAGTAAAAAATTTACTTGAATTGTTTTGCGTGGAAGGTTGAAGTCAAATCCAGATGATACACGATTGAACGTTTTTTGCAAGCCTATAACGGCACCGTTTGTTCCATATTTGGTGCGACGTAGAGGTAGTCGAAGAAAGGCGTTGTTACGGAGAGCACGGCGACGAACATTGATATTAACCTCACGGAGCAAAGCGGGGCAGTCAATCCTATCATTCAAAATATCAGCTATCATTAAAGCACGCGACAGCTCTCGTCGTACTTGTAGTGTGTCAAAACCAATCAGCAATCCGCGATTTCCATAGCTCGGCAGTTGATGTGGATTATTCCAAGGTAATCGTCGAAGAACAAAACGTACGAATCTACGTTGTATAGATTTTATTCTATGAGCTCCATTGAGGTAAAGAGTGTTCCAGACTACTGAGCAATATTCCAAAGTAGAACGAACGAGTGTACAGTATAGAGTCTTCAGGCAATAAATATCATTGAAGTGCTTAGCCATTATAAATATGAATCTCAAACAGCGAGAAGCTTTCGCAACAATGTAGTTAATGTGCTGTTTGAACGATAACTGCTCATCGAGAAAGACACCAAGATCTTTGACGCATGTCGATCTACTAATCATGAATCCTTCAAGATAATATTCGAATTTGAACGGTAACTTTTTCCTTGTGAACGTAATGATTGAGCGCTTTTCGGGATTCACTATCATATGATTGGTTTTGCTCCAATTCGCAAAGATTTCCAATTGCCGTTGAAGGAATGCCGCATCTTCTGAGTTGCGGATGGTATGATAGATCTTGAGGTCATCAGCGAAAGAAACTCGTGATCCATCCAGACAAAGATTTACATCATTGAAGTACAGTAAGAAAATCAAAGGGCCAAAATGACTCCCCTGTGGAATTCCAGACGTTGCAACAAATTCTTCGGAAACACAGTCATCTATTCTGATAGTAAGACGTCGATTGCTGAGATATGATTGTATCCATTGAATGACGTTTGCACCAAAGCCGAGTCGATTTAATTTTGCAATTGTGATGTCATGATTGATTTTATCGAAAGCAGAAGAGAGATCTGTATAGATAACGTCCGTCTGCAACCCGTCTGACATAGCGTTTGTTATGTAAGATGTAAAAGATACGAGGTTGGTAGCTGTTGAACGCTTCGGCATAAACCCGTGTTGAGTATCATCAATGTACTGCTTGCAATGGGTAAAAATTTGAGTCAGAATGACTTTTTCGAACAATTTAGGAATTGCGCTAAGAGAAGTGATACCGCGGTAGTTGTTCATATTGCTTTTGTCGTCTTTCTTGTAAACCGGATACATAAACGAAGCTTTCCATAAATTCGGAAATACTGCTGTAGTTAATGAGGTTCTGAATAAACGATAAAGTGGTGATATTATTCCAGCCGAACATTTCTTTAAAATAACTGCCGCTATGCCATCTGATCCTGCAGAACTCGAAGACTTCAATCCAGCGATAGCCATCTGTACCAAATTCACGTCTATGTCAATGGAGTGCAAAAAGCAATTAGATATCGGAACGTTGATTGCCGCTCGTTCGATTTGCTGTGGGGATAATGCTTCAGAAGAGAAAGCACGAGCGAATTGTTCCGAAAAGAGCTGGCACATTTCTTGAGTACTCGAATCGGTACGCTCACCGAATCGCATTAACGATGGTAATCCAAATTCCTTCCTTTGCTCATTCACGTGCTTCCAGAAAGCTTTTGGGTTAGACTTCATTCTATGCTGAATCTTCTTTAAATAATTGGCATGGCAGCGCTTCACGGTTTTCTTGTATAACTTATTTATCTGAATATAATTATTGTATGGGAGACCATACATTCATTCATGAGGCTTGAATAGCGACTTTTAAATTAAGGGGCAATTTAAAATCTTAAAAAAACGGCCATTGTTACAAAACGCAAGAGCAGTTTTCTTCGCAATCGCTGAGCAGAAATTCAAAACAGAAATATCATTTTGTTTAGAACATTTTTTTAAACAAACTGATGTTTTTTTTTCTTAAAGATTCATCAAGCAGTAGCCAAGGAAACTGATTTAGCGTTTTTCAACAAAGGCTGTTTTCCAGAGATTGTAAGTAGAACCTTAAGGTTCTACTCACAATCCCAAGAAAAAAGGCATTGTTAAAAAACGTAAAAGCAGTTTTCTCCGCTATTGCTAGATAAATATTCAAGCGAAAAACATCTGTTTATTAAGAAAAACAAACCAAATAAACTGAAATTTCTCTTTTCAATTTCCGCTCAACGACAGTGAGAAAAACTACTTTTGCTTTTTGCAACAATCTATGTTTTCCTAAGATTGCAAATTGCCCTTTTATCAGAGAGTTTCGGTGCCGGAGGGCCTGGAATAACGTCTGTTGCCTTCCCAAGACAACTCGATTGCCCCGATCTATTTTTGCTGAATTTGGCATATTGCCATCACAGGAAAAGACCATGGACTGATATGTCACCCTCATAACCCGTTATCGGCACGGAACAAAACAAACAAATCTACGTTTTATCGAGCTTCAGAGAGATTCTAAACATTGAATATCTGTAAACACTATACCAATCCCAAGTATCACAAATCTTTAGCAAAAATGTACCGCCCATACTCGCATTACAGTCCTATATTGATTTAGTGTTTTGAAGCACAACAAATTGAAAATCAATATAAAATTTATATCAGTTTTTTGTTCAACATGCCACAATCACAGTATGTATTGGATAAATGTGCAGTCACTTTTCACTAGAAGCGCCGTCAGTTTCTCCATACAGTGGAAAATCTAGGTTTTGCTCCATTTATGGTCATGTGTTGTTCGAATGTCAATCGTTCATCGATAAATTCACTGAAACCACTGACTCAAGTCGCTTAGTTTATCACAGATTTCCTCAAGTTAATATAAAAATTTCAATTTTTTTCCGTGAAAGTTATCATGTATGGAGATATCACTCCCACGGCGAACGGTTGCGACAATTATCAAATGCCATTGAAGTGAAGCCATATCTTTCAAACTGGTGGTAAAATGATAGATTCTGAAGTCATCCCCAAGCGATCCTTGATGACCAACCAGAGAGAAATTAACATCGTTAAAATACAGTAAAAATATCTCAGGATCAAGGGGACTTTCCTGTGAAGTTCCACAAAAGGTTGCGTTCGAAAATGTTCACCTGTTCGGAAAATATTGTCTCTTATTTCAAATAAACGGCTCAACTACTGCCTTCTATGCCGAATTCGAAAATATCTTCGAAATGAATTAATCAACCTCCGCGTAGTTTCTTTGAGATAAGTGCCATTCCACGAATAAGCGATACAGTTTCTATTGAGATCAACTACTATACCGGAAGTCAGAGGTCGCAACCGGTCTATGGACTGTGTAGTGCCATTAAATAGCTTACTTATGAGTCCCGCGTTGGCGGTTCAATGCATAGGGTACTTGTCTTACAAACCCAGTTGTCGTATGTTCGAGCCCCGATCTGGAAGGATTCCGTAGTGTCAGTAGAATCGTAGCGCACCAGCCATGCAATAATTCTGTACGCACTGAATCGGCTGTGAAGTCTGTTGAAACAGAAGGTCAAATTCCACTACAGGAATCTAATACCAAGGCTCTGCTTTGCATGAGTCATTTCTTATACCAAATAGTATTTCATCAGCTGACTTTGCGGGCCATACAAATAAATAATTCGTTTAATTCCAGCACATCCATCCTGCATCGAGATGTCGGCCAAAATGTTCAAACGTGCCCTCGAGTATTCGTGGCAATGCTCGGAGTGTAAATCCTGCCAAAAGTGTCACGGTCGACGGCAGAACGCCGTTCCGACGACGGAAACTGCAGCTACCGTTGGCAGCAGAAAAATGGTGTTCTGTGACCAATGTGATCGTGGATTTCATCTGAACTGTATCGGTCTTCGTAACCTCCCTAACGGTAGGCTCGAACGGAAATAAATTGTAATATTAGTGGTTACACACTACTTTTCTTTTTTATTATTCACAGACCGATGGCACTGCTCGGTGTGTACGATTTGCAACCGATGCGGTGCACGAAGTCCGGAGGGTCATCCTAATCCGTACTTGACGGTGCAGCAGCGTGAGAATCTCGCCATGGTCGCTAACTGGACGCATGAGTATGCCAACAATGAGCTAACGCGGATACGAGAACACGTGGTGACACTGTGTGTGCCTTGTGTGCGATTGCGGAAGCAGCAAGAAGACGAACAACAACAACGGTTGCTGGAACCGATGCCGCGACAGCAGTCGAACATCAGTAGTAATGTTTCCAGCAGCAGCAACAGCGGGAAACATACATCTATCGGTTGTAGCGATAGTGCAAGTAGCAGTAGTAGCAATAACAACAACAACAACAACAATGTCGTTAGACCGACGAGTAAAGCGACACCGGATGCGCAGGTAAGGTTTGCCCGCGCACCATCGTCCTCGTCGACATCGACGGCAACGAAAGGGTGAGAGTAATCTTATTCTAGTTTTATATTTTAATAGTGAACCAACAAATCGGTAAGGATTTAAAGACTCGTTCTAGTTTTTTCTTCTATTTTCCGTGGCAGTTCGGCAAAACAATTCATTTAGTGTAAATTTTTAAACCGAATCATTTTGTACAAACACAAATATAGTTAAGCGAGACGAATTCGTTACATTGTTAGTGGTTTTTTTTTCGTTCGTGCACGGTAAAGGCATTATTGCTGTTCTCTGTTTATATTTGAAAAGTCGCAACGTCGGTTGATAGACTTTGGAATTTACTCCAGAAAAAGGATATGGGGAATTTGTGAACTCAGGAGCGTGATAATATTATGCTTCTTTTGTTATTGTCTTCTGCAGTGGTAAAATTGGTGACAGGGACTGGTCAAAAAGTTTATGTTGCTCATTCTGCCTTCGAACCATGAACAAAAATATTTTAGACTTTCAGTACACTCAATATTGGGTATTATCTCTATGCACCTCGTCTCCGAAACATGACCGAACGAGAAGAAGATTACCAAGATACTTGATCTCGAAACACCTTTCCAAAAGCACGTGCTCGGTTCCAGAGTCTATGCTGTATGTCAGTCCAGTCTACTTTAGTCTGTCGTATTTTACAAGCCTTTCAAGGTGACAATGTTGGAATATTTTTTCGACTATTATAAACACCTAAACTCTTCTGCATGTGGAACACTTTGCTTATAAAACACATACACTACTAACGACAGACGGAGAGAAAAGCTCAACGTTCATGAAACAAAAAAAAAACGCCTGGGAATCGAACCTTCATCCTTCTTACCGCGAAGATATTCTGTCAACTACGCTACTCAGAAACATGTGTAGAACACGCTCCAGTACGCAACAGATGAAATAGCGCTGAACTTGTGCGTAATACTGCACATAAGCCGAGTGAGATTCAACTACTGCCCTAGCAGCTAGTTGACCTCTTTTCGAAAACTAACTTCCCTCCCAATTCATCGTCTTGTCTCGCTGAAACATCTTAGCGCAAGCGCTGTTCAACTGCTAGCCAGGTCCCTTGACATAACACTCTACACCCTTCCGTTTATCTCGACACTTATTTTAAATATCATTGAATTCCAGTAATCGCCCTTATTCTGAATAACGACGTATTGATTTTTCGATCGAATGTGGTTCGATCGAATCATAGCTACCTTTGATTTTGCTACCGTTATTGGGAATACAAATGAAATACGAGGGAAAAAACGATACGACGTTATTCAGAATAAGGGCGAATATTACAAAGGCCACTATTCGAAATTTAACAAACGTAATAACACACTCACGTAGCTCATAGCTCGGTAGCTCACGAAAATCCACGAAGAGCGAAACGATTTGGCTAGTCTCATTATAGAACCGATGCAGTGTAACTTATATCAGTTTATACATCTATTGCTCGTTTAGTAAAAATCCTCCAAAAAAGTAATTGAATTTCAGAGGTACCTTCCAATGCGAAAACGTTATAATCGATCACTTTTCCGGATCATTCGGTTGGAATCGCACCAATCAGCAAAGTTCTCTGTTTGTCGTTTAAGAAATGCAAAGCCTTGGTATTAAATTCCTGTAGTGGAATTTGACCTTCTGTTTCAACAGACTTCGCAGTCGATGCAGAGTGCACAGTACCATTGCATAGCTGGTGCTACGATTCTACTGTCACTTCGAATCCTTCCAGGCTCGAATATACAACTGGTTTGTAAGACCATTGCCCTATGCATTGGACCGCCAACCCGGGACGATGTTTAAGAAATGCAGCATCCTTATCATTGCGGGATCCAAAATAGTTTCTAGCCAAACATTCACGTCATTGAAATAAAGCAGGAATATCAAAGAATCAATATGACTTCCTTGTGGAATTCCAGGCGAGATTTTTTTTATAAAAGTGATCGTTCAACTTGACGACTACAAGGTGATTGGAGAGATGAGTTTTAATCCAACATCGAGCCGAAACCAAGTCTGATCAATTTAGCTATCGCGATGACGTGATTAATCCTAGCAAAGGCATTTGAGAGATCTTTGTGAGTTTACTACGTCTTGCACACTTACTTCTCTACTTAACAAGTGAATCGACTTCGAGATTATTACTGATTCAAAGCAGACATACTCATTCAAACTTTCTCATTCTGCTAGTACCGCATTGGGCACCCAATCGCCGTCTTTCTTAGTACTAAATGATACACGGCGGTTTTCTGTAAGGCATGAGATACGAACTTGTGAGCACTTTATTGCCTCACCCTTTGTCGACCACCATAATTTTGGAATCAACTCCTACTTAGTGAATCAATCAATTGATACTACTGCCCTACGAACAAGTTTCGTATCAAAAAATGTTTTTTTTTAATGTACGCATCATAAATTTAGTTTGGTTTGACTAATTGAAACAGTCTCAGGGTTTCAATCCGTCCTACCACAGACCCGATGGTTCGCAGAAGTCTAGTTCAGAAGTGTCCACTTTTACACCTAGGCACAATGAAACCGTACTAATAAATTTTCTTATATTAGAAAAAGTAAAGGAAAATGTCTATCCACAAAATAAAATAAAATGTTGTTTAGCTGGAGCAGTTAAAATCACAGATTCAGAATTGCGAAAAAAAAATCCAATTTCGTTTCGGATAGCAATTTCTTAGTAATTCCCCTCCTCAGCATACGTTGCGACTGTCGCCTTTTGTCCCTACTTTTTTTTTAAATCAGCAAGCACACAAACGTACCAACGGATGAGTTCAATTATCACGTCGGTAGTTAATTGTAAGGAAACCGAAGAAACTGATGTACAGAGAACAACAAGTAGGATAAGAATTTGTTTTTCGTTCTTGACCCACGAAACCTAGTTATCTACAACAGTATAGAGGAAGTACCATAACAAAATCTCATCGAATCTACGTTTTGTTTTTGTGGGTTGAAACGATTATAGAAAGCTAATTATTCGTCAACACAAATTTGGAATGAGCCAATACACAGGTCGTTTGATTTTAAAATTGTCGCCAATCATCAAAAGAATGTTCTGGATTGAATGTTTAAAATGTTTTTAGGTATGTTTTTTTCATATTTTATGTGAAAAGAATATAAACATACGCATAGCCGGTCTAATAGTTTTTATATTGTAAAAATAGCAAAGAGGTACATTATTATTAAGTACGTATATATTGTTAACACTGGAAGGAAAATGTAATAAACGGTAAGGCTAGGCGCATTGTAAATATACGGTCGCTACTAAAGAAAACAATATTAGGTTAATAATGAATCACCTTCAGCAAGAATCAAGCATAAAATGAAAAAAAAATACTACTTCTGACAAGTATTAATACATTTTAGGTGAGAGGTTGACTTTCAAATGCTACTTTGTATAGAAAATATACAAAAAAAAAACAGAACGAGAGAAAAGGTTTAGCATCGAACAAAAGAGCATTTTCAGCAGATGATTATAAATAAATATAACAGTAGACGTTTAGAATATGGACCTTTTCTCTCTAACCCTTGCCTAGCTAGCGGAGTCTTAGAATGTAAAATTCTAAATGGAAACTTTATAGCCAGCTACGCATGAAATAGCAGTAAAACAATACAAGACAACCACTTATCATTAGGAAATCGATATGGTTGATTAAATGACACAAATTCTCCTTTCGGTTGTTTCTGTTTTTTTCTGCTAATAATATTCTCCGTTGATAAACCAATAGTGCACGTGCGGTATAGGCAGATTAAACAAAAAAGATAAATAATAAAAGCATTAGCTTGTAATTTATTGAATTGACTATACTTTTAACGAATAAATTTTTTATAAAATATTACTTGATGTATTTTTATTAAAGAAATTATCACAACCCACTTCTACTTTCGATCCTATTTCTACTATAGAGTTAATTCTACTCCCACCAAACTGTCTATAAAAATATAGTTTTCCATTTTCTGAAAAAACCGCTTGAAACAAAATATGAACGGCAGCACCTCTTATGTAGGAATTTGAAATCGCCTCGTTCGTCTGGTCCACTCAAAGCCTTTAAGTCTCACCTATTCACGCATGACAAATGAAGAAGACACAGAAAATCGTTCCGAACTACGAGAAACACCAGATGGACAGTTACTTCAGCAAAAATATGTACGACACGAGAGCAGCCATAAAGCAGACCCTGTCAGCTTGGAGCGAAGCAAAGATATCATATTAACAAGATATCCAGCTCTCACATTTCCCGAACAAATAATTGGCAACATCCTTTTTTGCGAGCATGTCGCCCTCAGGTGAGTCCGCATCGAATCTCATACATAGAAGTAAGGGAGAGAAATGTCAAATTCGTACGCGCCAAAATAGCAGGGCTGCGCACCCATACAATTGACATGACATGTTGAATGAGACGCCGTGCGATGGCGTTGCTGAACTGAAGATTGAGATCGCTCCAAGCTGACAGGGTCTGAGCGAAGTCAATCTTCAGTTCAGCAACGCCATCGCACGGCATCACATTCAACATATCATGTCAATTGTATAGGTGCGCAACCCTGCTATTTTGGCGCGCACGAATTTGACATTTTTCTCCTCTACTTCTATGTATAAGATTCGATGCGGGCTCGTCTGGGGGCGACATGCTCGCAAAAAAGGATGTTGCCAATGATTTGTTCGGGAAATGTAAGAGCTGGATATCTTGTTAATATGATGTCTTTGTATAAAGGCAGATCAAAAGTAAATTGATATGCCCCTCGCGCATCAGCAACAGGCATCTAGTGTTGGATATCTGAATATTTGACAGTTTTTTGTTCACACTTCTATAGAGAACAACAGGTTTTATTAAAGTAGTCGATCGTGTTCTGAATTAACGTCAAATGGATCTCGAAAGAAAAAAAATCTTTAGAAATTCTTAAATACCGGACCAACGAAAAAACTACAAGGATCAGCCCCATGGGGTTATTCGAGCCGTTGATGTGGAACAAGGCAACCAAAATTTCTAATGATCTACAATAAAACAGTTCGATCAATCGTCACACTTTTGAATCCGCAACTGCACGAGAGTCTGCTTAGATTGATCTTGATTAGGAACCAACATCGAACATTGTTTGTTTTATAGCCGACGAAATTACACCAATATCTCAAATGTATGCAATTATATCTTTGTACATGCTTGCGATTCGATTTTGATATTCTCTTCGCCAAGCTTGTGTTCAAGATTTGTACGCAAGAGGTTATTTTTATAGCGTTAAGTTTCTCAACCATTCTGCGATTTCGGTTGAAACGATAAACCTTTTCTCATTATCAATCGAGTTCATCTTATATTAATTAGAAATTAATCTTAAGCACTCAAAATTTACCCTGGGGTAGTTACCAATTTCTCAGACGTAATGACATAACCTGGAATTTTATCCGAGCTTGCATGACACAAGATCAGAGCATACCAATTAAAGCTTCAAATCGTTTTATGGCACTTTTTGTCAACAACCTACCTCTGACATGTTACACATAGGACTGAAACGTTAGCTATAATTTTGCGTGCTTTCAACAGAGGCTTTTGCATCGATTGACCAATCAGAGCGATGCTTTCCCTTGATATATCGCTTACTGCTTCAAAACCGTCGTTATGGCAGGGAAATCCAATACGCCGGGGATTTTTAGCAGACAAAATAGGACACTGCTTGCTACTAATCAAAATTTCAATAATTTATAATTGAAAATACGTGTCTTGATACATTCAAATCGAATCTTAGAAATATTTCCAATCAAATAATGAAATAATATTGATAATTGATACAAAATATACTGAGCTGTAAGTGTTTAAAACCTGACCACATTTCTACGTGTATTTTTCATTGAGTTTCTGATTTGCACCCCTATATAGAAAAAAGAGATGTGTTCTACATCAAAACTAAAATCAGGGATCGGCAACTGAGCCTCTTTCGATTCGAAATGTGGTCAGAAGGTACAACATTCAAAAACGTGCTTAATCCACCTAGCAGTGAGATGATACCTTTTTTTATCAATCCGCATGTGTTTTTTGCATAAATATTCTTCGGTGTTTCAGTTTTCATGACATTATTCTAATGTCCGTCGTTTTAAGTGGCAATTTGCGATTTTAATCACTCATTACTCTGTAATGTCGAAACTGCAAATCGGATCGAATTTGAATCTAAAAGTGTAACAATCGATTAAACTTTCCATGATATGTCGAAGTAATTTCCACTTTAGAGTTTACGGTAATTAAAGGTACTTCCAGAGCCGGTATTCAGGAACCAGCATAATCAAAACCGATTCGTATGGCCATATGACGAATAAATTGCAATATTTTTGAGTCCAACTTTAAAGCTTTTCGGGATTGTCATCTTCTATATCGCTTTGAATTTTAAAAATTCATCCTCCTACAATATCAGAATCGGAAGTCAGATTTGGATAAATTTAGATTTATTTTAATTTGAATATTTGTTTCTGAAATTCGATTTGGCTTTTTTTGAAAAAAACGATTGAGCTTTGAGAAACGATACTGGAACCGAAATTCGAAATTCGGTGTAACCGAAGTCAGACAAATTCACCTGAGTAGCTGTATAGTTTACATTTGTTTCAAAATGTTTGAAAATCAATGTAGACATCTTTGAGGAATCGTAGTGGGAATTAAATTTTTGGGTGCCTTTCGAAACGAAAATGAATACAACCAAAAATGAAATAAGTTTATTTGGTTATCGACTATCCAAATCTGCTAACCCGATAAACCTGATTAGTTTATGTGAAATAGACATTTTTATACTAATCACCTGACTGACTGAAAAACAAGATGTTTTATAGAATCTTAAAACTTTTCATTTGAATCTTAGATAATTCTTAGATTTCATTTGAATCTTATACCATGTTCACATTAGCGCTGATATCACTTGATATACCGAGATGATATGCATATCATGTCGAAGTGTTCACATATGATCGAAATGATATCGTTTGACAATCAAGTTGTCATATTGAATGTTCTCATTAGAAATAAAATCAATAATATTACTTTTCTCTATTAAAATTAAATCAAGAGTTGAAGTTTTGCATTTTATGGTCTCCGAACGCCAGTATTCGTTGAAAAATTCGAAATTATAATGATTGTTCATTGTCACTCTCGAAGTGACGTTCATAAATGAGTGCATTCAATGCCATTATCCGTGTTGCTAGTTGCGATTTTTGACAACTCGACATAATATCGTACATGATATCCCGGATATCATGCCAAAATGATAATAAGCGTTGACATCAAATTGTATGGGATATCAAGTGATATCGCACATGATATCATCGGATATCAAGTAAATCCGTATATCACTTGATATCAGCGCTAATGTGAACATACTATTAGATCGGTTCAGCCATCTACGCGAAAAATGAGTTACACAATTTTAATTTCGTTTCACATGTCCTCCTGTAGCTCCGGAACCAGAGGTCGGAACCACGTAATTCAGGAACCTTGTTTGGGTGCATACGACTTTTCATATGAATCTGATTTTGTAGAAAAAGGTTGAGTCATCTCCGAGAAAATTGAGTGAAATTATTTGTCACACACGCATTTGCTGATCTCGACGAACTGATTCGAATGGTATATGGGTGTTCTTCCAGCATTTATTGCTGTAAGTAGTTTAAGTCAATATAATTATGGAATTGTTATCAACTCGAAAATGCTGCTATCATCTAGTTTACATACGAGGTCTGTTCAAAAAGTTCCCGGAATTTTTTAATTGCGCGCGTCTGGAGAGTCCGGTGGTCAAAATTTTTTTTTATTGTGTTGGTACATATATTCCTAATGTATGGTGAAATTTTCAGCTGTATTCATTGTTTACATTCTGTCTTGTAGCGGCTGGTGTAGACGTGTTTTTTTGAGCTCGACGATTGATGTTAGTTTAAACAATGGAAGAATTGAAGAATTTGTATTAAATTTTGCGTGAAAAATGAAATAAAGTGTAACCAAGTGTGCGAAATGTTACAGAGAGCCTACGGTGAGTCTGCTATGAAAAAAATAAGTGTTTACGAGTGGTATAAGCGTTTCCAAGATGGCCGCGAAGACGTTGAAGACGACGAACGCTCCGGTCGACCCAGCACGTCAATAAACGAAGAAAATGTGGGAAAAGTGGAAAAAATGATTAACGATGATCGCCGAATCACTATTAGAGAAGTTGCTGATGAAGTTGGCATATCAGTTGGCTCATGCCATCATATTTTTTCAAATGTTTTGGGCATGAAACGAGTGGCAGCAAAATTCGTTCCAAAACTGCTGAATTTTGATCAAAAAAAAACAAACGCATTACCATCGCTCAGGAGCTGTTAAACGACGTCAACGACGATCCAAATTTACTTGAAAGGGTCATAACTGGTGATGAAACATGGGTGTACGGTTATGATGTCGAAACAAAAGCACAATCGTCACCAAGAGTGAAAAAAGCACGTCAAGTTCGATCAAATGTCAAGGTTTTGCTTACTTATTGCTTCATTGATCAACTGTCAGGGCAAAACTCCGGCACCGAGGGAGTGGAATCAATGAAAAACGCAAGGAAAAACGACATAAGACAAAACGTAAAGAAAAGAAAATGGTTGGTTTTGACATAGAAAAACGCAAAAAATTAATACAAAAAGTGCTACTTTCAGATCTTTTTGTGCAATTACTTCTGTTAGATTTGTTTTTATATTATTCGCAAAAAATACCTCAACAAGAAATGAGATTATGTTATAAATCGAAGAAAGTCTTTCTGGGAGGAAACAGAGACGATAAAATTTCATTCATTCTCTGAAGAGCCCCTCGGATCTCATCAACAACTGGTATAAAAATGTGATCGAACAAAATTACGTCAGTTTGGGAGAAGGTGGGAAAATCTGCAACCAGCTTTTGTGTGTATGAACCAGAGATGCCAGATATTTTCATAGAAAATCTGTATTGATTCGTTAAAATATCTGTATTTATCTGTATTCGCTAATAAAATGAAATTTCTACAATACAATTATGTTAAAAGGTGTTATTCCAATAGATTATGGTTATAGAGTGGTAGATTAAATTTCATATCTTATATTATATTCATCGACGAAATTTTATAGTTTTTTCCTATCAACAACAATTGATTTATGGTGCCATATACTTGTCTAATTTGAAAATGTTCACTTCATAAGTTGAGATGGATTTCCAAAACCCAATGCGCAACGTCGAGTCAGGTAATACAACTGTCAGTCTGGCAATAATGTTTCATGATGCCAAGACTTGTCTAACTTTTTAGTTCAATTTAGTTACAAATTTTAATATAAATGGATTTCAGTGTTTTTCATTAAATAACTGCACAAAAAATATATATTTTAAAAAGTGATTTGTACGTTGATTCCTAAACGTTTATCTCGTCATTGCAATCAAATACTAATAGATAGCTCAAATACTAATAGATAGTTTAATTTTTTCCTTAATACTTTTGGTGAAATTTGTATAAATCTGTATTAAATTTAAGAAATCTGTAAGAAATTTGTACTCTGTATTAAATCTGTATGCGCATGTAAAAATCTGTATAATACAGATAAATCTGTATAAATGGCATCTCTGGTATGAACACGGAATAGATAACAGCGAAGCCAACAAGAAGCAACAGACGGCATCTCCGGGCAAGAGAGAGTGAACACAAGGCTTTGTCTAGCAGTGGCGAAATAACTATACTCCATTCGAGTGAGTAGAATAGCAAGTGCGTTTGTGGTGGTGTGAGTGCAATCGAGTCATCGACATTGCGGCGAAAAGTCAACTTTTTTTTTCTGCGAAGCAGCCCACAGTCGTGAATAACGAGCGAGTGAGGAGTGCTAACATTATTCCGCCGCGGTAGGCATAATTTTTTAGCAAACACTCAGGCATTCGTTTCGCAAGAACGCCTTCCGTTCCGTGCACCTTCTGTTCGCGAGCTTGATTTCGGTGGAAAACGCGTTCTGAAGGATTCGGTTCGGTCCTGAAACTGAACGGAAAGTGTCGCGTCTAACTTGGTCTGGTTGCTGCGGATGTTCGTGTATGTGGTGCGGGGAAAATATCTTCCGATAACAAGAGGAAAGTTTACCTCCGGTGGATGATTCGTATGCTCATTCATGTGCTCTTCACGCGAAGTTTTCTGGTGTGGTAAAGTGCTAGTTCAGCTGTGATTTTGGTTCGTGTGCATATTCCGCGAAGATAATAAACCGGAATTATTGCTATTTTTTGTAGCTGCAAAAGCGCTTCTCATTCGTTTCATGTAAGTTTCGAAAGGAAGAATACGTAGAAGATAGTGGCGAAGGCGAACAAAAAAAAAGCTGGAAAAAGTATGCCGTTTAGTACGAGAATGTGCATATTTCGATGTATTGGTGTATATAACGAGAACAAAACGCCAAGGAATAGATCAGAGTGCATACGGTGGATGACGAGAACGAAGAGGAAAAAAGAACTGATGTTCCTTTTGACAGGAAGTTTTCAAAAGGGCGAAAGGGAACAGGCTGACTGGTTCTTGACACGATCGATGGATTAGTCATAGCGGAGGCGGTCACTGAAAAAAAGGAAACGTCAAAAAGCTGTCATCGTGGTGTTGGTAGTGTGCAGTAAAATGGCAGCGTTGGCAGATAGCGCTGTTGGGTGCGATAGCAATGATGAGCGAAATTTCGCGTACTTTTTCAGATTTAGCTATTCGTAGATGTGTTTTAACCCATGAAAAGCACTAATTCTACAAGATGTTATCGATCATTCTTTCATGTTGTCATCAACGAAATTATCAATAAACGATGATTCAAAAGTCCATAGATTTTATTTATTTTGAAATCTGCATAGTCACTATCTCAGTATATTTCCACACCAACAAATAAAAAGGGCCTATAGTACGATGATTCCGTAAAGGTTAATCTTATCTACAAATTTATATAAAACAATATATTGACTATGATCATTTGTCAATTAAACGAGATTGTTGTTTTTCGGCTTATTTGGATAAGTTCAGATCTGAAGCTTTATCTATAAACCATAATAATAAAATTAAGAGCTAAAACCATGATCGTGGAATGTTTTTTGACTACGAGTAAATTTCTTTTAAACTGAGTCTCCGTTGAACTAGTCATAGTTTATTACCTAGTTTTCAAAGGAATGCTTAAAGCTAGTATTTCGCTTACAATGTACTCAGTCCGCCAACAGTGTGGGTTTCTGTTAGAATAGAATGATTAGAAATTCATGTCATGTCGCTCTTGGTTGGGCTTGAAGTTCATATACCTCACCTCAATTAGAAACAGAACGAAGCTAGAATGCAGCAACGAAAAAGATTCAGTTATCAAAAGTTTAATGGTTTATTATTTGGTGATAGCACTGGAAAGATTTCAGTTATTTATATCACTGATAATTGCCGATAGTGGCACAGACCAAGATACAGTTCATAGCATACACGATAAGCTGAAGAAAGAAAGCTTGGCTTGTTGCCGAATCGTCCGATACATGCAAGACGACTTCAAATAGGTTGAAGTGGCAGCATGAATGGCGATATTGATCCCACATTGACTGCTGTTCATCAGCCCGCATTAATATAATTACCAACGAACAGCCAGACCCTTCATGCTGGTTCATGCGGTGCATATGAACTCACGTCCAGAAGAGTATTATTTGCCCTACATTCATCGCATCGCTATCATAGTTGTACGATGAATCATCATTAGCTCTAGTAGGAAAACGAGAAAAAAATCAGCCTTCTAATTCAATTGATAATAAATAATGCTCTAGCGCAGCAGCTGCACTTGTGATTCAGAATGATATCGACGGTTTTCTCCGGCCTACCATCCCATCGTAGCTGCTTATTATATCAATAAATGATCCCAGCTAATGGAGTCAACCACAATCCCAACCAGCAGAGACCAAGGTCATCTGGTGTACGTGGCCCCCGCACGACATGCCAAGCGAACGGTACAGAACCAGCAGCCGCGAGCTAGCAGCAATTGCGATATGTTTTTCTTCCTTCGTTTTCATCATTCTCTTCATCGTGACGGTTTCACCCACAACTTCCGAATCACGTCAAATTCGGCACATGGGCGATCGGTGAACCATTTAAATGGATGCACGTTATTAATTCATATTTTCCCCTCTAGAAGCAAACAAAAAAAACACGAAGCAATATCATACACCGTAATTAGTGAAAAATCATACGGCAAAGTGACACCGGTTCAACAGAACGGAGAAAACAAAAAAAAAGTTACTAAAGGTTAGAGTTCGCGTGGATAAACCAGGCAACCGCAGTCTCACGAGAGCCATAAAGACCTATCCACGTGCCAAGGGTGGATTTTTCGTGTGGTTCTAACAAGTGCGTAGGCGTAGCCGCAACGGAAGATTAATTTGTTTTAAAGGTGAAACCCTACTCACTCACCGTAGACCCACGGTGAGCGATCTCTCTTCTTACGGAGGCTGCCGAAGCTGAATTTGTGGTCGGTGGTTAGGCGAATACTTGTACACCAGCACAATGCGTGAGTACAAAATTGTCGTGCTCGGAAGCGGAGGTGTGGGCAAATCCGCCCTGACAGTACAGTTTGTTCAGGTAAGTGGAGTTTAGTTGCTTGTTGTCTCGCTGGGTGGAATAATTCCGCCGGGTATTATTTCTGGGCCAGTAGACAGGTCTTTATTGGAAAGGAAAGGTGCCATTGTCATTGCTTAATTTGTTGTTCTGTTCAGCGAAGGGGAATGCGAGCTGTGTTGACTGTTGAGAATGTTGATAGCTGCAATTATTTAAGAGATTTTATTATTATGTTCTTACACTGAATTTCCAGCCTTTCAATCATCTAGCGATAGTAGCTTGTATTTGAGAAAATTTAAAAGAGATATGGTTAATCAGGTGAATTTTAAACGATCTTCAACACTCGAACAACATTTTGTTAATTACTTTCTGCAGTTTTGGTCATTCAATTATTTCAATCTTATATCCTAATACAAGTAAAACTTTGACGTAACTAACCTAAGTTAGCAATTACAGAAGACAACTGAATAAATAGTAAATTTCCAAGTAATTTCTCATCGTACTTATCAAGTCGTTGTCGTAGGTCATTAGTACTCCAAGACTGACTATGTCGACAAGCGTGTTCTTCATTAGTCTGCGCAATCGAGTTATTAGTGCCGATCTTAATCTCAGAAAAAAGTAGCTTCTTCCTAGATGGAAGTTGCATTCCACTATTCTTTAATCAACAATAATAATGTTGATGTCGCTTGATAACTAACAGGTGTATAAATAAATTCGTGTCGTTTTCTTAGTATAGAATAATTTTTGTCGCTATGAAAATGACGACTTTCGCGCCAAGTCGAAAGAAATTTGGAGTACCCTCTCAGATATTAATTAAACTTATGCTCATATGCACTCAAGCTTGACTTGGCCGTTTAAAACATTAATAAAAAAAATATTTTTTCTTGTGACTGGATCTGATCTTCCTAGGAGGAGAGGCGTTTTCATTGCCATCCAGCAGTTTAACAGGGAGCAGTGGATCGCTATTCTCGCTCCCATCCATTGCACAGTGGGGAAAATGGACCAAAAACGCGACGATTTTTTTGGAGGCATGATACAGCTGACCACAAAGCACTTTTTTGGTGTAAAATGGTCAGTAAAATCGATTCCATGTATTTAGAAGGACCGCACGAAACGCTATCATGTTTATTTTACCCCAAGTTCCTTTTTTATACTGCATTGTGTTCAAGCTTAACTATATAACATGAAACCGAAGAACTTGCAGGAGAGTGAGTAGAGTGTTTCCGATGTAAAAAAGTCTAACAAATCGATTGCATATAGTTTTAGTTTAGTTGAATTCATTTGTAATCCTATTTTCAGGTCTTTCTTCGTAATATCAATCGATTTTCATCAACCGCAATCTGCCTGCTTTCGGTATGTGAAAGAAAGTTTAACCAGAAATACGACTTATGAATTAAGTTGGGGTAAAACGGGTTAAACAGGCTAGTACTGTCATTCCCATTGTGTTTAATTGGATCACAGATGTTTTGCACGTAATATGAACCAATATTGGTAGGTCATACTGGATCTGCTTCGGGATTGTATATCTGAATTCAACATAAAATTATATTTGGCGGAAAACTGGGGTAAAACGATATAGCCCAAAGCATGCGATCATGAACACTATCTGTAAATTATTATTTGAGGTTATATGCGAAACATAGAACTGTCTTGTTTAACCAAAATTGGTCCAAACACCGATCAGTAGAACTTTTTTTTCTGTAAATTCACGGAAGAAGATGACTGGGGGTAAAACAGAATACAGTTGTTTTGGGTCAATCTTATTGAAAACAATCCATTTATCTAACTTAGGGGCTGTCCATAAAAGACGTCACGCTTTTTTTTGACGATTTTTGACTCCCCATCCCCCCTTTGTCACAAATTGTCACGGAAGTAAAGACCCCCCACCCCCCGTATGTCACATGTCACGAATTCAAAATAAATAAAATTCATCTCAATACATTCTCAATATGTATGATAAACCAAACAAATATGAGGAAAAAATCGATTTATTACATGTTGTCATTAGATTAAAAAATATCCCTAAAGCTACAAAATCGTCGGAATTATTTTATTAATATCAATTATATAAATTAACAACAGTATTTGGTTGGAATTGATGAGACATTTAAATAATCTGTTTTATTCCTCCTAGGGGTACACAGATATATGTATTATTGTTTTAGGTAAAGAATAATATTTCCTTAGTGTAGCAAACAGGGCTGAGAAAATAAAGATCAAAACCTCATCAAAACGAGATCACTGTCGGAGAATCTTTTCATGATCAGTTGATCAGTGAATTTTAAATCACATCGATCAATATCGGTACTGATCTTCCGTCACACAATGGGTAGTGATTTTGAGCTAAAATGATTCTTGATTTATGTAAGTTGAATCATTGGATGATTCGATAAGCTTTGATGTTGGTGGAGGAAAATCACATATGATCAACATAAGACATGACATGATCTACGTCTGAAATCCTTGATCTCCCGCCCTTTTGCAAATGGAGTACAATTGAATAAACTGCATCAGAATCGGATAAGAGAAATTCTTATGATATACTATTATCAATGCTAGAAAATCAAATTACTGAAAAAATTGTCAGTGCATAACTTAAGTTAAACCGTTTGAAGGCATCTTTTTCTTTTTTTACTCATATTAGGCAAAATTTATTAATTTCGCTAATTTACTCTCTCCTCCCTGCACTTTTGCTGATCACAACAGAAATGATTTCCTGCATCATTCATTTCCGAATTTACAAGAAGAAGCTTTTACATCAACAAATACACTTTTTCCTATAAAATGTAAACGTTTATTGTGGAGATTTTTTCAGGAAATAGGGCAAAACAGCAATATAATTAGGTATTTCAAAAATGCGCTCATTGAATTTTTTCCTGAGTTTCACAGTTAGTTTTCAAAGTAATGTCCGAAAAAAGAGGTATTGGAGCAAAACGGGCAGGATAGTGAATTTTGCGGATCTTCTAACTATCATAAATCGATTTTACAGAAAAATTTGCATAGGAAATACTAATTTTGAAAATATATGCTCATGTTTTTTTTAAATTATTGAGCAAAGTCGCGTTTTTGATCGTTTTTTCCCCACTGTGCATTGGCTCGGTGTCACTGTTGTTGGTGGAATCAATAGTGGTGTTAGTTTTATTTGTCCAGGTGTTGGGTGTGTTGTTAGCTGCTGCTGGTGTACCTTATTCTAGATGTGTTGCGTCCATAGGCTTCGTTGAGGAGGATGCTGCATTGTTGTTGATGGCTGTTTCCGATGTACTGTTTTTTTTTAAAGTTGGTGTAAAGGAAGCACCGTTGTCCTTTGGTGTAGTTGTCTCCTTGTCCAGTTTATCACATGGCTTACCGTAGTGAACAGCTTTTTGGTAATATTGACATGTGGCCATCTGATTGTCATAGGTAACAAGTGATTTGCACGGAATTCTTGTATCCTGACCGAATGTCACATAAGAAGGTATAGCCCTCTTCTAGCGCATGCGTAACAAACGTACGCCATTTAGAATACCGGGGAAAAAGTTCTTCCACTTTTCTTTTTCGATAGAGAGAATCTCTCCGTATTGGGACATAGTTTTGCGAATATAAGAATCGGTGACGCTTGAGGGAAGATCATGCACACGCACTTCTTTAGCACTATCTTCCATATATACTGGAATGTTGTACTTAATGTTTTCGTGCTCCACATAGTGCACATTGTTATTGTCTTTTGTGAATTGAATTGCATCCAACTCTTTATAAAACTGGATGTAAATAACATTATTTTCTCATTGCATTGAAGTAAATGCACACGCTTAATATTAAGATGCATTTGCTCCTTAAGCAAACCTTCAAGTTCTCGTATCGAAGGTCGAATTTTGCACTGCTTGAAGTCAACAATAATTGTATTCTTTCGTAGCGGCGGTAGCCTTTGTTCGTTTGGTTCACTCATTTTGAGATCGTTCTATTGTTCACTACACAATACTGTACTTGGTTTCTTCCGTCCCGAACGTAAGCGGTTTTGTTTTATCGGCTGACTTGGATGAGATGTGAAAGCGAACCCAAAATATACACTTAACTCATAAAATAAGTGTAAAAACTGTTGATATTTAGAAGAAATCATACTACATTTATCTGAAATGCACATTTTTTTGCATTTCTAAGATATTTGGCATCAAAAAAAAATTTATCTTTAGTTTTCACGTTTTTTTTTACGCAGATTTCCAAAGTTACTCCATACAATTGACAGGAGTTGGGATCGAAACTTTAGACGAAAACGCCATTAGAAACGCTCTATTGGGAAGTCCTTATCCACCATACGAGGTCTGTTCAAAAAGTTCCCGCTCAAAAAAACACGTCTACACCAGCCGCTTCAAGGCAGAATGTAAACAATGAATACAGCTGAAAATTTCACCATACATTAGGGACATATGTACCAACACAATAAAAAAAAATTTTGACCACCGGACTCTCCAGACGCGCGCAATTAAAAAAATCCGGGAACTTTTTGAACAGACCTCGTACATTACTCCTTCCGACTATTTGTTCCGATCGATCCAGCGTAGCCTGACTGACCAGCACTTCTTCAATTATGATGAAGTCAAGGATTCTTAGTGCCCGTAGGATCGTAGCGCTGGCCATGCAATAGTCCTGTACACTTATGAATCGGTTGTGAAGTTTGTCCAAAACAGATGGTCAAATTCCGCATGTAATATCCTGACTTTGCTTTTTGTGAAGGCACTTAATAAATTTTCCACAATTCCTTTTTCGTATAGAAAGGCTTTACAATCACTGTGAAAACCGATTTTTGAACCGACGCCCGGAGGGGGCAAAATAAATTATAAACGTTGCAGCGATTTTTTTAGAGACCGCTCATCCAGTTTTCACAAGCGTAGATTCAAATGAAAGGTTTTTCAACCCCATATAATGCTACCAAATTTCATCCGAATACGTCTTCCGGTTCGCGAATTGCAAAATGATAGGCATAAAAATTTCATTTTCAGGGTTCTGTTTTTATACATGACACGAATGAATTCAATCAAATACATTCAAATAGGCGTATAATTCATGAATTGGACAGATTTCGTTAGTTGATGACCAAATACATTGATTTTGGGTATACCGGATCTTCGTTTCAGATTCCGGAAGTATCGAAAAAAAGTGATCGTATAATCCAAACCGGAAATCATTCCGATTTCTTAGAAGCGAATGAACCAATTTTCACAAGCTTATATTCAAATGAAAGGTCTTGTGATCCCATACCAAATTTTGTTTGGGTGGGACTTTCGGTTCCGGAGTTATGAAGTAAAATGTGCAAAAAAAAGAAAATATGTGAAAATGAAATAAAATTTGTCCGGATCTGAATTATAGGGTGCAGTGTGTTTAAAATTTTATACTATCATTTAAAGGGGCCAAACAGCAAATGTTAAAAAAAAAATTCTAAATCAAAACTGGTCCAATCGGTAGACATTACCAGTATATGGCCAAACAAAGCGATTCCGGTTATTCTTTCAAAAATCGAAGATAATTATTTAGAAGAATACCACAGTATTATATATTATAGTATGATTGATGTGAGAAAGGCATCATTACATCACTAGGTGGATTAAAACAGTTTTTGAAACAATATTTGATTGTAAACCTTCATTCTTCTACATTGTATTGTTGGTTAGTTTTTTCGTCTAGCACTTCGGAGCTTCTGCCAATTTACATAATAAATGTGTCAGGTTCCTTTGCGCAACCCTGTAGTTGGTACACAAACAAACTTTTTAGGTTTTCTACGTGGATTTAAACAAGTTTTTGAAAGAATATCGCAGTAATATTTATGAGAATATAAGTAATAGGAGAAATCTCCATTCGATGGATACAAACAGGTTATCCACAACGAATCTATTTCTGTTATATCTTAGTACTGTAACAAATCCCCTCCCGTGGTTGGTGGACTTGACGGTATTGCAAACATCATCAAATACTATCAATTACAGTTAGAATTTATTATAGATATATGTTACAGCTTTAGCTTAATAATTGAATTTAATGAATGAAATACGGAACGACTTGAATAAAATGTTGATTGCATTAAGGTCCAAACATCCGGGGTTTGGAGAGGCCGGTAGGGCTTAACTGAGCTCTGTTTTATGTTTCATTTTCATACTATCGGTCTTTATTACCAGTGTGAAGTGGAAATTAAATGGAGTGAACGTCTCCCAATTGGGTTTCACACGACGACATCAAACGAACGGTAAATGCAGTCCATCTTTGTCGTTTATTGGTGGTTTGTGTACCATGGAATACTGTGGAATGAGATAGAATATTGTAGAATGGAATAAAATAATACAGACTGAACAAATGAGCAAACCACTGATAGCTGTCAAACAATGTTCATCCAGCTCATTTTGTGAGGTTGTGTCGTTTTCATGTGAGACCTGATAGGTGAGATGATCTTTGAGTGACGTGTAAGAGGAAGTGTATGCAAGAATGGTAATAAAGGCCACCGTTTCAGTTCAGGACTAACGATCGACCAACAGTAGAGATAAAAGTAGGGAAACGGTACCCTAGTTTATCTCAGCTCCATTAGTCATCTGATATACGAAAACCATTAGTTAGAGTGAGATCTGTTGTCTCTGTTCGATAGATTGACTTCAAAAGTAAGATGAAATTAGGAGCATTCGCTTCAAGTTTTCGCGTCGCTATAACAACAGTACACTGAGGTCTTTTTTTATGCGGTCTTTTTTTATGCGGTTTTTTTTACGCGACTTTTTTTATGCGAATTTTCAGAGTTATGCGGTTTTTTTTTATGCGAAGTTTCAGAGTTACGCGGTTTTTTTTTATGCGAATTTTCAGAGTTATGCGGTTTGCCCTTCTGCGGTCTTTTTTTATGCGAAGTTTCAGAGTTATGCGGTTTTTTTTTATGCGAATTTTCAGAGTTATGCGGTTTTTTTTATGCGAATTTTCAGAGTTATGCGGTTTTTTTTATGCGGTTTTTTTTATGCGGTACGTAAATTCGCATAAAAAAAGACTTCAGTGTATTGAACAATTTTCGAACTACTTTTTCTGCGGTCTCGAATCCGACGAAAATATATTGTATTCGATTTGATCACAATGCATTAATTGAAAGTCGAATAATCGCTAAAATCACATGGTCACTCCACAAATGAGATGATTATTGGTACATTAACCCTAGTTAGAATAGAAACAGTAGCTCAATGTTACGATGTTTGCTTGTGGAGTACATGTATGTATGTATCAGGGGTGGAAATAAGCAAAAAATTTTGATTCACAGTAAATAAAAATAGTCAGTATTATCTTTTCATATCACATATTTATTGTAGATATTATAATGAATTTTGAAACGAATGATTTTTGATAAGATAAATTTTGGTTTTACTTCGAATTTAAAAAGGTCTTCAAATTCATTTCCCACAATTTAAAACATCATCGCAATTTTAGTTTTGTTACCGATTTCTTTAATTCACAATGTCCGGTTTTTTGATTCACAATCGGAAATGTTGATTCACATTTTCATGCGCAAAATGGGTTTGTTTTCACCTCTGGTATGTATGTATGTATGTATATGTGTGAGTATGTTTGCGTGCATATATAGATGTATATGTATGTGTAAATTTCATGTGTAAATAATTACTAACTCAACATTTCATGAAATTAATTCACACTGAGAAAACTAGAAAATCGAACTAAGAAACTCTTAAACTTGGAAAAATCTGTTTTAATCCACCTAGTGGTGTAATGATGCCTTTCTCATATCAATCATACCATCATATATAATACTGTGGCATTCTTCAAAATATTTTTCTTCGATTCTTAAAAGAATAACCGATACCGAATACTGATAAAAACTATCAATTGGAAAAGATTTGAGGTCGATTTAGAAATTGTTTAAGGTTTTTCCCCATTTTCAGTGATGGTAAACAATTTTTAACCCACTTTACTCTATATTTCCGGATCCGGAAGTCGGATCCGCATGAAATTCAGGAATTACGCATGGGACCACAGGACCTTTCATTTGAACCTAAGTTTGTGAAAATCGGTCGCGCCATCTCCGAGAAAAGTTAGTGCAAAAAACGAGAGAGAGAGAGATTTTGCGTACTCGACTAACTGCGTTGAATGGTATATGGCCTCGGTTCAAAAGTCGGTTTTCACAGTGATTGCATAACCTTTCTATATGAGACAGGCAAAAAAGAAAGAAGAAAGAAGAAAAGAAAAAGAATGCTGCAGAATACCGGGAATATGAAAAATGAAACGAATAAATAACGCAAGAGTATAGATAAGTATGTAAAAAAAATACATCAAGTACCCAACAGGTAAATCCATTTAAAAGATTATTATTATTGTTAGAAGGGAGAAGTAGGCTGTGCGCTAGAGCGGACGGAAACAAAGTTTCGCGTATCATATTTAAATATAATTTACAGAAAAGTGGAATTTCTTTTAAATTCAATTGACTTTTCGTTTTTACAGGGTCCGGCACTCGAAGTGTAACCAACTTCAGACCACTCGCGCAGCTGACGCACGGGCATCAGCTCTCTAGAAATTTGCTGAATGACAGTTCGGAGTTGTATTGTTTACAAGCGCAAGAAAGCATTTTGCCAAAAGTGAACGCGAAAAAAAAATCTTGACTAGAGAGAGCGAAGGAGTTCCTTCGTTTGGCCGAAAGCGGTCAATTTCCGAACATTGTATTTTCTGACGAGAAAATTTTTCCAATTGGGCAATTCGTAAACTTTCAAAACGATAGGGTTTACTTGACCGACCGTTCATACGAGAATTTGAGTCATCGATTGGCCACCAGGAGGCAGCACCCGCAACAGATAATGGTTTGGGCCGCTGTAACCGCAGATGGGCGCTCTCCAATCGTTTTCATCGAGCCTGGCGTCAAGGTAAATGCGACATATTATCGGGAAAGTATTCTGGAGGTTGCTTTGAAGCCGTGGGCAGACAAACATCTCGGTGGCAGACCATGGACGTTTCAGCAGGACTCGGCACCGTCTCACAAAGCTCGAGTGAACCAAGAATGACTGAAAAACAACGTTCCGAACTTCATCACGTCCACACAATGGCTCTCGAATTCACCAGATGCGAATCCAATGGATTATTCTCTTTGGGCCATTTTGGAGAGCAAAGTCCGAACTAAAAGATACACCAGTCTCGAGGCGCTGAAAAAAGTTATTGTCCGCGAGTGGGCCTAAATACCTGCAAATCACATTCGGCAGCTTGCGATTCGTTTTTTGACCGCTCAAGGCCATAGTCAAGGCAAAAGGTGGTCATATCGAGCAAAAGTGAATTGATTCTGAATTTTGTATTATTTTTACACATTTTGTACTTTGAATTAAGTAAAAGTAACTTTTCAAACTGAATTTATGGCCTTTTTAATTGGTTACACTTCGAGTGCCGGACCCTGTAATTGGTGCTAATACAAGAAAAAACTGTGTGTTGTGATCAGACTCTAAAAGTGAAAAGTGCGGTTGGTTACAAAGAATACAGACAGTTTTGCTTTTTCTTCAGCGGAAAATCTTGACCCTGTTGTACCAAACGACGAGGTTCAGTCTCTGTGACCACTTCTAGATTAGGGATAACAAGCTAAGTGTTTCACTTTACTTATACTTTTTACTAAACTATCGCTTCGTTCAACAAAACAATTTTAGTTTTTAATATAGGGGCAGTTCTTATTATCTTTCTCTACAACAGGACTAGTCCAGAGGTCGTGTTGAAAAACAAAAAACCCAAAAATAGATCCACTGGTTCCTGTTTCCATATCGTAAGAGGTCACAGATACAGGATTTCATCTTTTCGTGATTTCATATGCCTTTTTTTGCAATGTTTCGAATATGATAGTTCTTTTCCACTAAACTATTATTTATTCTTACTTTCTTCAGGAAATTCTGTATCTATTTCGTTCAGCTTCTAAGTTCTAAATACCGGAATTCCTTTTGTTTTTTTTTTCATTTCGTTTTTCGTCTTTCAGGATTGTGATTTGAATAACAAAATCCTTTAAAATTACAATGTTTATGATGTAGATGAATCTACCTTACTGCTTTTGCGGCATGTTGAATAAATAAAGGGAAAATACTACATATGAGTAATTATCTCCTTCCTGATAACAGATAGTATATTTTTAATTAGGTTTCGTGTCACACTCCAAACTATTACAAGAAAATCCATTTATTTTTTTCCTCAATGGCCGACTTGGCCCTTTTTAACTTGATATTGATTCGAAAGCGGAGTCTAAAATACTTTTTCATCGCGCTATACGTTCATATTTGTGGAGGGGCTGGGGTCCACTAGGAGATTGATAGTGCATATTATCTCCCTCCGGACAGTACCAGCCTAGATGCCGTGTGGAATCCGGTGGAAGAAAATGAGCCAAGAATAGATCCACTGGGTTCCTGCTTCCATGTCGTAAAATCCGACAATTGCAGGAGTTTCTTTTTCCTTTCAGCTATCAGATTTTTTCAATGTTTCACATCTGATTACTCCATTTTACTAAACTATCTCTTCATTCAACTCCATTCATCTTATCAATTTCCGGTTAGCTTCGAAGAAAGTATGTTTTCTTCTTCCATGTCAGTGCGTATCTTTCAAGATTATAAATTGAATGATAAAAATCAACTATTGTCCAAATCCATTAATATTACAAAGTTAATAACAGAGATAACAGATATCGGCATATTTCATAAATAATAAAAAAATACTTGATAAGTTAATAATTTTTTCTCGGAAGCCGGCCGCCCCATTCAACCAATATAAGCAATTAATAATTTTAATAAATAATTAAAATAATGAAGCGGAAATAATAAACAATTAAGTCGCGCGTGAAGTCTGTTGACCTTTGTCTGGTGATTTGAAATGATTTTACAAAAACTTTTTAGAGTATGTCACCACAATGAATCAACTATTTTGTCTAAATACTGTTCAGTCGTTTATTTTGTAGCAAATAATTCCATTTAGAAAAAAAATAGGGAAGTTTTTATTCGTTACGCGAAAGTATTTCAAATTGTATCATACTTTAGTTTTCACGAGTAAGAACTTTGAATCACGACTTCCTGGAACTTCAGTGTCGGATATTGTTGAAACGTTCATTCGGGAAGTCAGTGAGTTTAGTAGTGCATCCGAGCATCTTGAACCGATACATACTAGCTCGCGCGCGAATACTACCATTACTGAAATTTATACTTCTCCCGTGACACTTGTGGAGTGCGCAGTAGTATATACGGCCTCTAGTAAAAACAAGTGTTGGACTAACATCCCTTCCCATTCCTCAGACGATCTACGTTCGGGCCTGGCCGGCGCCGGTACTGATCTATGAATTCTGAGATTACCAGAAGATGTAACATCAGGGTTTGGAATATTCATTCACCGGTGAATGAATATATAGTTTCCATTGCATTGTGAGCGAACAATTCCACCGCTCACAAAGAGGACGCCTTTCCAGCCAAAAAGAACCACACAAACAAAACGCTAGTGGAAGCAAATATATTCCACATAAGCACAGATGGTATAGTGTGCTGGTATTAGAGTCTTCATGAAGCACAGTAGCCGTGAATATAGTTTGCTTATTCAACTCGTGTCAAGTTAGTAGAGGGTAAGAATTCTTAGTTATACTTGAATATTATAAACAGAAGTAACAGGAGCGAAGCAATTCGCAATGGCGATCTGTTGATCTCACCAAATACTGCAAACAAACAAACGCTTCGTTTGCTGGCTGTTAGAGAGAAACTAGCTCCTGAACTCTTGTTACTTGAACGTCTGTGTGTTGATTTGAAATAGAAGCTCATAGAAGAAAATCTTATCAAGGGCCGAGTGTAGCACCGAAGCAAGGGACTGCTGCCAGTCGGTGTTGAACAGTCGTTCGCACCGCACGCGTATAGCTCTTGGCTCCTGGAATTTTTTTTTTGGCTACCTAGAGTTTCATTGATTCAAGGCTTCAGTCTTTTTCAAGACTACCTGAATCACTAACTAAGTGACTAAGTGATACAAAGAGTGATATTAGAGTGACTAAGAAATTAATCAGCCTCTTTTAAGGCTAGCTAGGAGTCTAATCGAAGACTAATTTAGCCTAGTTAATTTAATTTAAAATTTCATTCATTTCAAAAATGCCTGCGTCCAACCGGAAAGGCAACAATTCAATACGGAATAAATCACAATCCGTTATTCAACATTTTTCTAATAACATTCACGATATTATAGAATCTGAATGTAAAAATAAAAGACAACGGACGGATTTCCCTTCCGCTGATCCTATGCCGTCTAACAATATTTACGAGATTCTTCCTGAATCCGATTGTAGCGACATAGAAGAAAATTCTTCAAAAATTCCCAAAATGGACGCTTGTCGTTCTGGGAAGAAACATCAATCTATGCCACCAGTGACGGTGATGATTTCCGACTTCAAAGCATTCCGTACTGAGCTTTCTACTTTTCTCCCGGAAGTAAAAGTCTCATTTCAAATCGGACGAAGAGGAGAATGTCGAGTCTTGGTGGATGGATTGGAAGATTACGAACGTCTTATTCGATATTTGTCCGAGAAACTTCATAAATTTTATTCATATGATATAAAATCAGACAGACCCTTCAAGGCTGTCTTGAAAGGATTATCAAATGATCAAAGTATTGATGAAATTAAAAATGAACTAAAAGAATTGCTTGGTTTTGCCCCTTCCCAAGTAATACTTATGAAAAAAAAGAGCGAATGGTACTTCTAAACCACGCTCTGGAATTTCCCATGAACTTTACCTAATACACTTCAATCGAAATGATGTAAACAATTTGAAAACTTTAGAAAAAGTACGTTTCATTTCCCACATTAAAATTCATTGGGAACATTATAAACGGCATAATCGTATTGCAAAACTTAACGCAATGTCGTCGTTGCCAAGGCTTCGGTCATGGAACCAAAAATTGCCATATGGATATACGGTGTTTGAATTGTGGTAAATCACATTCGAAAGACGTTTGTCCAATGAATGAAACCACTGATAAATTTTCATGTTCAAATTGCAATGGAAATCATAAATCCAATTATTTGAAATGTCCTGTCAGGGAAAAAATTTTAAACGCTCGTTCACTTAGACAACAAGTCAAATCAACTACCTTAAATTTACAGAACATACCTGAAAATCAAAAAACCGTTACAAATGCCACGCCTGATTCTTCTAAGGCACTGATTTCTTCGAATTTAAAACAAAAAACAGGTACGCCTGCCAATTCGTCTTCTAACGAAAACAATTTATTGACAGGTAGATCGACCTCGTCATCATCTTCTTCTAATGTCAGTTATGCCAGTATAACAGGTAAAAATCTACCAGTTAATTCTTCTAATATAAATAATCAAAACACAAGACCGCCTTGCAGTTCATCTTCTAACGAAAACAATTTATTAATAGGTAGACCGACCAAATCATCTTCTTCTAATGGCAGTCTACCTATAAACATTCCTTCAATGCCATTCGCTTCTTTAAATGAAGTCGATTTAGGCGATATAACTGAAAATAAAATGATCTACCTACAAGATCAACTTTTTCAAATGATCATCCAAATGAATTCGACTTCATCACTTTTTGAAGCATTTCAAATCGGATGGCAATTTGCAAATAATATTATAATGAATTTAAAATTTAACAGTGATGTTAAATAATTATTTGAATATTTTAAATTGGAACGCTCGATCTTTGAAATCGAGTGATGATGAATTTTATAGTTTTCTCGAAGTTCACAAAATCCATATTGCCGTTGTGACAGAAACCTTCCTTAAACCAAATGTCAAATTGAAAAGTAATCCACATTATGTGGTTCATCGACTTGACAGGTTTACTGGAATGGGTGGTGGAGTTGCCATTTTTGTCCAACGGCAAATTAAACATCGAATTTTACCTTCTTTCCATACTAAAGTTATTGAAAGCTTGGGAATCGAAGTTAGAACTATTCATGGAATTCATTTCATCGCTGGAGCGAATTTGCCATTCCAATGCACCGGCGAACAATTAAATTTCTTTAAAGGCGATTTACAAAAACTTACAAGATATCGATCGAAATTTTTCGTAATAGGGGACTTAAATGCTAAGCATGTCCAGTGGAATTGTAGGCAAAATAACAGTAATGGTAAAATACTTCATAATCAACTCTCAGCTGGTTACTTCACTGTTCTTCATCCCAGTAATCCGACTTGTTTCTCTTCAGTGAAAAACCCGTCTACAATTGATCTGGTTCTAACAGATCAAAGTCACATTTGTAGTGAACCGATTACACATGCTGACTTTGACTCAGATCATCTTCCAGTAACATTCAGAATTTCCAACGAAGCTATAATTAATCCAATTAGTTCTATTTTCAACTATCATAGAGCTAATTGGTTGGATTACAGATCTCACATTGAAAATCATGTGGATCATGAAACTATTTTAGAAAATTCTGCGGACATCGACACAGCAATTGATAATTTGAATCATTACATTATCGAAGCTAGAAATCTTTCAGTTCCCAAAGCTCCATCTAAATTAAATTCTCCTATCATCGATGACAATCTTCAACTGCTCATTCGGTTGAAGAATGTTCGTCGACGACAATATCAACGTTCTCGTGATCATGCTATGCAAAACATAGTTAAGGATTTACAAAAAGAAATAAAACATAGATTTACTCTTTTGCGAAATGAAAATTTCGCTAAAGAAGTTGAACAAATTAAACCATATTCTAAACCCTTCTGGAAACTTTCTAAGGTTCTTAAGAAACCTCAGAAACCAATTCCTGCTCTCAAGGAAGAAAATCAAATACTTCTTACAAATGGTGAAAAAGCTCAAAAACTTGCTCAGCAGTTCGAGAGTGTCCACAATTTTAATTTGAACGTTGTGAGTCCTATTGAAAATGAAGTCTCACTAAAATATGATCATATTTCAACCCAAGTGTTATCACACGATGACATTATTGAGACGAATTTAAATCAAATCAATTATTAGAAAACTTAAAAACATGAAGGCTCCTGGTAATGATGGAATTTTTAATATTCTTATTAAAAATCTTCCCGATGTTGCCTTGAGACTCTTGGTTAAAATTTTCAACAAGTGTTTTTCATTAGCTTACTTCCCAAAAAGATGGAAAAACGCCAAATTAATTCATATCCTGAAACCTGATAAAAATCCAGCAGAAACATCAAGTTATCGACCAATTAGCTTACTTTCTTCTATCAGTAAACTTTTTGAAAAAATTATCTTGTTGAGAATGATGATCATATAAATGAGAATTCAATTTTTTTACCAGAGCAGTTTGGATTTCGTCATGAACATTCAACTACTCATCAACTTGTCAGAGTAACGAACATGATAAAAGCAAATAAATCTTCTGGGTTATCCACTGGAGTTGCTCTTCTAGACATAGAAAAAGCATTCGACAGTGTTTGGCACAAAGGTTTAATAGCAAAAATGTCTGATTTCCAGTTTCCTATTTATTTGATCAAAATGATTCAAAATTATTTAACTGATCGTACTCTTCAGGTTAGCTATCAGAATTGTAAATCTGAATTGCTACCCGTACGAGCCGGTGTTCCGCAGGGTTCGAGTGTAGCTCCAATCTTGTATAATATTTTCACTTCTGATCTTCCAAATCTACCCGTTGGTTGTCAGAAATCGCTATTCTGTGACGACACAAGTCTGTTAGCCACGGGTAGAAATCTAAGAGTGATCTGCAGTCGCCTACAAAGAAGTTTAAATATTTTCAGTGATTATCTGTCAAAATGGAAAATTAAACCAAATGCAGCAAAAACGCAATTAATTATCTTTCCTCACAAGCCAAGAGCTTCTTTTCTTAAACCAAACAATAATCACATTCTCAAATTGAATGGCTTGGAATTGACATGGTCTGATCAAGCTAAATACTTAGGTTTAACGTATGACAAAAAACTCACTTTCAAGGATCACATTGAAGGAATCCAGGCAAAGTGTAATAAATATATTAAATGTTTATATCCTCTTATAAACAGAAATTCTAAGCTCTGTCTAAAAAACAAATTGTTAATTTATAAACAAATTTTCAGACCAGCCATGCTTTATGCGGTACCAATTTGGTCAAGCTATTGTTCCATCAGGAAGCAAACGTTTCAAAGGATTCATAATAAAAATCTGAAAATGATTTTGAAGCGTCCTCCCTGGTTTAGTACAAATGAGTTACACAGACTCACAAATATAGAACCATTAGATGTAATGTCACATAATATTATAAGCAAATTCCGACAAAAATCGATGCAATCTTCAATTGAATCGATTCGCTCTCTGTATTAGTTAGTAAGTTAGTATATAAGTTCCTTTTCCCCATTACACAATACAAGTAGGTTTAGAATTTTCCCTACACAAAAAACTAAGAATAGAGGAAGCAAATGATGTCCTCATGGTAACATCCAAATCATATATATAATAGGGCTGAAAAGTCCACCACTTGTGGCTGAACACCCAATTTAAATCTTAATAATTTAATTTTAACTCATATTCCAATAAATAGCTATTTAAAAAAAAAAGGGACTGCTGCCACTGTGACTAGATACAAAAAAAATCTTAGTACTGTAACCAATCAATATTGCACTGGTTTTTTTAACATTTGGCGAAACTAATTGTCCTGCAGATAACAAATTGAATTTACGATTCTGATTACTGACCTGGAATGCAAGGAACCGTAAAATAATTAAATTTGCTGTTGGCAACTGATAGCATCCTCGATTAGAGCAGGTCACATGAATAGTGTACTCGTGTTATTTAAGAGCTGTAATGTTGAAATGATGAATAATCTGTTTGTATTGCGTAGTCTGAACATTTTTTCCAGGTTTACTAACAGGGAAATATTTTCATTCTCTAGAGCACAATTTCGATGAATACCAGATAATAGAGAAGCCAAACAATTTGTCGACAATCAATTTTATTGATCGATTTTTTAAACACAAAAAAATTCAGGATGTGACCTGTGTTGTATTTCGCCAATTTGAAATCATTGCAGTTTATATATCCGAAAGCGAAAAACTGCAACTAACAAAAAAAAAAAAACAAACATAAATTAAATTCGAAATGATTGCGATGGCAGCAGAAAGTATTCGAAAAAATACACGTTTCACGTATTGCAAATAACAATATCCCGCTGCCTGCCGAGTATCGCTGCTGTGTCACAGTGTTCCATTTTTTTCGCTCCATTTGGCTCAGCAGCACTTTCGTCTGGTAGCGATAGTGATGTGACGGCCTGGCCGTGTCAGGTTCTGTGTTAACTATCCGAGCAGAACAATTCTCCGGAAAATGTAAATCATATCTGCAGAGTTAGTGGGAGCACATACGGCGTAGGTACGGTTAGAGACGGTGTTCAGCGCGGGGATGACTTTAGTTGACATGGTAGGATTGTGTATGATTTTGACGATCCGGTTTGTTCTCATGCTCAGCCATTCTCGCATATCCAGGGCCATGGAAAAGGTTGACGAATGAGCAAAGACATCTCAATAGGCATGCCAACACGTCATGTTTTTTTTTTCAATCAGAAAGACGAGCAGATGTCAAATGCTCGATGTCAAACCCCATCTTTGTCATCGACTCCCGAGTGAAGAAGATCATGCTCCGCATTAGAATGTAGTACCAAGGCTTTTCTCATTCAATGCTATCACACTCTGACGAGCAGCTTGTCACAATTTGTCATGCCATGAATGATCTGGCTAATCGATGTGTATGTACATGTTGAGTGATTGTGACAGCATGAACACCCAAGTTCACCGGATTTCGGAAAACAATTCTATTTTGCATTTTCTGTAATATAAAATTTCGCTCACTAGTTCTTTCTTCAAACAATACTTTTTTTTCTAATGCCGACCGAAAAATTTCTTGACAGTTTGAATTTCGGAATCATTCTATCCTTTCCATAAACCGAATGCATTTAATGCACTGACGTCAGCCAATGCTGGAAGCAGCGTTTCATTTCGGTGCAATAGTCCTTTACGGGTGCCGTAGCTGAGTGTGTGAGTGAACACCCGATCCTTTGGTCGGCACCGAAGTTTGCCATATAAATATGTATGTATTCACTATTTATATGCATTCCGTCAAATGGGACGACGTCGGTTTTCATGCAGCCTCCTGCCATTCAGCACACATGACAAATCCTGTAGGAATTAACTTACCGGAAGCATCTGTATATGACATCCGCCTGCTGGAAGGTTTTGCGACCGAACTGGTTTAAAATAGATTTATTATGGGGCGTATTGTCGCCCGGCCGGAGCGTTTACCAAAGATGCAGTTGAGATTGGTTGAATTTTCGTTGGATGGGAATGTTCGGATCGTAAAAATTTGGGTGCTATGAAGTTTGCTCGTATTGGAAGAAGTATTTAAAATTACAAATTACGATACGCGATAAGATGCACCTTAGTATCAAAACGTGTAAGAGCCTAATTGTTCAGAAAATTTGGTTCTAAGCACAGAATTTGGATCACTATCAGTCTGTTTGCTTCGCCCGAGTGATCATAAAATATGTCGTTCGAATATCATAGTTCAACCGGGATAAAAGGAACGATATGAAACAATTGTGCCTAAATGCTAAACGATTTTTTTACCTCATTGAAAAAAGTGGCCATTCATTGAAATTATTCACCGCACAAGCAAACACTGTACAAAGAGAGATTAACATCGTTGATGTAAAGCAGGAACAAGAAAAATCCAAGGTGACTACCTACCTTGTGGCGCACTAGAGGTAATGGTAAAAAAAAATAGAATTAGTGTCCCATTTTGCAGCCAACAAGGTTTGACTTTAGGTTTTTCTAAAAAAAAAACTGATACTCAACCATGCGTCTCCATTAACGCATGGTATATAACTTCTAGAACTAAGCACCATGCGTTTCCTTTTAATAGAGCTTCAATCATGCTGGTTGTTGTTATTTTTAAAGAAAATATTTTGATTGTCCACAGTTTCAAAAATATATGAAACCAAAGCATATTTCTAAACACTTTAGAATGCCACCAAAATCGGAAGCCTGAAAAAAATAATGGAACCATAGACCGGATCTGTAGTAACCTATGGGAAAATAATATTTTTCATTTGAATCTAGTTATAAATATAAATATAAAACAACACAAATATGCATTTCATAAAATTAAAATACTTCCTGTTTAATGTCTTGTCGTCACTAATTTTTTTGTTGTTACGCCGGAGCTCTTCTTACACAGTTATGAATCGCACCTATAGTAAAAATTCTTGCAGGAGATAATTAGGTGCTTTCAGTATACCACTAATCTTAGTATTTTAGATAAGGAGGTTTTCAAAACTTTTTCGAAAAAACACTAAAATTTCACATTCCTTTCAAATAACCGTATATTCCTCATTTCTTCCAAATAAATACCATAACAACAAGTTCCACGGGATTTCAATTCCTTCCAGCGAAAAAATGCGGTGGCTTAATGAGAAATGAAATGTATGACGATTAATTCTGGAAGGCTTTAGGACAAAATTTATTATAATGTCAGATATCACACTAAACTACTTTAGGACATTATTTATTATGTCCGTTTTTTTTTAATAAATAAAATTACATACATTATTATTTTGAAGAGATTAACTCACCAGAATAAAGTACAACATTTGTGTAATGCTTGAACTTTTTAAGTAGGATCAGTCCAATCAGATAAAACAATACGTATCTCCCACGCACGGTTGACCTACCGGAACCTTAAAGACTGTCCCAGAAAGTATGGACGCACTTTGATTTTGCTGTAAATAATTCACAAGTGCTAGATATTCGAATTTTATTCGATATACTGATAATATTAGACTACAGCAACAGAATATTATTCTCAACATTTGCTATGTACCCATTGTAGACTAGCTGACGCACCTTCTTGCGAACGTTCCTCATTAAATTCCGTACAGACTTCTTGGCGACAAGTTTTGACACTTTTTTCCAATCTCTTTCGAACTGTTGAATGGTTTCGGCTTCCGAGACATGTTTCCTAAGATGTGCCTTCGTTAATGCCCAACATTCCTCAATTGGTCAAAGTTGTGGGCAATTTGGTGGATTCATGTTATATGGGACGAAAGTGACATTTTTGGTAGTATATCATTCTACCGTTGATTTCGAGTAGTGACAAGAAGCAAGATCTGGCCAGAAGACAACAGGATCCTTGTGGCTTCGAATCATGGGAAGAAGTCGTTTTTGTAAACATTCCTTGATGTATATTTCGCTGTTCATTGAAGCAGTGGTGATGAAGGACTTCGAAATCTTACCGCAGCTACAAATTGCTTGTCAGACCATAGCTTTCTTACCAGATTTTTCTACGTCAATCGATGTCTCGGACTGGTTTAACACTTGCCTTTCACGCACCGTATAATATTGTGGTCCCGGCAAGGATTTGTAATCGAGTTTCACGTAGGTTTCGTCGTCCATGATTATGCAGTTCAAATTTCCAGCAAGAATCGTATTGTACAGTTTTCGAACCCTCGGCCTGATCGATGCTATTTCTTTCGGACTACGTTTTGGTTGTTTCTGCTTCTTATAGGTTCGAAGATTCAAACGTTCTTTAGCACGAAGAACATTTGACTTCGAAGTGCCCACTTTTTCTGGCCACATCCCGAACTGAAACCTCCTTCTTTTGCTCGAACGCCTTCAGTATAGCAGGACCTTTTTTTCGACCCGTTTATCCTCAAAGGTGTTATCCTCACCGAACTTCCTGATTGCATTTCGCACGGCTTTTTCACTTACTCCTTCCCTTTTTGCTATCTTTCTCAGTGACAGTCCGCCTTCTGTGCACCATTTGTACACAATTTTTCGACGTTGTTCCGCTGAAAGTCCACGCATTTCGAAACAAACTAATGAAAACGAATAAACTACTGCACAAGTGGTTAGAGAAGAGTGCAAGCAATAGAACGCAACCATAAAAATTGACAGAATCGGAACCATTGCGAAATGGCAGCGGTTTTTGGTTGCGTCCACACTTTCTGGGACAGTCTTTACTATGAGAGCATTTGGAGGACCAAAAGGGCAAAGTATCTATTGTGAGTTCTTGAGGCCATTCTATACTAAAAGAGCAAAAACTAGTTCAATTAGTAAAATGTTTTAATGGCAAGACAAAGGAATTATAACTCTACTAGGAAGTGGTTTTAACGACAAAATTTCAAAAACATCTTTTTCGGGTGTGTGCCTTAAAATGAGCTATTTTTCATATATTACGATAATTTTATTTTTAGAAACATGATAAAGCATGTACTATTTTATGCTTTTTTGATACATAGATATAAAATCAGTTTTGCATCTTCTAGAATAATCGAATGATATAGGCTCGTTTTCTAGTGTCGGAAAGTATATAATCTCTTAACAATGCTCATAAACCACTGTAGTGTTTTTTTACTACTGTATCTCGTTGTAACTCTTTTTCTTGAATTTTAGTTTTATTGTACGTTGGTAGCATTGATGATGGTTTATTTGATGATAGTATTTGTTTCTTTTAGTTATAGAGTTAAAGCACGCCTGTCTTGAATCATTGAAACTAGTATGAAGTCCATACGGCGCCGAACAACAAGACAGCATTGGATCAGTCCCAAAACAATTTCTACTGCATCCATATCGTTAAATACTCTGAATTTCAATTCTTTTTTCACCATATATAGCACACAAAACTGCGATACTGTACTTAATCGACGAAAAATAAAAACATTGTCTGAATAGTTACTTTCACAACACAAAGTATTTACTTCTACTCGCCATCTCAGAAATTGTCAATTAAATCCGCAAAAGAAGTATAAACGATTTGTGCCAATAATTATCCTCTTAATCAGAAAATATACTATTCCGAAAGAAATTGCTAAACTGTTACCATTCGTTTGCCATAATAAACAAGAGCATGTAATCACACAGGCCTGAATCGATGGTCCTCGAGTGGAATTAACTTTTCACAGAACAAAAATGTTCTCCATGTTGTATAAGGCCAATTTAATTAACAGACCCTATCACGTCCATGTTATCACATTAAATATTTTCCGTTAATTTGTAGCACAAACAAGCCTTTAGGAAGCTCGGAAATTGTATTACAATCAAGCCCATTACCACCGGGTAGCGACGCCGAGCCGAGCCGAGCACGAACTGGTACTGTGACCTTCAGTATTTCAAACGAAAAATCCTGTCACAATTTTTACGCCTAATCACGAACAGTGTAAACATTTCCAAAGAGTGCCTCAACAGCAGTGCCGCATCCTGCTTTACTATGCAAATTTATTCACCATTCCCTTCCGCCCGGTGCTCACTGTTTGCGAACAGTTTTCATGCTAATGCTTCGTTACATTCCACCTGAATCCATGAAGATGTGGAATCCTTCCACCGGAGTGAGCCATCATAAATTACGTTACCATGCATAAATGTTTTCCTTTCGCGTGGCATCATTCGAGATCTGTTCTATGTCTTGTATGTCATTTATCATTCCTGGTTGGATTGCGGTCTCGTTGCCAGATCCAGTCCCAGACAAGACCAGACCAGACCAGACCAGGCCAGACCGGAGAACATCTCCGAACGGAAGCCATATCGCTAACATCCCATTTCCACCCACACGAACGAACCTGTTGCACCGTGTTATTCACGTTCTTTTTTTCTCTGAAATTAATGAAGACATTTATCCTTTGAGAGTAGCCGGTGCACGTGACAGCTTGTGGGAGGGTTGATTCGAGTTGGTTGGTTTCAATGTGTTCACCTTCATCGGAAAATTGATCAACGCCAAGCCGCAACTGAGATGTGAGACCGCATGCGACAGCGATGTCAGATCTGCAGAAATCTTCAAAGATCTACGGATTTCCAGAAATAGACGAAATCTTCAAAAATCCGATTTTTCTGGGAACCCTGCGGATTTGATTATCAACCAAACTGGAAGTTTAAACACGAATCAGAATCCGTTGATTTTCCTTAACTTGTTCCGGTTCGGATCAATAAGTTCCATAGATGGTTTTGCCAACATAATTTCCGTATTATTTTGCATGACCTTCAACCTTTTAGAGTTACCTATCAAACCATAAATTTAAAAATTTGCGAAAAGTGCTTTAAAGTTTTATTTTTAATAATATTACAATTGAATTTAAGTTAATGAAGAACTTCATTTTAAAGATTTTGACGACTATTTCCGGTACTTTCTGAATCTTAAACTGTAGTTCGGTGCAGTGAAATTCGGTTCATTCAACGATCAACGCGCATTAAATACAAATTGGAACAGTTTTTAGCCCAACTAAGATTTTTTTTTACGGTTTTTGGTATCGTCATTTTCATCATTTGTTCACTTTGTAATCCTAGAACCGGAAGTTGAACTTGGATAAAATTCTGCAATTTTTATGGGACTAACAGTCCTTCATTTGAATTTGATTCTATGAAAATTTGATGAGTTTATTTGGTCATAAACTCCAAAATCCAAAAAGCCAAATTGAAGAATTCACTACTCATCACATGATAAAAAAATCATGAAACAAACCATTTTATATTTTCATGAAGTCATGACAATTATTTATAATTTTATGATCAAAATGTTCCGAATCATGAGTATTAACTGTTTTCCCAAGGAAATTTGTCATGGTCGGAAAATGCGCTACTTGCGCAGTGTATTTCATTCGAAATTCTGAACTCCAATTTTCTTCCCGGATATCACTTCGAACCTTCTGAATCAAGTGATAATATGATGGCTGTGAAATAGATTAACGAAGAGACGAAAATCAGCCATTGGAATACAAGCACTACTCAACACTATTTACTTGATTCTGAATAAAGATCAGTTAAGGGGCGGGTAGGGTCTAACACTTTTGAAAAATCATTTATTATTATCTTTGTATTTTCTCATAGTAAAACTTTTCAAGAATATTCTTTGAAATTTTCAAGCCTATCGGAGAAAAACTCGGCTAGTTATGGGCCTGTATCTTTGTTTATCTCATACTGCGAAGAAGTGAGAGTTCAGCGCACAGGTCCATGATTTCTGCTTCGATTGACTTAAAAACTTGACAAAACATTCTTGAAATGTTTCATTATAAAAGAATTCAAAAGGAAAAATATTATTTTGTGAAAATGTTAGACCCTACGAGCTCCCTTGAGTAATAAATTGTTTCCATAAATTTTATAGACAAAAAACTTTGAATGCGTTTTTCTCGAAAGCAGGTTTTGAAAGTCCGTGTCCATCGTCATTCAAAAACTACTGAACCAATTTTTTTCAAATTTTTCACACACTTTCTACATATTAAAAACCAGATCCCAACGTTTTCCTTTTCCTTGTTTGTTACTTTGGGGAGGTTTCACAGCTACAAAATGGAGAATTTTTTCGTGAAAAATCGTAGTTTTCACTTTGAACAACCACCAAAAATTCAAAAAATTCAAAAAAAAACAAAAAAACAGAAACGTTGGGGTCTAGAAAAACATCTCCTCTATCTATACTACTTTGATTTGTTGACTTCTTATCAGTCTGCGCTGAGATACAGTGGACACCGCAAATCATGATTTTTAAGAAGCGTTCCTCTTCATCGACTTATTTCTCAATATTTTTCCACGAAAAAAATACAAAATGTTGTTCGGATGATGCTTTTTATCACGCAAAAAATTTGAATTTATTTTGTTGCACGATAACTCTGGAAAAAAATTCTCGAAAATGATGATATTTTTCATCATTTAGACCCTACCCCCCCTTAATAAATGGTAATTATTTTTTTAGTCTTCGACTGCCAGAAATTTGACACCACGAAAGATCATGAATGGACTAAGACGACTAGGCTCTTATTGCAGAAACTATAAATTAATATATTGTACAAAGACATCTCAATGTATTCTTATATATTAAATTTTGTTGTTGTAGTTAGAATAACATTCCGAAAGCTAGGGAAAACCGATTAATGAATTTGCAACATCCAATGTCAAATTCGTTCCATAGATATCGTAATCCTGTTATATCTACTGTATTAATCCACATGAACGTTTTTCTGTCTGTATCTAGACACTTTGGGTTGAATAAGAAGATTTTGGAAAACAACAATATTTGCAAGATTTAAATATGACAATTGTTTCAATGGGAATAAACACAAGTTCGCGTTTTGCTATTCACTATTTGGCTATTCAAAGCAGTGGTGTCTCTTTCTTATGTGCACCTCGTGCACTGCACAACCAGTAAAATTGAATGAATTAAGTTTTAAGTTTTAGATTATCTATTTATACGTTGAAATCAGGTCGGATGGTAGCGAATAAAATATAATGAGCGATTCTCATAAGCCAAGAGCTTCTTTTCTTAAACCCAAAAATAATCACATTATCAAATTGAATGGCTTGGAATTGACACGGTCAGATCAAGCAAAATACTTAGGTTTAACGTATGACAAAAACTCGCTTTCAAGGATCACATTGAAGGAGTCCAGGCAAAGTGTAATAAATATATTAAATGTTTATATCCTCTCATAAACACAAATTCTGAGATCTGTCTAAAAACAAATTATTAATTTATAAACAAACTAGCGGACCCCTGCACACTTCGTAGCGCAATAATATTAGATTGGATGTAGAACATCAAAACTAGTTATCAATTTTAATGATGATTGAAGAAAAGTATCATTATAATGCTCTATGATAGTGGACTCAACCTTTTTATATCGCGGACAACAGGACAAAATATATAAAACCGATGGCTTTCTGAAACGCAAACAGGCAGCGTACAATTTACCATCCGAAAAAAAACTCTAAATTCACGCTACAGTATCATAACGATTATTGACGGTAAAAGAAAAGTTGAATGGATGAGAAAATGACATTCAAATTGAAATGACATAGCAGTAGGCATCATTAGAATGCGTGAAATAAAAACTTTTTCTTCTTCTAATTTACCATTCAAAATTGTTGTCTCGACAACATTTGCGATTAACTATTTTTCTCGCACAGTGAGAAGTATTATCCTTCATGTTCCATAAAAATGAATCATCTGACAAACATTTTTCCCCAAAACAGGTACACTTCGCACTTTAAAGCAGTTTTTTCATGCTCTTAAAAGTCCCAAATGACCCAAGCAAAATACAATCAAAATCAGTTTGACAGTTTATGAGCAAGAGAGTGATTCGTTCGAATATGTAAAACATGTCGATGAGTTCCCAAATCTCGGTTCTATCGATGTAATTTAATAACAGGAGGCAAACGGGATGGTTCGAGTATATTGGACGAAACTGTTCTTAGGCACTCAAACTAAAATAGTTTGAAATTTCGAAGTACTCTGGGTTGATATAATTTGGACCGCGTTTGGGCCAATTGAAGACGTTTAGACTCAAATAAATAACCGATTTGAAGCAATTGACGAAATTTGGAGGTCGTTTCGAGAAAAAATTAACACAAAATCTCGTCCAAAGAATTCTTCAATGGTTTAGCATGGGAAATGCTTATGAAAAATTTAAGCCGAGAAAATTCGAATGGAATTGCTTCAAAAAGTAGAGTGCTGAACAGTTTTGGTGTTTGAGTTAACGGTCATAATTTAAAGTGGCAGCACACCTCAATCCTGTTGTCTCAGTGCATTATAACAGCAATAATTATATCTATCAAGATGATTAGATTCACATTTCTGCAGTTTTAGTAAAACAACGAATCATAAAAAAACGTTAATCACTTTCTTTTCTTATAGTCGTTTTATAATTTGACTTCACGGCTTTGAACCCAAATTTATATATCGCAGAATCTAAACCTGTCTTTTGTTCATTTGGCGCCCTTACTTAATTGAACATGTGATTCGAAATAAAGAAACACGTGGATCAAGTAGGCTCAGTGAAATTTTTTCACAAATCAGCTCGTTTGGCGCCAAACGGGTTTTTGTTAATAATCTAGTATTCATATTTTGCTCTCCAGCGGGCAGCAACATTGCATAACTCGATTCGCGCCAAACAATCATCGGAGATCTAGCATGCATTGAGTGGAAAATTTCCAATTCTAAACAAACCAATTTTCTAGTTTTTTTTTCTACTTTCCCGAAGGATTTTCCTTATGTACTATAGCCTAAAACCTCCGCATTAACGTCACCTTTCGAACAAAAAAATCATTTTAAGATCGACCCACGCATACCAGAGAACATTAGCAACACACACTTTTTTCGCTATTATTTTATATATATAGATTTTCAGACCAGCCATGCTTTGTGCAGTACCAATTTGGACAAGTTGTTATTCCACCAGGAAGAAAACGCTTCAAAGGATTCAGAATAAAAATCTAAAAATGATTTTGAAGCGTCCTCCCTGGTTTAGTACAAATGAGTTACACAGACTCACAAATATAGAACCATTAGATGTAATGTCACATAATATTATGAACAAATTCCAACAAAAATCGATACAATCTTCAATTGAATCGATTCGCTCTCTGTATTAGTTAGTAAGTTAGTATATAAGTTCCGTTTCCCCATTACACAATACAAGTAGGTTTACAAATTTCCCTACATAAAATTCACAGAATTGCGGAAGCAAATGATGTCTTCATGGTAATAACCAAATCATGTATATAATAGGACTGAAAACACACCACTTGTGGCTGAACACCCAATTTAAATTTTAATAATTTAATATTAACTCATATTCCAATAAATAGTTATTAAAAAAGAGCGATTTTGTCCACAGCACAATATACACAAATTCACCCTAAGCTGCTTGCCCTTGCTGGTCAATGATAGCGAAACGAACTTTCATATCGCATGGCCGTAGCCAATAAGTGGCGCTCTGAACTCTGAGCACTATGCCTTGTGCGCACCGAAATTGCGTGTATTTACACACATTACATATACATAAAACGTAAAATTTCAAGTAGTTCTTGTTGCTGTGCACTATCTGCACAGAATCAAGAAGGGAAGCAATTACTCAGCTCAGCACTGAGATTTGTTGTTCTCTCTGTTACTTTTGGCTCTGTGAGAACTTGTATACGTACCTTCAAGAGAGGCTTCATTGGCTTATGCTTATGACAGTTGAAAACAAATTGCTGTCTCAGTTGCAACGTCGAAGCGGTTCTATTGATGATGTTATTGACAGATTTGCTCGACATGCTAAGTGCCGAGTTCTTGTATTGTATAGATGATACAAAAGTAGTTTAATAAAAAAATCCCAAACAAACGAATATCCACTCCTCATTCTTTAGTTCTCACTTACAACGAACTGTTACATCTTATATCATACTGCATGCTCAGTGCAAGCAAAGTCTTGGTATTACATTCCTGTAGTGGAATTTGATCTTCTGTTTCAACAGACTTCTCTGTCGATTCAGAGTGTACAGAACCAGTGCATGGCTGGTGCTACGACTCTACTGATACTACGAATCCTTCCAGGTCGGGGTTCGAACATACGACAACTGGTTTGTAAGATCAGCGCCCTATGCATTGAACCGCCAACCCCGGAACGACACATGCTTAGTGCACAACGCGTAAATTTTGACATGACACGATACTGATTCAAAGAAATAACTTTTGAAACATTGTTTACAGTAAAAAATCCAAAAAGAGATGGCAAGTACAAAAATACGATTCTGATACAATTACATATCATTCTCATTTGAAATATTTTCATATTTAAAGACACCACCTGCTTGTATGCTTCAAAGAAACAGAAATACGCCTAAAGCTTTACTCGTCCATGTAAGATGCGCTACGTTTAAATTTCAACGAGATCAGTCCAACTAGCTCATGATCCGAAAAAACTTAATCTTGGTTTATTATCATAACGTGAAACTACACTCTTTCCTCGATATCATGATTTATTTTGCTCATTTGTGGAATCGTAATTCTGCCCGTGTACTCTTGAAAATCATACAGGGTCCGGCACTCGAAGTGTAACCAATTAAAAAGGCCATAAATTCAGTTTGGAAAATTACTTTTACTTAATTCAAAGTACAAAACGTGTAAAAATAATACAAAATTCAGAATCAATTCACTTTTGCTCGATATGACCACCTTTTGCCTTGACTATGGCCTTGAGACGGTCAAAAAACGAATCGCAAGCTGCCCGAATGTGTATTTTGGCCCACTCGCGGACAATAACTTTTTTCAGCGCCTCGAGACTGGTGTATCTTTTAGTTCGGACTTTGCTCTCCAAAATGGCCCAAAAAGAATAATCCATTGGATTCGCATCTGGTGAATTCGAGAGCCATTGTGTGGACGTGATGAAGTTCGGAACGTTGTTTTTCAGCCATTCTTGGTTCACTCGAGCTTTGTGAGACGGTGCCGAGTCCTGCTGAAACGTCCATGGTCTGCCACCGAGATGTTTGTCTGCCCACGGCTTCAAAGCAACCTCCAGAATACTTTCCCGATAATATGTCGCATTTACCTTGACGCCAGGCTCGATGAAAACGATTGGAGAGCGCCCATCTGCGGTTACAGCGGCCCAAACCATTATCTGTTGCGGGTGCTGCCTCCTGGTGGCCAATCGATGACTCAAATTCTCGTATGAACGGTCGGTCAAGTAAACCCTATCGTTTTGAGAGTTTACGAATTGCTCAATTGGAAAAATTTTCTCGTCAGAAAATACAATGTTCGGAAATTGACCGCTTTCGGCCAAACAAAGCAACTCCATCGCTCTCTCAAGTCAACAAGTCAAGGCAAAAGGTGGTCATATCGAGCAAAAGTGAATTGATTCTGAATTTTGTATTATTTTTACACATTTTGTACTTTGAATTAAGTAAAAGTAATTTTCCAAACTGAATTCATGGCCTTTTTAATTGGTTACACTTCGAGTGCCGGACCCTGTAGTTCTGCTTTAAGTCTTTTGTATCTCCGGAACCGAAAGTTGGATTTAAATAAAAGTCGAGATTTTATTATGGTTTCTGAAGACCTTTCAGTTGAATCTGAGATGATGTAATTCTGCATAGAAAAGTATTAGAATTATTGGAAAAACCGACTATCGACGGAGCCTCGGAGATTAATAGTGTTATATACCAATCGACTCAGCTCGACGATATCGAAAAATATTCGACGAGAACGAAAAATGTCTTAACCAATTTCAACAAGCTTAGGCACGTTTAAAAGCTAGTATTGGGCCATTGATCAAGTTCGAAGATTAAATGACTGCGACTTCTGGTTCCAGAGATATGATGGTATATGTGACGTAACCGATGAAACACGTTGTTTTTACCGCTCTAATATATAAGGGTGCCAATATTTTGGGATCACCTCTAATTTTGTAAATCGGTAGTGCTCAAAAGTTTAAGCACCTCGAAAAAAGTCCCCATGCAAAATTTAAGCTAAATCGGATATGGGTAAGGGGTGCTGCCCGGCGGTTAAGGTTTGAAAATTTCCGAAATCGCTTTTTTTTTTTACCGAAAGTCTTAGAAATGAAACGTCGATACTTAGTGTCATCTAAAAAAAATGTTTTTCATTGACTTTCTGGGACTAATCGATCTGGGAAAGTCGATATTCTCAAAAAAATTTTTTTTTCGAAGTGACACTAAATTTCGACGTTTCATGCAATTCTACGACGTGGAATAAAAAAAAAACGATTTCGTGCACCCCCCAACCCACTACTCGAATTAGCTTCGGAAATTATTAAATAAAAAGATTGAAAATATTTTCATGAGACTGTTTTGAAGAAAGAGAAAGTCAATATCACACAACTAGGTGGATAAGGAAGGTTTTTTTGCCTATTACCTTGTAATTCCACAACCGGAAGTCGGATTCAAATGAAATTCTGGAACTTTGTACTGGACCTTGAAACTTTTCATTTGAATCTAAGTTCTTGATATTCAGATATCTCCGAAAAAATTGAAGGGTGATATTTGTTACAAAAACAGGCATTTGTTGATTCCGAAGTACTGATTCGAAGTTGGTTTTCACAGTGATTGAATTCCATCAAAAGTAAACCATTTGTCGATGGCATATCGAGTTCAAACGTGCTCGTACTGACACTGAAGTGGCCAAAAAAGGTAATTACAACGGAAACCATGAAAAATTCCACGAAATCGTTTTGAAATTACTGCCGCACTTATCATATTCACTGGATATACCCCCCAGTGACTACTGCCTGTTTTCAGGTCAAACAAATGCTTCACGTTGGGAGATTCTACTCAAATGGGGAAGTCATCGCTGAAATAAACGCTTATTTTGAAGCAATAAATAAATCATGCTACTAGAAAGGTTTTCGGCGAAATAACTTTTGCTGGAAGAACCCTGTTTGGAAAGCCCTCTGAATGTTCTCGTTTCTTCATTCTTATCGATTTTTGGTTTCATTATGTAGGTTTATATAAAAAAGGTGGCTGACTAATGTCACATAACCGGATAACGTGAATACGAATAAAATGAATGATTCCTGTCCTTTAATTCCTGTTTTGTTTCTGTTATTTAATCCGAATTCGCGACCTAGAATTTTAAAGCCGGATGTTAGCACTGAATTCGGGGTCTAAATTCTATGGTGATGGTAGATTGAACTGCATTCTGAACATCGGGAAATGAGTTCTGAATCTGAGTTCTAGAACTGAATTCTGGATCTGGATTGTTGAACTGATCATTGAACCAGTGACTAGGGTCCAGATTCGGAACTGAATTCTGAATTTTAGTTACGAAAGTTCGGTCCAGGATTCATTTTTCAAATTCAAATCCAGATTTCAGCGTCGAAACTGAGTTTAATAGTCCAGATTCGGAATACATTTCTGAAAATACAAACTGAGCGTTGGATCTGAATTCTGGTTCTGTTCTGGTTCGGTCTACAGTTCCAGAACATTAGATTCAAAACTCAGTTACCGAATTCTGAATCTGAATTCTGGACAGGAATTTTGGAACTGAATTCTGGTCTGAATCTCAATCTCTGTTCCAGAATTCTATTTCAATATTCAGATCTCAATGTTCGGAATCTAATGATCAGAAAAAGTCTTTTCCGGTTGAACCGGAAAGCAAAAAGCCTTACTAATCGGTGGGTGTCTGTGAAGAGTTAGAGATATGCGGTATGTGTGAGTGGTGTTTCATGATTTTCGATGATTATTGGTTCCTAATTGTTTGAATCTAACACAGAAATTTTATGTTTAAACTACTAATATCGCAATGGCACCTTCCGTTTTTACTAGTCAATATCCAAAAACAACTTTGTTCCTGAAAATAATTGCGACCTGTTCTCAATCTCTCTTTCTAGGGTATCTTCGTGGAAAAGTACGACCCAACGATAGAGGACAGTTACCGGAAACAGGTCGAAGTGGACGGACAGCAATGCATGTTAGAAATTTTGGACACTGCCGGGACGGTAAGCAATCTTCAGCAAATCACTGCCACCGAACGGATTGAAATAAACTTTTTTCTTCCTTTGTTTGACGTTCAATTAACAGGAACAATTCACAGCGATGAGAGATCTCTACATGAAGAACGGCCAAGGTTTCGTGCTAGTGTATTCAATCACGGCACAATCGACATTCAACGACCTGCAGGATCTCCGAGAACAGATTTTAAGGGTTAAGGTAAAATCGGTTTTGCTTATTTTGAATTACAATATCAAAGCAGCAGCTTGCAAATTCGGATTCATTTTAGGACACTGACGACGTACCAATGGTGTTGGTTGGAAATAAGTGCGATTTGGAGGACGAGCGAGTAGTTGGAAAGGAGTTGGGCAAAAGTCTCGCCAATCAGTTTAACTGTGCATTCATGGAAACGTCAGCCAAAGCCAAAATTAATGTTAACGACGTGAGTACTAGTGTAGTGTGGTAATTTTGTTTGATACTCGTCATATTCCACTTCGGGCTACCACTTTGCTACCGTTCGTTCTGTTCGAGTTGGTTCTTCTTATCAGTACCGGAACGAATGATGTTTCCTCATCCTTTGGACCTTTTTCGATTACTGTTCCCGATGGCTTCATTAACTCGCTCCTCCCCTTCCCTTCTTGTTTGTGTATCGTCAATAGCCTAAAGCGAGGACATGCTTGCATGAAAAGCGATGCGTTAGTCTTGCTGCGAACGAAGGAAGTGTGGTTCGTTTGGCTTTGGTGTAGAATGAGCATCTCTGAGCGGCAAAGTAGACGGCGGTTGCTATCTTCATTTAAACCTGCGGTGAAGATTGCTTCAGTTTTCATCAAATTTCGGATGTTATTACTATGAAACACAAGTTGTGCAATTAATCCAGTTTAATCGATTGTTAATTGTTAATCAAATGTTATGGATGAAATCTATGTGCTGTTTTCCACGAAAGATTGGGAAACATTGAAATGAAATGAACATTATCGTTATTTGGATGTTTGTTTGCATCACCTACTCACGATTGAGAATATCAGTTTTTGAACTTAGATCTCATCATTTGCAAGATTTTCAACGCGTAGAAAAATGTCGATGAAGATCGCTGAATGTTCAATAGTAACATTTAGAAAAAATAGATCTAATTCGACTGTGCGATCACGACGACGCTCGGTTGAATGGTCGTTGAATTCAAGAACCGTCCGGGGGGGTCCGTTTGTCCGTCATTTAGTATAGACAGTAAGAGAACTGTATATGGTAATTTGGCATAGTGGAGAGACAATCGTGAACGATATCAAAGCCACCGAGGGTGACGCAGGCTGATCCGCCTTCGGAAGCGGCGGTACCTCGCATACCAGTTTTTTTTTTATTCGATATTACAATATATTTTTAGGCACACTGCTTAAGCTCTAAGATGCCAAGGTTATTTTCTAATCTTAATTAACGACTAACTTAAAACTAGAATAGTATCATTAGAATATGTGACCTTAGCTTCTCGAAAATCCAGCGTTCAGCTGGCGATCGGTAGTGGTCGATGTATTCAATATTGCACGAGTCTTCCAGATGGCGTTGGTAAATATTAAGCGCTGGCCGCATCCTTCGGTCCGTGTGGGTCCGCGGGAAACACCCCCGGGCTACGAAGGCCCGGCGGGTGGCCCGCATGCTGGTTTTCGACTGGAGCGGTCTTCCGTGGACGATGATGGTGATGTTGCGGAAGAGAATGAAAAAAAAGTAAATATTGTGGAAACGGGGTAAACAGATACCTAACATGACATCCCCAGGTGCCTTTAGAGTCGAACCAGACTCCGAGATATTTGAATGTGAAGACCTGAGCTATGGTTTCACCCCTTAGTTGAAGCTGTAGTTGTGCTGGTTCTCGCTTCCTTGAAAATACAACCAGCTCAGTTTTCTGCGTAGAGAACTCGATACCCATTTGAAGAGCACATGTCGACAAGTTTCCGAGGGTATCTTGCAATGGTCCTTGGAGATCGGCAGCTTTGGGTCCTAGATTAGACACAAAGCTGTCGTCGGCAAGTTGTTTTAGCGTGCAAGATGTGTTGATACATTCATCAATGTTGTTTACGTAAAAATTGTATGAAAGGGCATGAGCCCTGAGGAAGACCCATGTAACTGAATCGTATTGTCGACAAATCACCATGCGCGAAATACATGTATTTCTCGGACAATAGATTGTACAAAAAGTTATTCAAAATTGGTGAAAGACCATGCTGATGCAACTTCTCAGATGTTTATGAAAACTGAATCGAATGCCCCCTTGATGTCTAGAAAAACTGACGCCGTTTGTTCTTTACGAGCAAATGCCATTTGAATTTCGGTTGAGAGCAGCGCAAGACAATCGTTCGTTCCTTTACCCCTGCGGAAACCAAATTGTGTATCTGAAAGTAAGCCATTTGTCTCGACCCAATTGTCTAGACGAAACAGAATCATTTTTTCGAACAATTTCCGGATACAGGATAGCATAGCAATCGGCCGATACGAATTGTGATCGGAGGCTGGTTTCCCTGGTTTTTGAATGGCGATAACTCTTACTTGTCTCCAGTCATGTGGGACAATATTATTCTCAAGAAGCCTATTGAATAAATTCAATAAGCGCCTTTTGGCAGAGTCAGGCAAATTTTTCAACAAGTTGAATTAGATTTTGTCTAACCCCGGAGCTTTATTGTTACACGATAAAAGCGCAAGTGAGAGCTCTATCATCGAAAAAGGTGTTTCGTTTCTGTTTGAAGAGGCGACGCGCATGATCGTCTGTTCCGGAACAGAGTCAGGACATACTTTTTTAGCGGAATCGAATATCCAGCGGTTAGAGTATTCCTCGCTTTCGATCGTGGTGTTTTTATTGCGCATTCGTCGGGCTGTGTTCCAAAGAGTGCTCATTGATGTTTCTCTCGATAATCCGTCTACGAATCGACGCCAATAACCGCTTTTCTTCGCTTTAATCAAGCTTTTCATTTTAGCGTCTAATGCCGCGTAGTTTTCAAAATTATCAGGTGTTCCGTTTTTCCCAAACTCGATAAATGATGAAGCTCTCTACGCGTTTAATTCTGAGCACTTTGTCCCACCACGGGTTGGGAGGACGGATGTTAGTTTTCGCGCCAGGTACTCGTTTCGTCTGAGCTTGAGTCGCGGTGTCGAGAATCAAGCCAGCCAAAAACGTGTACTCTTTCTCCGGAGGAAGTTATTGTGTTGTTTCTAGTTTCTCAGATATCGAATTTGCGTAGCATTTCCAATCAATATTTCGTGTGAGGTTATACGAAACATTGATTGTCTCCGATGGTCTTAATCCGTAGGCGATTGAAATCACGATAGGTAGATGATCCAGGGTGGCAAGTGACCGGGAAAATCGGGAAAAAGTCGGGAATTTCAGTGAAAAACCGGGGAAAATATTACTAGCTCACCTATGCGTAACAATTGTTAGAATAATGATTTTTTTCCACAATTGAAAAGTAGGAGACAATACCCAATTTTGCGTTTGAGCGAAATGTTCAGTACAAGTGTTGAAATAACTTATTGTCCATTGGAAATTGGGCCAACACCCCATGTCTCGTCCAGAGATTTTTAGAGGCTTGCAGGCAGTTTTGAATCAAACATGAAGCATCAGAGTTATTTGTTTGTTATCAATAACAGCATAATGAAAGCTCATTTTGAAAAATAAGGCTAATTTCGATGCTTGTGTTGGATTTTTTTAAATTTTTAAATAAGTATTCAACACATCTGCAAAATTTATGGCAAAATCTCAAGGTAACATAGGGAAAATTTTTAACAAAATTATTGAACATTTTTAAGAGCCTTCATGTTTTTAAGTTTGCTAATGATTGCCCTAGTATCATCATAATTTGTCTCAGTAATGTCATCTTGAGACAATACTTGTGTTATAATTATATTTCTGTTAGATGTCAAAAGGACTAGCAAAATTGTAAGAGTTGTCGACTTTGACCTTATTCACCGATTACAAGAAGTATTTGAGTTCCTGTTTTGAGAGTTGAAACTGGTTTCTGAGGACCAGTATAGAATCTTAGAAAGATTTAGAAAATGGATTGATTTGTTCTATATTTAATTTTCTTCTAAAGGTTCTCAACTATTCCATAGTAGGATCACAAGAACGTTGATGTTGATGTAGATGAAGGTGAATTGAATTTAGTTTTAGCTTTTGGAACTTCAATAAAGTAATGATTTAAATTATATCTATATTTTCCAAAACAATTTTAGGGTTTACATTCGATAGTGTTCTAGTTGATTTTTTCTAAGCTGGTAGAATATATAACTAATTGAACTAATCATTGCTTAATTTGAAACCCTGAATGTTATTGATTGATCTGCTAGAATCAGATCAATTGTAGAAAAATTTCTTATAGAAGATAAATTAGTTAAGCTATTGGAAATAAAACTGGTTTAAAACCAGCGGCGAGTTCATCATGAAGAAATCGTACTTCCTGAATATTTTTCTGATTCCTCTATGAGCATTTATGTTGTTTTCGCTTGATGCCAAACCTAACCCAGTTTCCACCCTAACTGCTGTCAAACCGTTTGTTTGAAGTCAGTTTCGAACCTAGTTTCAACGTTGTTGAACTGAAAATCGAGTCAGTTTCCAACCTGGTTTTTAAATCAGTTTTACTCAAACCCCCGTTGCTAAGTGCGAAATCAACACAGTTTCGTGAAAAGTGTTTGTTTGATGAAACTACCCTGGGTCAGTTTCAGTTTTCTCAAGCGAAAACGACATTAGAATCCTATTAGAAAAAAACAGATCGATATATTGTGCATTTCAACAGTTATCATTCGATTTATTTGCCCATCAACGCATTGAAATCGTAAACATTGTTTATTGACTGACAGATACATTAGAAAAATTGGTGTTTTAAAAGAGCAAGTCGTGACAGCCGAACGGTTTTCCGAAATCTTAGGTATACGTACATCTAATGATTTTAAATTCAATTCTATTACTTAAAAATTTCAAATTTTTGGTCTGACAGGACTTTGTTAATAATTTGTTTTATGTTTTTCATCACAATCACAGCATGATAATTCATCTGGGGGTATCGTTCATTGAACAGATGTGCTTATAAGCGACATAATTTAAACAGCCCTGGCAATGACGATATTAAGTTAGATTCACTGTGCCATCATCAGTGTTGGTGATTGCCGATAATTTGGCAAAAAGCGGCTCGATATTTCTCTACATTGTATACAACATTTTCAATCTGGTAGAAGCTGCTACAAGAACTCGCTCAATGCATGAACCGTGAGAGGATTTTTCTACATTTCTTCGCTACACTTCATACTCTGAGTATTTCACAGCTCTTAACAAAATATATACAGTCCGGCAATGATCGGCGCTATGAGGAATTTACCAAGAGAGAATCGCAAGTTGATAATTATCGCAGATAATTCGACTTGATTCTCATACTAGGTCACAATATACAATATTTCAAAACCCTGGTCTGGAGCATTCACAGCTATTTTCATAGATACAACTTATACAAAGGTTATATGCACATAGTTAGAATAAGCGGCAATAGTAAATTGATTCTATCGCAATTATCCACTGCCCGTATAGAATCGGATCGCAAAACGAGAATAAGCGACCGTTTGTTGCTTCAGAGAGAATCCCCACAGCAGCGTGCTAACCCGTGATGCTCAGATAGGTCATCGAGAGAAATTCGCTCTCGCACTGGTGTCCATTCTATGTAGAATGAACCATGACGGTGATTTGTTGCTGAGATGATATCCGTCTCTCTTTGATGGCAATGATTGAATATTGTGAAGAGTTGGTAGAGAGCGTTCTTTGATACGATAAAAGCCATCCTTGGCCATCATGCCGTTTATAATTTTCCTACCGAACTGAGATTTCCACTTATACTTCCGGAAGGAGCGAAGAAAGCTCTGTGCATAGATTGTTGCTGTTTTTTCCGAGTGGCAAGCGTCCGTTTTTGGGATTGTTGTTCCTTATTGATTTATTTTCAATCATATGTATAATAATAAAAAGTCATGTGCACTAGGAAGAAATCGATTACGTGTAACCAAAACCCCTGAATGACTTGAAAAAGGCTTTAGGCTTTTCTTATATGCACATGTCATAATGATTTTTTTTTATTTATACATCGAAATGCTTGGAAAGTAATTTTATCCTCAATTAGCGGGCCTGGTACAATGATCCTTATTGGACATGGGATATCAGTTTAAAGTTTAAATTAGAAAATATTTACAAAAAAAAACTAAACCGGGACGATTTGAGCCTATTCCAAAAACCGGGAATTTTTATCTCAAAAAACCGGGAAAAAACCGGGAAATTGAAATCGGCAATTCACTTGCCACCCTGATGATCGCTACCGTGGGGATCAGGGAGCACCTTCCACGTGCAATCCAACCGTAGCGATGTCGAGCAAAGGGATAAGTCCAGCGCACTTGATCTTGCTGGTGGTGCAGGAATTCGTGTCATTTCTCCCGTATTCAAGATTGTCATATTGAAGTTGTCGCAAATATCATGGATCATAGTTGATCTGTTATCATCGTGAAGACAGCCCCATCCCGTACCGTGTGAGTTAAAGTCTCCTAAAACCAACGTCGGTGCAGGAAGGAGCTCTATGATATCACTGAGCCGCCGATGCCCAGCCGAGGCTCTTGGGGGAATGTAGATGGAAGCAATGCAAAGGTCCTTACCTTTGATTGTAACATGACATGCGACAACTTCAATACCTGGTATCGAGGGAAGGTTAATTCGATAAAAAGAATAGCACTTTTTGATCCCCAAAAGTACTCCTCCGTAGGGATCATCTCGATCCCGGCGAATAATGTTAAAATCGTGGGAGTTTAAGGGTATTTCAGAAGTTAGCCAAGTTTCGCACAATGCAAATGCGTCACATTTCAGATTATTTACTAGAAATTTGAAAGGATCTATTTTTGGGATGATACTTCTACAATTCCACTGTATAACAGTGATTGTATCCGTGACCTCGGTGGGTGACTTAGCCATCGAAGGATACGATCGCTGAAAGAAGGGGCCATTTTGCAGTCAACTGCTTCAAGAATGTTTTAACTGTAGGAATAAAAGCCATTATCAGGCTTTTAAGAGGTTCAGAAATATTGAAAGTAGACATGATCCAGTCCACAATATCGGAGAATTTAACAAACCCAGTATTTGATAAATTTTCTGACTGATCTTTAGAGACTTTTGGGGGGTTTTGAAGTTCCAGGAAGTGATGGAAATTCTTGCTCGGAATTTAATTTTCCAAGGCCTGGAGCTTTTTTCTCTGTTTTTTTTTGCCATCACTACCAGTTGTTGTAATTTTTCGAGACCCGTCAGAGGACACCTTCGAACCCTATGCTATCGTTAAAGCACGCGATAGCTCCCGTCTTACTTGCAGTGTGTCTATACCAATTAGCAATTTGCGACTTTCATGGCTCGGTAGTTGATGAGGATTAGCCTAAGGCAAGCGACGAAGAGCGAATCGCACGAATCTACATTCTTAGAAAAAATGAAATTTACGCTTGACGATAACTCAAGCATACCGTAATTTCTTCAGTGATGCCATAATATTACATCTAATAATATGTAAAAATAAACTTTGCGTCTGTATCGATGTAAGCTTCAGCTAAATTAACTGTGATATTGATGATATGACTTATATATACATGCTTTAAATCGTGAAAGTAAGTGAATCACGACGCTCCTTTTATGTACATCTGTTAAGATGTAAATTTTTCTAAGTGTGTACGTTGAATCGACTATGTTCTTTTAACGCCGTTAAGGTAGTGAGGGCTTCAATCAGCTGAACAATATTCCAGAGTAGAGCGAACAACAGTATAGGGATTTCAAGCAGTAAACATCCGTAAAATGCTTAGCCATTCTCATCACGAATCCAAGGTAGCGAGAAGCTTTAGCCACAATGTGAGTTGGTGCGTTGCTTGAATGTTAACTGTTCGTCAAGAAAAACGCCAAGGTCGCTCAATAAAGTATTCGAATTTCAAAGGCCCTTTTTTTCTCGTAAACGTAATGATCGAGCCTTTGTCTTGATTAACGGACATGTGATTCGATTTGCACCAATCCGAAAAGATTGTCATTTGTAGTTGAAGAAACGTCGCATCCTCTAAGCTGCGAATAACATGATAGATCTTGAGGTCATCTGCAAAAGATATGCGCGGTTCTTCCAGAGAAACATTAACGTCATTAAAGTACAGCAAGAAGATTAAAGGGCCGAGATGGCTTCCCTGCGGAATTCCAGATGTTGCAAAAAAATTCCGAAACACAATCGTCAATTTTAACCACAAGATGACGATTCCTGAGATATGATTGTATCCAGCGAACGACGTTCGTTTAACTCCTCACCATTCCTGACCAATTACCGACAGCTACGAATGTCGCGGATTACTAATTAGTCACGATACGCTAAAAGCGGGATGGCCAGTAAAGCATGCTCTAATAATCGCTGGTGCTTTGAATGAGTAGATTGACTGTCTCGCTTTTCTCCCCTAAATTGGAATGAATGTCCGATCCCGTGTTCTTTTCTTTGACTATCATCACGACGTACCAGCTACGATGCAATAATACTGTTATTGGCTTGCGAAGATCATTAAATCGTTTTAAGCTTTGATTTTAGTCTACCATCACTAGGACGTTTTTTTTTTGGAATATTCTATAATTCTGTTATAGGAACTTTCTGTTTCAGAAAGACAAAAAAGGCTCCTAAAAACCTTTCACATCATGTATCGATTCCTACGGCTTCTGCAGTTGAAAAAAAATTCTGTTTCGAAACTGAAAATGGTTGATTCTGTCAGATTCTTTTCTTTTATTTCGATTCGTTAAATTGTTTATTTGTATATTTAAAAGCAGTGGAAAAACTTCATTTATTAACTATCATTTGTTTTGCAGATTTTCTACGACTTAGTCCAACAAATTAACAAGAAATCTCCCGAGAGAAAGCCCAACAAAAAGAAGAAATCACTGTGCGCGCTGCTCTAAGTGAAGAACCATTACGATTAACAAAGTAATAATAAAAATAAAAACACCCGAAACAGAGGTAAATCAGAAACGAAACAAAAAATCGTTCGCAGATAAGGATTTAAGAAAGTTATAAACATTATATTATTAATTGAAAAGGGAAACCCGTGTTAAGATTATGAAGAAAAAAAAAACAAACAAACGCAGTAAGGAAATTGACAAAGATCGTGTGGTCGAATGGCGTTCGAAAAGGGAAGCAAACCTTAGTTTACAATCCAGACACCATTTCAGTGGAATTTAAACCACTACCCGTAATCGCAGATCAGTCTCATGGGGAAAAATAATCTCGGAACATCGGATTGTTATGTGATTATCGGTAGTTCAACACCTACTTGATAATTTTAAGCCAAACCAACTCTTTCTTGACGTTAATGAACAGCACAGAAAATTTTACGAAAAAAAAATTACACAGTAAAAACTATGCGAAGAAGAAGTATGTTGCCACCGCCATCATCGTTGATTGTGATTTGTTCTGCAATTTCGTAAATAAAAAAAAACACACACACAAACACAAATTAAAGTTAATGGAAATGAGCGTTCGTCACCACTATTGAAGTATTTTCTATGAACACCTGTGTGGTTACTCTTTTTCTGATCGTGATCGTTTGGCTTCCATTTTTACATAAATCGAAATTGGCAAACTGGCAAAGCAACAACAACACAGTCACGGAAGTTTAAGAATGTGAATCTTTGTTCAGCTTGGTGTAGGTTATTACGTAATGTGAAGAACAATAGACCAAAACCATGAACTAGGATTCTCTCGAGCTAAGAAGAGATCTCAAATTTTGTGGTACCCGTACATAATGGACGAAAATTCACTCTCACACAGACAAAAAAAACTCACACAAACCGACACAGACAACAGAATAAAGTCGTTCGGTCAGATTCATTGCAACTACTAGTATTATGAAAATACTTTCCATGTCGGAACTGATATATAGAGTAGCGATCGGAACGGACAAATGGTAAGTTCGACTGTGAAACAAACAGATTTTGTACTATTTTTAATGCAAATATACTACATTTTTCTACTATCTCATCAAGTCTTATCGAGTCAAGGAAACCTCAAAGGTTGCCCCTCTCGAAGGAAATCGCAGTTAGGTGATTTCTCAGACCAGAGTTTGAACCCCAACATCAAATTTTGGAGTGCCAAACTACCAATCAATCAATCAATACATTCACTCACACGTTCTCGTTCATAATCCAAACTGTAGACCGTAGAAAGAAAATCGGCTTCGAACCACTCTGTTGATTGCTTCTCGCTCCAAACTTTCCTGTTTAATAAATTCTTTTACCACTACGAATTTTTGATAGAACCCCTCTTTTTCGGATATCGCCTTTTGCACTTGTTCAAGCACGGTTTTCAATGTGAATAATACAGAAATTGACATAATAAAACTAACAAAATCAAATCATAATCATGAAGAAAAGTAAATAGAATGGATAGTACATTTTTTGTTCGAGTTTAACCCAGTAATGTTCATTAAAAAAGGATGAAGAAACTGACCGTAATCAAAAACATAAGCTCGCCATCATCGTCGTTGTCGTCGTTATAGTCGTCACACACTCGTGCACATGTGCGTGCTCTTGCGGGGAGAGAGCGTGGCTGAACGAAAAAATAATGCCAACAAATAAAACATACGCTATTATAGGAACAAGGAAACAAAACAAGAAAAAAAACACTGAGTAGATCAAGCACCAAACTCCTTTCTCAAGCCACTTGTACCGTGTATCATCCTGGCCTTGTTTCAAGAAAGTAGCACCTGTATCGTAATAGTAGATAGATAGTCCTTCAAATTCAGCACAAGTTGTTCGGGTAAGACGTAAATAATGGCAAATGACAGTGAATAAGTGTAGAATTCAAGTGACCCCAATCAATAACAGCTCTCACGAGAAATTAGTGTTTAAACGAAAAACAAAAAAAAAACATAGAAAACTGTTGTGAATGTGTTTGAACTTCTCACCCACAAGTCGTTAAAAAATAAATAAAACAAAAGGTGTCGATCTCACATCCAACTCCATTCGTATAAGACGAACGTACACGCTCACGCAAGACGCAACGTTTGCCATTTCACACATACGTTGAAAAAGAGTAAACAACATCCTACAGAATGAACAAAAAAAAATCTAGGAACAAGAATGTTTGTTGTAGCCGCAGTACAGAATTGTTATCGTCATACTATTTTCAAGTTTTCCCCTAGTAAACTGTCACTGCGAGAAAGAAATAGAAACTGTTAACCGGACTTTTATCTTCTACCGTACAATATTGTAGCGAATACACAAACTGGTCCCGACTCGGTAAATATCGTTCTGATCTAGAACAGAAACTAGGAGAACACTTACATGGAGGAAAAAACAACGTACACACTAAACACACATCCACGCGCGATCTTCTCATACTGAACAAGGAGAAAGGAATGAAAAAGATATAACTGTGTAACCATGCAAAACAATCTATTTTCTAATGAATAATAAGTATATATATACAAGACAGGAATGGTTTAGATTGAATTTTATCCGAAAGCATTGCCCAATGTTTAATGTATATTATTTGGTAAGGTCTACAATTAATAGGAGTAATCTAGCCCCGCCAAAAAGTAATTTTGCCTCCGATGGACAAAAATCCAGAATTTCTTACCTTCTTAAAGTTTCAGATGTTTGTGGACAACCTTTTCTTCCCTTTGACGTAAAAGCAAAGTCATTACATTCCCTTTTGTGGAATTTGGACTTCGCAGCCGATTCTTAGCGTACAGAATCATTGCATGGCCAGTACTACGATCCTACTGACACTATGAATTCTTCCAGGTTGGGGCTTGAACATATGACAACTGGCTTGTAAGACCAACGCCGTATGCATTGAACCGCCAATCCGGGCCATCATGTGTAAGTAATTTTCACAACTTGAGAGTCGCGATGAGTACTTCAAAACGCGATGATTTGAGGGTCGCGATAAGGCCTAAAACGCGAGGGCCCAATGATAAGTGTACTTTCATGAATGCATGAATGGAATGCATATGAATGTTCTAGAAAACCGCTGTCGTCATGAGAAAAAGTTCTAATATCATTTACCAGTTGATGGTTTGTATGTAATGGAGACAGATGAATAATATTGGACATCGTGGGCGTGAGTTTAACAAATCAGAAAATTTTTGAATGAACCATGGAAAGGTTGTGCTTTAGAAGTACTAAGGTTGAACTAAGAGATTTTCTTTGCATTATGCTTTCTAATGATTTAGAATACACCAAGCGCACATAATAAGTGACAATTAACAGTTCTACTGAAAAGTTCGTATCGTTTAATAGAAACACACATTTTTTTGCCAAAATTCGTTTTTATTATTCAACATAATTGCCATCAGAGGCGATACAGCGATTATAGCGATCTTCCAACTTTTCGATACCATTTTTGTAGTACGATTTGTCCTTTACCTCAAAATATGCCTCAGTTTCAGCGATTACCTCTTCATTGCTTCTAAATTTTTTACCAGCGAGCATTCTCTTGAGGTCTGAGAACAGGAAAAAGTCACTGGGGGCCAAATCTGGAAAATACGGTGGATGAGGGAGCAATTCGAAGCCCAATTCGTTCAATTTCAGCATGGTTTTCATCGACTTGTGACACGGTGCATTGTCTTGATGAAACAAAACTTTTTTCTTCAAATGAGGCCGTTTTTTTTTAAATTTCGTCCTTCAAACGCTCTAATAACGCTATATAATAGTCACTGTTGATGGTTTTTCCCTTTTCAAGGTAGTCAATGAAAATTATACCATGCGAATCCCAAAATACAGACGCCATAACCTTACCGGCCGATTGTTGAGTCTTTCCACGCTTTGGGTTCGGTTCATCGCGTGCAGTCCACTCAGCTGACTGTCGATTGGACTCCGGAGTGAAGTGATGGAGCCATGTTTCGTCCATTGTTATATATCGACGAAAAAAATCGGTTTTTATTTCGATATAACTGCTCCAAACACTGCTCAGAATCATCAATTCGTTGTCGTTTTTGATCGATTGTGAGCTCACGCGGCACCCGTTTTGCACAAAGCTTTCTCATATCCAAATATTCGTGAATAATATGTCCAACACGTTCCTTTGATATCTTTAGGGTATCAGCTATCTCGATCAACTTCACTTTACGGTCATTGAAAATCATTTTGTGGATTTTGTTCACGTTTTCATCGGTAACAGCCTCTTTTGGACGTCCACTGCGTTCATCGTCTTCGGTGCTCATATGACCAGTACGAAATTTTGCAAACCACTTACGAATTGTTGCTTTGCCCGGTGCAGAGTCTGGATAACACTCATCAAGCCATTTTTTGGTATCGGCGGCACTTTTTTTCATCAAAAAGTAGTGTTTCATCAACACACGAAATTCCTCTTTTTCCATTTTTTTCACAATAACAAAAGTAGCTTCACTCAAAATCCAATATCTCACAAACTAATAATCAGACAGCTGTCAAATTTATACACGTATCTATTGAAGGTTGGTACTAACTGAAAATGGTATGGATTTAATTCTAGTGGCCCCCTCTCATAGAAATGATACGAACTTTTCAGCCGATCTGTTATCAATATTCAAATTATTACAATAATGGATTGAGACTGCCATTTTATATTTAATATTCTGTGAAGATTGTTCAAATTGGTAAGTTCAATTTGAAATTAAAATTTAAACGTCGTCGCTATCAAAATCATCCATTTTATTAGAGCTCTCAAGTACGCGTAGCATTTTTTGGCAACTTGAACGACCATAACAAGTTCTGAGAAAACTTTCTCACTGCTCAAATGCGGCACAAAGAACTGCTTCAAAGTTTTTCTGTTGCGTCGCAAATGACTAATTCCTTAAAAACGGATTGCTCAGAATGCTTTATATGCTGTTTAAGCCAAATCTTTTTTTTACGAACTTTTGATTACTTGGACTAAATACAAATTAGAAATATATCCTATTCTATCTAATGAACAACTCCAGAAGAGGAGCTTTTCCTTTCATGTCGAAGCCAGTGCATTGATTCAAAGGATGAGATGACAATCTGTGCATTTGCTCAATTTTTGCTGAACAGAAGTATTTCACATAAATTTTTGGTGATATTTCTTCTTTGGGCTAAAAACGAATGCGTGTCGAATTCCGTTAGTTGTAGGTTAAGTAATCAGAAAAATAACGGAGAGAAACGTGAACCACTTAGTCGTTTGACAATTCTACTGTCCAAAAAAATAAATTCGAACAAATAATTTGTGGGCGAGACGAAGTTCGACGGGTCAGCTAGTGTCTATATATTATTTCACTAAGGCCCTATTCCGGTTTAGTACCAAAAGTAAGGTGAACACCAACCTCAACATATGGAGCAAGTACAGCTTCTGCATAACTCCAAGTGTGACTTAAGCGTACACACTTTCCCTCAAAATGCCGAGGCGACGCTGGCTGAGTCGGCCGCCGACCCGCCGTCACAAACCTGTAATCCACTCGTTTGCCCGGTCCATTCAAAGCTATGAGCTATCCCTTGGCCTCGCATTAAAAAAGCGCACGGCGGCGAAACCGCCTTTAGAATTTATTTTCTAGTTTTAGACCACAACGAGGACAAGGCAAGTTCGCAGTTCGAGTCGTCCAATCACTAATCGGAAAACCTATAATCCAAGTGTTATCAGGCCGTTATGTATTTTAACCTTTTAAATTACTCCCAGAATAAAACGAATCAAAAGAAAATATGCACAATTGAAATTAAGCCAAATGAAAATTAGGCCAAACAACAATTATGCCAAATGAAACAGTATATCTTTTTTTTATGCCAAACGACATTAAGCCAAACAAAAGTTATGCCAAACAAATTTATGCTAAACAAAGTTATGCCAAACAAAATTCGGCCAAATAACGTACATCCCTTTTAACTGTTAATAACTTCTTTAAAAAACAATGAATATTTAAGGTTGAACCAGAGCGATACGTCTAACGAGTACAATTCTGGTTCATGACAAAACGTTTGGTTCATGACACCAAGTTGAAACAAACAAGGTTTCGAGAAAAGTCCGATCAAAGTTTGCATTCGTGATTATTTTTCTACCGATTTCTCGGTCGCGCGTACCTTCGGGACTAATTTTAAACATTTCTAAAAGTATTTCCAGACTATTAGATTTCGTTCATTAGATTCTTGCATTGCATTGGCATGTTTACGTCTTATGTGTCTGAACATATGTGAACAAGATAAACCCTACAATAGATCACCTAACCTCAGATATCTGCACAATACTTTTATTCCTGCATTTCCTTCGCACGCTGTTTAAAATATGGCGAGGAAAAAGTAACAGTTTCCTGTAAAAATTGTATTCTCAATGACAAAAACACGGTGACCCTGGGCCGATTCTAGATGAAACCTACCAAAGTCAATATTCTCACACGGACTTTCTCTAGGGTTAAATGCTTTTCCAATGTGAGTACCTGTGTAGAAAACTTCCGAGCAAATAATAATCGATAAATACCTTGTAATATCGAATATTGTCTACAAAGAGGTGCTGTGATACGGGCACATTACAGTTATACGGCATTCTTTGTGTTCTTCTCATGTACATGCCAACTACAGGAATCCTTTCCCATCGCGTCATTGCAGGGAGGTCGAGCCACAACACGTCAGCTAGCCTAAGGCAAATCTAAGCACCATTCTTCAATATTGGATCGGAATTCGTAAAATCGACCATAATAAAAATGACTTAATTTTTTGTTCAAGTGTGTACAATTTGCTATTGTTTTGATTCTCCAAAAGAGATGGAATTTTACAATTCACGTTGTCGAATTCGCGATTCACAACATCCGGCCGGTGTGAAAAAACTATGCCGCGAGTCATACTTTTTGTCATACGTTTTAAAGTTATTGTTGGACCACGATTTTTTTTTCATTGTATTGTGATTGTTTTCCCGTTCTTTCAAAGATCCAGACCATTGATAAAATTCAACTGTAAGAAAAAAAAGTTTAAGTTTATTGTATTATCTGCTATCTGTGAAAGCTGCATTAGAATATGTTTGTTTGTTAAGGCCTTCGTCCAAGTACCATACGGGCGGATGGTGTTAGGAAAATTTCGATGAAAAATTTTAAAAATTTGCCAAAACCCAAAACATACAGAACTTTGAAAAACTTTTATCTATCTGCAGGCTGACAATGGCTGGAAACTTCGAAGGATTTTCCGAGTATTATCTAAAAAAAGCCCTGAAAAATGAGTGTTTTGTGATCTTTCACAAATATTTGGAAAAGTAATGCGATGACATGACAATTTTTTTTTCGAATAAATCTTTTGCTGGCTACAAGGTTACATTCAGAAAAGCTTTCCACGCCTTCATGGAAAATCAATGAATTTCATATAACCCATGTCGTTGTATTTCGACGATTTGGAAGTACTAAATGATATACAAATTATTTTGCAACGATGCTTTTATAAACAGAATGATGTTAGTTTTGTTAAGTTTTCCACAGAACAAGATCGATTTTTCAATGAACTGAAGACAATCCACTTCAGTTTGACTGTGTGTAATAATTGTGAAAGATCACAAAAACACTCATTTTTCTGAACTTTTTTTGATAAGACTCGGAAAATCCTCCGATTTTTTAAGTCATCTTTGTCCTGCAGATAGATAAAAGTTTTTCAAATGTCTGCATGTTTTTGGTTTTGGCAAATTTTTCAAAATTTCCATCGAAAATTTCCTAAAACCACTCGCGCGCATGCTACTTGGACGATGGCCTTAAGGGCTGAGGACAGTACCGTAAAGTGGTAGGTTTTTTGCTATTTTCCCGTTTCAAATTAAATTTTCTTGGAAACGGTGCAGAATATAGAAAAACCCACCTGACAATGTCTTCGAAATTTAGTTGAGAATATTCTGTAGTTCAGAATGATTCATTGAGTTTAGCCGACGACACGATCTGCCACTCGCTTTAAAAACTGTATCGCAAATTTAACTACCCCTCAGTAACTCGTAATGTCAAAATGAAATCCTTGGAAATATGTTTGATACTGGCAACACAGGATGAAAAACTGCTTTTTTGGAATAACAGTTAGTAGCCTTGGTAACGAATATTTTTCAATTACAAAACTCAACAGAGCAGAATGAAATGTAATATATTATTATGACTATAAAATATAATGAATAATGACCTGAGAAGAATCAGAGACGATCAAAGACCACAAAACAGACAAACATAGAACTGCAGTCTCGAATATCCTTGCAGATCGACTAATCAACGATCATGAAACGAGGTAAAACATTGCGAAAGAGTTTCTTCCGCTAATATTTATTTCCCTACATTTTATAATAAATGTGACCTAAATTCAAACATCCCAAGACCTCCTGCACGCCCAAGTGCATTAGATCTATCTCTTTGCTCAACATCAATTCGACTAGATTGCACCTGGAAAATATTGCCTGATTTACACGGTAGCGATCATTTACCAATCATCATCTCAATTAGCAATAGCAATTGCATTGCTACTTCAGCTAGTATTCCATATGATTTGACAAAAAATATCGACTGGATTAAATACCAAAGTAGTATCTCTAGTATTTTGAATTCAATGGAAGAGCTCCCTCCACTTGAAGAATATGACTTCCTCATTTGTTCGATTCTGGAGGCAGCAGAACAATCCCAAACTAAACGCTTTCCTGGGCCAACGACTAACAGAAGGCCTCCCAACCCCTGGTGGGACAAAGAGTGCTCAGAGGCTAAACTCGCAAAACAAAATGCTTGCAAGACGTTTCTAAAACGGGGAGGAGGAACTCCTCAGAATTTTGAAAAACTTATGGCTTTAGAAACCAAGTACAAGAGCATACTTCGAGCCAAAAAATGTAGCTATTGGAGACATTTTGTCGAAGGTTTGTCAAGAGAAACCTCAATGAGCACTCTTTGGAACACGGCCAGACGAATGAGGAATCGTAACGTGGGCAATGAGAGTGATGAATACTCGAACCGATGGATATTTGACTTTGCTAGGAAAGTTTGCCCAGATTCTGTTCCTACGCAGAGCATTATAAGGGAATCTCCTCCAAATAATGGTTTTATTAATAACCCATTTTCAATGATGGAATTTTCTATAGCACTCTTGTCTTGTAACAATAACGCTCCAGGGTTGGACAGAATTAAATTCAACTTGGTGAAGAATCTGCCCAACCTCGCAAAAAGACGTTTGTTGGAATTGTTCAACAAGTTTCTTGAGCAAAATATTGTTCCACCTGACTGGAGACAAGTGAAAGTTATCGCCATTCAAAAGCCGGGGAAACCAGCTTCCAATCACAACTCATATAGACCCATTGCGATGTTGTCCTGCATCAGAAAATTGTTCGAAAAAATTATTCTACGACGTCTCGACACTTGGGTCGAGACGAACGGTTTGTTGTCAGATACTCAGTTTGGCTTCCGTAGAAATAAAGGGACGAATGATTGCCTTGCATTACTTTCGTCTGACATCCAAATTGCCTTCGCTCAAAAGCAACAAATGGCATCTGTATTTTTAGACATTAAAGGAGCATTTGATTCAGTTTCCATTGATGTTCTTTCAGACAAGCTTCACCAACATGGACTCCCAGCGGTTATAAATAATTATTTGCACAACCTTTTGTCAGAGAAACGCATGCATTTTTCATATGGCGATTTGACAACATTCAGAATTAGCTACATGGGTCTACCGCAAGGCTCATGCCTCAGTCCGCTCCTTTATAATTTTTACGTGAATGACATTGACAGCTGTTTTGTAACCCCATGTACACTAAGACAATTGGCAGATGATGGCGTGGTTTCAGTTACTGGACCCAAAGCTATTGATCTGCATAAACCATTGCAAGATACCTTAGATAACTTGTCCGTTTGGGCTGTTCATCTTGGTATCGAATTCTCTGCGGAGAAAACAGAGTTAGTAGTCTTTTCAAGAAAGCATGATCCCGCGCAGCTTCAGCTCCATATGATGGGAAGAATGATCCAACAGGTTTTAACTTTTAAATACCTCGGGGTGTGGTTCGATTCCAAATGCAAGTGGGGAGGACACATTAGGTATCTGATAACGAAATGCCAACAAAGAGTAAATTTTCTTCGAACAATAACAGGATCTTGGTGGGGTGCTCATCCGCAAGATCTAATAAAATTGTATCAAACAACGATACTTTCAGTGATGGAATATGGATGCGTTTGTTTTCGTTCCGCTGCAAACTCTCATATTATCAAACTTGAGCGAATTCAGTATCGTTGTTTGCGAATTGCTTTAGGGTGCATGCATTCGACACATACAATGAGTCTTGAAGTTCTAGCGGGAGTTCTTCCATTAAAAGATCGATTTTGGGAGCTTTCATCACGCCTGCTAATAAGATGTGAGGTGTTGAATCCCATGGTAATTAATAATTTCGAACGACTAGTCGAGCTTCGATCTCAAACAAAATTCATGACAGTATATTTTAACCATATGTCACAGGAAATCAACCCTTCAAGATACATTCCTATCCATGTCAGCCTCCTAAATGTCCCTGACTCAACTTTATTTTTCGACACATCCATGCAGCGCGAAGTGCGTGGAATCCCGGATCACCTACGCTCGACGGAAATCCCAAAAATATTTTCAAGTAAGTTCAGGCATATTGACTCTGAGAAAATGTTTTACACGGACGGATCCCGAATTGAAGAAGCGACAGGGTTTGGTATGTTCAACAATAATGTTTCGGCCTCATTTAGGCTTCAAGAACCTGCATCTGTTTATATAGCAGAGCTAGCAGCAGTTCATTATAGTTTGAGTGTAATCGTCACATTATCTCCAAACCATTATTTCCTCTTCACAGATAGTCTGAGTGCAATTGAAGCCATTCGCTCAAACATGACTGGCAAGACTGAACCGTTTTTCCTGGGCAAAATAAAACAGTGCCTGAACGACATATTGAACAATAATTATCTAATCACTATAGTCTGGGTCCCGGCTCATTGCTCCATTCCTGGCAATGAAAGAGCCGATATTTTAGCCAAACGTGGTGCTATTGAGGGTGGAATTTATGAGCGACCGATTGCTTTCAACGAATTCTATTGCTCGTCTCGCCAAAGAACACTTGCCAGCTGGCAAGCTTCTTGGGATAGAGATGATCTGGGTCGGTGGATGCACTCAATTATTCCGAAAATATCGACAAAGGCATGGTTCAGGGGACTGGATGTGAGTAGAGATTTCATTCGTGTGATGTCCAGACTCATGTCCAATCACTACACGTTAGATGCACATCTCCTTCGAATTGGGCTCTCCGAGACTAATCATTGTGCTTGTGGCGAAGGTTATCGAGATATTGATCATGTCGTTTGGACATGCGTGGAGTATCGTGATGTCAGATCTCAACTAATAAATTCTTTGCGTACCCAAGGTAGACTATCCAATATCCCAGTTCGAGACATTCTTGCTTGTCGTGACCTTTCATACATGAAACTTATTTATCATTTCATAAAGAAAATTGGAGTTTCAATTTAATAAAGGCCCCTTTTAAGACTTAGCTCTGATCCCAGCTGCGTCCATGAGTTCAACCAATAGCTAAATTAGAATAAAAATAATGTAATGATACAAACAAACTCGAAACAGTGTATGAAATTATCAACAAAAGTTCTGAAAATAACAGCTTATTTTATAATTTATAGAAGTTAATCATTTGGTTCAAATAATATTTCCGAGTAGATTTCATAATTAAGGACGAGTTACCTAAGATGATATTTAAGCTATAAGAGAATATGTTTTAATAAATTCAAAACGTTGTGACTATGTTAGAATTAAATTAGGATAAGAATATTATGTAAAAGTGATGCTACGGCGAAGAAAAACTTATGTAAACTGCCTTAAGAAATAAACGTATTTATGAAAAAAAAATAAATTCAAACATCAATCGAATCCACAACAGTAATCTATTTGTGATATATTACGAGCATAGGTTCTACGAGTGATCGTTCGCACGCTCAGTAACAAAAAATTCGAAAAATCAGGCGTGAACCTTACAAAAAAAAATGGAGACTTGCAAGTGCGACGTTTGCAGGTAAATTTAAATATAATTTCTACTGCAAAAGTTGTCTTCCGGACTAACCAAACTAATCGGATGAAACATTTGGAACATGGTGCTGCTACGGAATATAGTCAGAAGTCCAATTTGAACACTCATGAAATGTGATTTTGATTCATTTAGACGCAGACTCATTCTATGAGCATGAGGCTATTCACATCAGTGTAGTCCTTTTACACGAAGACGATCGAGCAATTGAAAAAACGAGCTACATCAATACAACTTGGTGTTCGTCAGGCTGTTCTGGAACTATCCACGTATGTTTTAAAGCCGACCAATGAGGATAGTACCAATTCGGCCACACAGCTACTTACTGTAGTAATAAACCAAAATGTATTAAGTGTGAAGGGCCTCATAAAGATAATGATTGCAACAAGGAAATTGAAAAATGTATTTATTGTGGGAATAGTCCTCATGATGATATTTCAGTATGCACTGCATTTAAAGTGCACAAAGACAAAATTAAGCTTTCTTTAAAAGCACGGTCTAAGCGCACATATGCAGAAATGCTTAAAACGGTCATTGATGTCCCCCCTTTGGAAACTGAAAACTGGTTTTCAAATCTAGAGGAACCAGAGGACTCTGACTCTGACGAAAATAGTGAAGGTAATTCGTTTATCACTACCCAAGGGTCAGTTAAGAGAAAGAAGTCTTCCTCCAAATTACCAAAAAAGACACCTAAAATTTCATCTTCAAAAAAAGATCCTCGTGTTAAACAAAAAAAGTCAAAACCAAAGACTGTGCCTCCTGGTTTGTCAAATTCACAAACCAATCCAGGATCTAGTACAGAAAAAGATAATAATCCAGTGGGCTCCATTTCACAGCCACCAACAGGATTACTGAAGTTTTCGGAAATTGTTGAATGGATTTTCTCAGCATTCAATATATCTGAACCCTTAAAGACCCTCATAATGGCATTCCTTCCAATAGCTAGAACCTTTTTGAAGCAGTTATCAGCTCAATGGCCAATTGTCTCAGGTTTTGTATCTTTTGATGGATAATTTATCACCCGTCGCAAATGATACAATCACTGTCCTGCAGTGGAATTGTCGAAGCATCATGCCAAAACTTGATTCATTTAAAATATTATTGCATAGTCAAAAATGTGATGTATTTGCTTTATGCGAAACATGGCTTACTTCAAACATAGCTTTAAATTTTAATGATTTTAACATTATACGTCTCGATAGAGACTCTCCGTATGGTGGAGTGCTTTTGGGAATTAAGAAATGCTATTCCTTTTATAGATTAAACATCCCTTCAACTTCTAGTATAGAAGTTGTTGCTTGCCAAATAAACATTAAAGGCAAAGATATTTGCATAGCTTCGGTTTATATTCCTCCAAAAGCACAAGTTGGACAGCAACAGCTTAATGAAATGGTTGAAGCCCTTCCTGCACCACGATTGATTCTGGGGGATTTAAATTCGCACGGTATTATGTGGGGTTCCGTTTACAATGATAGCAGATCATCTTTAATACAAAACATTTGTGACAATTTTAGCATGACGGTATTAAATATGGGTAGCATGACACGGATCCCAAGACCTCCGGCACGCCCAAGTGCATTAGATCTATCTCTTTGCTCAACATCAATTCGACTAGATTGCACCTGGAAAATACTGCCTGATTTACACGGTAGCGATCATTTACCAATCATCATCTCAATTAGCAGTAGCAATTGCATTGCTACTTCCGCTAGTATTCCATATGATTTGACAAAAAATATCGACTGGATTAAATACCAAAGTAGTATCTCTAGTATTTTGAATTCAATGGAAGAGCTCCCTCCACTTGAAGAATATGACTTCCTCATTTGTTCGATTCTGGAGGCAGCAGAACAATCCCAAACTAAACGCTTTCCTGGGCCAACGACTAACAGAAGGCCTCCCAACCCCTGGTGGGACAAAGAGTGCTCAGAGGCTAAACTCGCAAAACAAAATGCTTGCAAGACGTTTCTAAAACGGGGAGGAGGAACTCCTCAGAATTTTGAAAAACTTATGGTTTTAGAAACCAAGTACAAGAGCATACTTCGAGCCAAAAAATGTAGCTATTGGAGACATTTTGTCGAAGGTTTGTCAAGAGATACCTCAATGAGCACTCTTTGGAACACGGCCAGACGAATGAGGAATCGTAACGTGGGCAATGAGAGTGATGAATACTCGAACCGATGGATATTTGACTTTGCTAGGAAAGTTTGCCCAGATTCTGTTCCTACGCAGAGCATTATAAGGGAATCTCCTCCAAATAATGGTTTTATTAATAACCCATTTTCAATGATGGAATTTTCTATAGCACTCTTGTCTTGTAACAATAACGCTCCAGGGTTGGACAGAATTAAATTCAACTTGGTGAAGAATCTGCCCAACCTCGCAAAAAGACGTTTGTTGGAATTGTTCAACAAGTTTCTTGAGCAAAATATTGTTCCATCTGACTGGAGACAAGTGAAAGTTATCGCCATTCAAAAACCGGGGAAACCAGCTTCCAATCACAACTCATATAGACCCATTGCGATGTTGTCCTGCATCAGAAAATTGTTCGAAAAAATTACACTTGGGTCGAGACGAACGGTTTGTTGTCAGATACTCAGTTTGGCTTCCGTAGAAATAAAGGGACGAATGATTGCCTTGCATTACTTTCGTCTGACATCCAAATTGCCTTCGCTCAAAAGCAACAAATGGCATCTGTATTTTTAGACATTAAAGGAGCATTTGATTCAGTTTCCATTGATGTTCTTTCAGACAAGCTTCACCAACATGGACTCCCAGCGGTTATAAATAATTATTTGCACAACCTTTTGTCAGAGAAACACATGCATTTTTCACATGGCGATTTGGCAACACTCAGAAATAGTTACATGGGTCTCCCGCAAGGCTCATGCCTCAGTCCGCTCCTCTATAATTTTTACGTAAATGACATTGACAGCTGTCTAGTAACCCCATGTACACTAAGACAATTGGCAGATAATGGCGTGGTTTCAGTTACTGGATCCAAAGCTATTGATCTGCATAAACCATTGCAAGATACCCTAGATAACTTGTCCGATTGGGCTGTTCATCTTGGTATCGAATTCTCTGCGGAGAAAACAGAGTTAGTCGTCTTTTCAAGAAAGCATGATCCCGCGCAGCTTCAGCTCCATATGATGGGAAGAATGATCCAACAGGTTTTAACTTTTAAATACCTCGGGGTGTGGTTCGATTCCAAATGCACGTGGGGAGGACACATTAGGTTTCTGATAACAAAATGCCAACAAAGAGTAAATTTTCTTCGAACAATAACAGGATCTTGGTGGGGTGCTCATCCGGAAGATCTAATAAAATTGTATCAGACAACGATACTTTCAGTGATGGAATATGGATGCGTTTGCCTTCGTTCCGCTGCAAACTCTCATATTATCAAACTGGAGCGAATTCAGTATCGTTGTTTGCGAATTGCTTTAGGGTGCATGCATTCGACACATACAATGAGTCTTGAAGTTCTGGCGGGAGTTCTTCCATTAAAAGATCGATTTTGGGAGCTTTCATCACGCCTGCTAATAAGATGTGAGGTGCTGAATCCCATGGTAATTAATAATTTCGAACGACTAGTCGAGCTTCGATCTCAAACAAAATTCATGACAGTATATTTTAACCATATGTCACAGGAAATCAACCCTTCAAGATACATTCCTATCCATGTCAGCCTCCTAAATGTCCCTGACTCAACTTTATTTTTCGACACATCCATGCAGCGCGAAGTGCGTGGAATCCCGGATCACCTACGCTCGACGGAAATCCCAAAAATATTTTCAAGTAAGTTCAGGCATATTGACTCTGAGAAAATGTTTTACACGGACGGATCCCGAATTGAAGAAGCGACAGGGTTTGGTATGTTCAACAATAATGTTTCGGCCTCATTTAGGCTTCAAGAACCTGCATCTGTTTATATAGCAGAGCTAGCAGCAGTTCATTATAGTTTGAGTGTAATCGTCACATTATCTCCAAACCATTATTTCCTCTTCACAGATAGTCTGAGTGCAATTGAAGCCATTCGCTCAAACATGACTGGCAAGACTGAACCGTTTTTCCTGGGCAAAATAAAACAGTGCCTGAACGACATATTGAACAATAATTATCTAATCACTATAGTCTGGGTCCCGGCTCATTGCTCCATTCCTGGCAATGAAAGAGCCGATATTTTAGCCAAACGTGGTGCTATTGAGGGTGAAATTTATGAGAGACCAATTGCTTTCAACGAATTCTATAGCTCGTCTCGCCAAAGAACACTTGCCAGCTGGCAAGCTTCTTGGGATAAAGATGATCTGGGTCGGTGGATGCACTCAATTATTCCGAAAATATCGACAAAGGCATGGTTCAGGGGACTGGATGTGAGTAGAGATTTCATTCGTGTGATGTCCAGACTCATGTCCAATCACTACACGTTAGATGCACATATCCTTCGAATTGGGCTCTCCGAGACTAATCATTGTGCTTGTGGCGAAGGTTATCGAGATATTGATCATGTCGTTTGGACATGCGTGGAGTATCGTGATGTCAGATCTCAACTAATAAATTCTTTGCGTACCCAAGGTAGACTATCCAATATCCCAGTTCGAGACATTCTTGCTTGTCGTGACCTTTCATACATGAAACTTATTTATCATTTCATAAAGAAAACTGGAGTTTCAATTTAATAAAGGCCCCTTTCAAGACTTAGTTCTGATCCCAGCTGCGTCCATGAGTTTAACCAATAGCTAAATTAGAATAAAAATAATGTAATGATACAAACAAACTCGAAACAGTTTATGAAATTATTAACAAAATGTCTGAAAATAACAGCTTATTTTATAATTTATAGAAGTTAATCGTTTGGTTCAAATAATATTTCCGAGTAGATTTCATAATTAATGACGAGTTACCTAAGATGATATTTAAGTAATAAGAGAATATGTTTTAATAAATGCAAAATGTTGTGACTATGTTAGAATTAAATTAGGATAAGAATATTATGTAAAAGTGATGCTACGGCGAAGAAAAACTTATGTAAACTGCCTTAAGAAATAAACGTATTTATGAAAAAAAAAATGAGGATAGTACCAATCGAACAATCATTTCTGCTTCGTACTTTATATCCATTTAATTGTGAAATACTCTTCCAGCATGAAACGATCCGCGTTATTGTAGTTGCAATCTGAATGTTCTTTTTCCCCGTAAATAGCCATCGAACTTATGAGTAAACGCGCACATAAGAAAGTAAAGAACATTGATAACTAAAATGGTCATTGGTATAACTGAGAAACTGAATTTTGAATATATTTTTATGAAAAAAATCAGATAATTACAAGATCCAGCATTTATTCATTTATTAAAAAACATAAATTTTCGATTCTAAAAGTCTTGCGTTGCAGCCACGTTCTCGTTCAAAGAAATCATCCGAGCGTATACTAAGGTTTTTTTCAGTTCCATGAGAGTTGGCGATACATGATCGCGTCATGATTTTTCTAACACTTGTAAAAAAGCTTTGAAACACTTTCGCAGTTCCTCTTCTGGAACCGCGAGAATTTTCTGAGTTAGGATAAAAGATTTCATCACTTTCATCGTGCGCAAGATTCTGGTTAAACCTTTCCATTGTCAATCGAATTCTGATCCTTTATGCCCCGTTTACACTTCTGCTGGCTGCCAGCATGCTGGTGTCAGTGTACTGCCCTCTTAGAAAAAAACGTTCAACTGTGGTCCAATGATCCAAAGTATTAGACCAACGAAGGACCACCGTTGAACGGTTTTTCCTAAGAGGGCAGTACACTGACACCAGCATGCTGGCAGCCAGCAGAAGTGTAAACGGGGAATTAGATACCTCAAAATAAATACATTCGGGACAACGGCAACAGTTGTATGTTGGTTTTTTTCTAGGACTTTTTCATTAACGGCTATCGGCAATAGGACAAAATACTTCGTTAATTTGTTTGTTTATTTATACTTCAAAGGTCCCTAGGTAACAGACGTATAGCAACCAGAACAGTGTTGCTGAAGAAGATTATTTCCATGAATAACAAGGGGCGCTCAATACTATGGTACCTGGAGGTAAATCACCTACGGACACTTTCTATTTGAATTTTCCTGGGGAGTGCCTGATCGTGTCGTCGGTTTAGCGGTCGTGTTGTGTTTTTTTCTGACTGAAGAACTACTGAAAATTCGAACGCTCGGAAATGCATACCTCTACTTGTTCATCGAATATCTCAGCTTTGAAGGCTTGTATAATAAATCTACCGTCACGAAGTTTAGATAATTTAGTTTAGATGCGATTAGTACATAAAAACATATATGTTATCGCGATAAAAATAAAGTGTTGTATTTTGCTGTGAAACAAAGTCAGTTTCATTGCATCCACAATTTTTTTCGCTTTGGTTTCGTGATAGCATTCTGAAAAAGGAGAGAGAAAAAAAATTGGCTCTACAAGGCTGCCAAACACACAGACATTCAATCTTTGTGAAAGTTGAATATTTTTTCATTGTTCATTGGAATCCATGTAATGCCAAACCCATACGATAGATTAATGTGATAAAACTTCTCATCACAATAATAAAATGTATGCTGGCAACCCGGTACAGTTTGCTCATATACGAGAGAGTACAAGAGAAATACGATGCGCAAAGGGAATTGAGCGAGCCACGTGGTCGATTTAAAACTCAACACGTGGCCCTCTGTCCTCAGACCTTAAAGAAAGGCATTTTGTTGAAAAAGTGACGAAAAAAACGAAAGTTTAGTTCTATAATGACTGAGTGGTAACATATATTGGAGAAGCCAAATGAATGGGAAACTCACAGAAAAGATGATTTTTTGGAAAAAAGATAAGCATACACTGAACAATGGTCTAAAGCTTTCGATAGACAGACAGCGACTGGCACAGTAGAGGAGGCAACAAGTAATTATAAAACATACTCTCCGACCCATTGTTTGCGCAGAAATTTGGTATAGAGCGAGAAAAGTTTTTTGTCTGATGAACAGAGATGTTTGGATATATGGTACCGGTCGTGAGGCGGCTAGGATTTAGACCAGTGTTCAATGTAGGCTTACCAACCTTATTCTGTGGTACAACTGTGCAAACCACAGTTCAGGGTGGCAGAAATGGCAAACGCGTATGCACGGATTGCATATCTTTTTCCAAAAAATTATCTTTCCTGTAAGTTTCTTATTCATTTGGTTTCTCCAATATATGTTTCCACACAGTCATTGCATAAACTGGACGATTTTACGAATTCTGACCCTATTCACCCCATAAACCTACGTTCACGAAAGCTCGCACGCCCCCCTAGTATTGACTATTACACTTATACCCGTTGAAAAAGAGAACAAACAAGTGACTTCAAGTCTTTTGTAGTAAAATCAGATGGGTTGATCCACCCACGGAAATTTCGGATCAGTACACGTTACACTCGTTAGCGCAATTTTAGAATTGTCTTTCTTAGATTTGGTACGTACTTTTCTTATATCTAGCAACATTCAATATATTATTTAGGATCTTTCAATAAGAGTAGCAACCATAAAACATTCCTCTCGTTTGCTTACGTTGTAGTAAAGTGGTTTTTCCAAGTAGAACTTTTTGCAGTTTTCGTAGCAGTTGATAAAATTGGTACGACCTCCTTCTTTTCAAGCTGTGGACTTGGATTTAGTCCGAAACAAGGGCTTTCAAATATAATGTGTAACATGTTTTTGTATGTAAAAAAAAGTGAATCAAACAATTTCCGTTAATAATATTCTACTCATGGTGCCGTAAAGCGCAAATTGAGATAAAGGTGCTAAAATTCTGCAAATGACAGGCCGGAACGACGGTGTACGCGATGCGAGCCATGTTGGACGGTGTGCTGAGGAAACTTTCGATTGCTTCCACCAGTGATTGAACGGAATCTATCGCCCCTACTTGATAGAAGACGCGAAGATGAACCGTTGGTTTGGAACTTTCCGCTATCGGTTGACGCGTATGCGCTGGAAAATGATGATGATGATGATGAGGATGATGGTGATTGTGCACATTTTGGTCCTGGGTGTTATCATCCGAGGATGACGAGCACGACTCGTTCGAGGGACTATTGCCGAGCGGATAGTCCTGGAGAAGCTTCCGTAGCACGTATGCTATCGTGTCGTGGATTTGCTCCCGATTTATGGCCTGGGCCGCATGATTGTGACGTTGTAGGAAGTCTTCACTCAGTTCGGATAGTTTAGTGGTGGACGATGCTAGAGCTGCAAAGATAGTGTCATTATGATTGCTATACTTATCCGGTAGACGGAAGATCGAAACTTACCAGTCGAGACATAGCACACAACAGCAGCGCAATTGTTTTCATAATTCCATCGTCTCCGAATCGAAATTGTGTATTCACCAATTGAACATCCCGTTTCTTCATCTGCCGTGATCGAGAAAACAAAAATGAGACCGCCAATTGATTTAAATGCAAGAAATCTTACAATCGAACTTGTCGTTGTGCGTGTGGGCCCAAACCTGCCATTCGACCAGGGCACCTTTCGGTAAGGTCGGAACAACGATGTAATCAATTATGGCATTCGCCGTTTGTTTTTCCCACTGCCGGCGAGCTTCGGAAATGAAGTTGGGGTTCACCACGAAGCATATTCCCTGGAATTTGGTGTTTAGTGGGCGGGGGTTCAAGATTTCACAAATAACCTACCTGCACCACGTCCCGAAGCTGCCCGTGAGCTTGCATTGCCTTTGCTATCCGACTGATGTGCCGGAGAGTTAGCTTGCACTGCTGCTTGATGCCGCCTTCGACGATGGTCATGCTGCCCGGAACCAAAGCAATCTGACCGGAAATGTAGGTAATATGACCGACCTGGAAGGTAAATCAAAATTCCTCCTTAACAAAAATGAATGTTTTTCAGAAAAGATATATCAGCAAACCTTGGTTGATTGACTGTAGGTTCCGATGTTGGCCGGAGCCCAATGGGAGATGCCTTGCACATGCATCGTATGCCTTTTGTGCTGCAGTTCGGAAACTTGAAGAAACAGAAGGAAGCAACCCCGTTTAAACACACAGTAAACCTTTTAGGTGACCAAAAACTTACTTGATTTTTCTCGATTATATGCGACTGCTTCCAGCACAACATGGCAGTTCTCGGGGAGAGGACATTCCACGCATACCTGCAAAGAAATATCAATTGACAATTCGGTAGTGCTGGATGGAAACAGACTAGTCCTTACCCGTGTCGGTGGATTAGTAAAACCGAAAACTTTTGCGTAACAATCGTTCAACGATGAGTATTCGCTCATATCACGCACGTACAGTGTGATGTAGCAAATTTGACGAAGCGTAAATGAATTCGAGGTGATTAGATCTGAATTGAGAAGAAAAAAACAAAGGAAAATGACGCATAACTATTCTACCGTACGCACATACCTTCTAGCGTTTTGAGCGCCAGCTCCATCGCTTGACTAGAGGATTCGGCAACGCCCTGAATCCCTGCTACCCACATCCAGCCTTTCGAGTTGACAAACGCCCGCGGATGATTGGCTAGTGGTTGCTTTTCCCGTTCATACGCCAGCGTTCCGGGCTCCCCACCGTTTCCACTGCCATCAAAACTTTGCCGTTTGGTTATGACTTTTATCGGTGATCTGGGAAGCGCTAATTCGACGGGTTTGAAATCTTTGGTTATGCTGTTACTACGCGAAACTCCGAGGCTACCCTCCAATCTGGTTAGATCGTCTTTGCTGAAGGAGTTTCTCATCGCCACTTTGGCGTTGTTTTCTTTCTCGATCAGCTCCAGTTCCGTCTCGTTCAGATCCGGATCGCTGAGGTCGCTGTAGCTGCATTCGTTCAGATCAGAGATGAAATCGAGCGAACTCTTGATTGCAATATGTTCGATTCGCTCTTTTGGCACTAGTCGGAGTTTTGTAAAGTTAAGATAGCCTACCGGACAAACCGGATCGGCGGAACTGATCACCGTCTGCACGTCGTCAACGACGATACGGCTTTTGAACAACGGACAGTCGAGGGTGAATGTTTCGTACTCTCCTCCCTCCCCACACACATTTAACCCGTATTTTTCCTTCATACTGAGCAGATGTGGCTGCATCTCTTTGAGCGACTTCCCCAGATGACGATCCGGTTTCAGTCCGAGTGCGGCTACTTTGATGATGATGGCATACACCTGACAATCGATCATCTCCTGCAGCAGTTCCGTTTGATCTCTCCGCCACAGGTAGGCCAGTGAAATAAGTTGTAGACGATTGCAGCTGAAATATGTCGGAATCGGTTAGAGAGTCACTTGTCAATGTTAAATATTTTGTTGTTCCTCTGATCACTTACACGTTCTCGACCCGTACTCGCTGGTAATCGGATAGAATGGCTCCCACGGCAACCGCTTCGACGTTCTGCTCCTCCTTGACTTGCCGCAGCAGTTCGTACAAATCTTCCACTTCATCGTCTTCCGTTGGTTCGTAGCTGCCCTTGGTGTTGATCGAATTGCCCCGGGTGATCTTCCGGTACAGAGGTAGTTCCATGGCCTGGGCCAACATTTCGATGCCTTGATGACCCACCGTTTGGTACATGTAGCTGTCCAATTCATCTAAACAAGTAATGGCAATTAAAACGGGTGTTAAAGGTTGCTGATAAGCTAGACTATAAGGCATTAGGGATTTCATACATTCTCTTCGCGCGCTACTCTTCCCTAATATTCAGTCAAAATAAAGTAAAAGTGTTCCCCTAAACTTGGTGAATCAGCTCCTATTACTCCTTAACATATTGGATGAGAAACGATAGAATATCCTTCAACTTTGGCTTACCATACACAGATTCAACCACGTATGGAGAACCAAAAACCCGGATACGTAGTTGCGTTAATGCGGGACAGGTACAAATCACAAAAATAATACTCAGCACGTTGAATTGTAGCCATGTTATGGTTGAGTTTGCAATGTCCAATATGATCTGCAATAGTCATTTGGAAAATAATGTGACTAAAACACATACCAATGGCCAACTCAACTGCATCATCCATCTTATCTCGTAGAGTGAAGATGCAATAGTTATATCATCCCGCATTTGAAATTCAGATACTTGAGCAACTCAACAAGCCTTACCGAAAGCTTTTTGTTTTGCAGAAAAAAACAGTGGTGTCTGATATTTTACATGTAGAAAAAGTATGCAAAATTTGAAGAAAATTGATGCAGCAGCTTTTTAATGACGATGGACGAAATGACGGAAATTGTTTCTCCAACTAAACTACCCTGCATGTTAAACACACAAAGAAAGTCCAAAAGAGTGGGAAATGGGTGCCACATGAATTAAATGAAAGGCAGATGGATTTTAAAATCGGGTGAAACTGTTAATACTAATCGCTACTGACAACAGAACAACCAGAATGGGCCAGAAGATAAGGCAAAGTAATTTGGTTAAACGATAATGCATCTGCACACTAAGCAAAAACGGTTCAGGTTATGTCAGAGATATAACCGGATTAACGTGAGTACAAATAATTTTCTTCGATTTAATGCAGATGTAATGAACAATGAAATATCAATGCATTCCTCTCGATCGCAAAGCGCTGAATGTTAGTATATTTTGTACTTCTTTCTTGCGAGGCTCGCACTTAACTAAACTGATTATTTTCATTTCAGATTCGCATATTTCCACAGTTGAATAATTTTTATAGCTATTGGCATCGAAAATGTTTCCTCTTCACTATAAAAAAAATGCAAAATAACCTGCGTAACCTTTTTCTGTCATAATTTTGAACGCTTATAACTCAGTCATTTGCAGATGGATTTATATAGTTTAGTTACCAACCGATTTGGAAACATTTAATTTAAACATAGGAGGAGACGTCGTTTAAATATTTTAATAGTATACAATAGCCAATCACAGCTTGCCATAATGATGTCATCCTCGATCGTTCTGGACAGAACAAACTCTCGCACAAAAAGAAATCTATATGACACAATCGATCGAGAACAGCTATGGCAGATCATGCACGAATACGGTTTCCCAGATAAACTGACGCGATTGGTCGAAGCAACGATGGATAGAGTGATGTGCTACGTCCGAGTTTCTGGGACGCTCTCGAGTCCCTTCGAATCTCGGAGAGGGCTACGGCATGGTGATGGACTCGTTAGTATCTTGTTAAATATTGCCATGGAAGGTGTGATTCGAAGAGCGAGAATCGACACGAGTGGCACGATCTTCCGAAAGTCCGTACAACCCTTTGGCTTCGCTGACGATATTGATATTGTGACACGTAACCTTGAGAAGATGACGGAAACCTACATCGGACTGAAAGCTGAAGGTAGGCGTTTCGGACTGGCCATAAATGCGTCAAAAATTAAATACATGAGAGAAACAGACTGTGGAGAAGAAACACTACGCCTCCCACCACGAATATTGCTAGACGGTGACAATATCGATGTGGTTGACGAGTTCGTGTATTTGGACTCACTGGTGACCGCCGATAATGACACCAGCAGAGAAATTCAGAGACGTATTTCGGCACGGAATCGTGCGTACTTTGGACTCTTCGATCGAGAATAGTACGTCGCCGCACGAAATTGATCATTCACAAAACGCTCATTAGACAGGTTGCTCTCCAAGGCCACGAAACCTGGACTATGTTGGCAGAGGACTAACGCGCCCTTAGTGTTTTCGAAAGAAATGTAATGAGGACCATCTATGGCGGAGTGCGGATGGACGATGGCGGAGTGCAGAACGTGGAGACGGTGTATGAATCACGAATTGCAACAGCTGCTACGAGAACCACCCATCGTACGGACAGCTAAAATCGGACGTCTACGATGGGCTGGGCATGCCATAAGGATGTCGGTCGACAGCCCAGTGAAAATGGTTCTTGAATCTAATCCCACTGGTACAAGAAGAAGGTGGATCGATCAAGTGGAGGGTGATCTCAGAAGCATCCGTGCCTTGAGTGGCTGGCGACGAGCAGCCATGGACCGAGTTATGTGGAGACGTATGCTTGATACAGCAAAGGACACCCGAGGACTATAGCTGTTAGGTAAGGTAAGGATATAATCGAAAATTATTCTCCCCTTCGATTTTCTCAACAGCGATATTTCTGTGAGTTTGCACCCATTTCGTTATCAAGTTTCGCTGATACAAAAAAATCACTTTTGAATCTCGAGAAAATGCCAGAGTTTTGTGGATGCTTGTTTCATGAATGAAAATCTCGGAAGTGATTTTTTCAGTCACGGAGTTTTTTTTAGTAAATCGATTGAACTGATTTTTTCACGAGTGATAATGAAATTAAATGATCATGATTGTCCCAACACTGACCAGGTGTACAAATACGAAACCGCCTTGTTTGTCAGTATCACATTTATTTTGGTGAAATCTCAAGTTTCAACGTTTTAAAAATGATGATTTCGATGTCGAAGACAAACATGGTGGTGGAAGAGAAAAAACCTTCAAAGATGAACAACTACAAGCATTGCTTGATGAAGATTCGTGCCGAACCCAAGAAGAGCTTGCCGAATCGTTGGGAGCGAGTTAGCAAGCCATTTCAAAACGTCTCAAGGCCCTGGACATGATTCAGAAAGAAGGAAACTGGGTGCCGTACGAATTGAAACTATCCGAGGGACATCGAGCGTCGACTATTTCTATGTGAGCAACTTCAACGACACAATCGTAAGGGGGTTTTACATCGAATCGTAATCGGTGATGAAAAGTGGGTTCGATACGATAATCCTAAATGCAGAAAATCATGGGGAAAGCCCGGACATGCTACTTTGTCGAAGGCAAAACCGTATATTCACGGCGCCAAGGTTATGATTTATATGATTAAAAGAAAAGCGGCCACAATATCAAGAGCGACATGACAAAGTCATCCTCCAACACGACAATGTCCACTTTTCGTTTTCTTTCTCTCCAATGCAAACGACGAGCAGCTCTGTTGTCTGACGCTATTGCTCTTGCTTGAATTGAAACTAGCTTTGCGAACAAACCGCAACACATCGGCTCGCAGTTCCAAATGATGCCAAATTGGTTTAATGCGTCTTCTCTCCTTGACGACCGGAAGGCAAATGAGAACTACGACCTTTGCGTTTCTTTTTTCAACCACGCACAAGGTGCGCTCTTCGATGCCGCTGCTTGAATGCGTCTTTTCGCCCTGACGTCTGCTTCCATCCAACGCACAAGAAGAAATGAATTTTCGACCACGGTTCCCATTTTATAACGTTCAGTCGAAGATATGTACCGGACTACCTCAAAATAGTCGTCCTTGCGCGAAAAACCCAAGCAAAAGTAAAGAGTTTTCCGCGTTGTTTTAAAATTTTCAGCAAACTCAATTTTTGAGTTGTTTGTGGTTATCTCACACTGTTCAAAATATCATCCTAAATTCCTGGTCATATTTTTGATGAAATAGTGAAAGAATTATGTTGCTGCCATTAATACAAGTCGAGGTATTCACAATTAGGTTCTGCCCATTCTTCCGTATGGCTAATTTTGAAAAGAAGCCCCATAGTAAAGTAAGTCGTTTTCACGACAAAAATCTATTGATATGAGAATCAGTCTTAAGAAATCCGCGCAGTGTGATATTACATTTAATCATGGACGAGTAATTTTGATGTGGAACACATCTTTATTTTCTATATAGGGGTGCAAATCAGAAACTCAAGAAAAACTACACGTAGAAATGTGGTTCAGGTTTATCAATTATGATTATTATTTCATCATTTGATAGGAAATATTTCTACGATTCGATTTGAATGTATCAAGCCACGTATTTTCAATTATACATGATTGAAATTTTGATTAGTAGCGAGCAGTGTCTTATTTGGCTGCTAAAAATCTTTGGCATACCGGATTTCCCTGCCATAGACGACGGTTTTGAAGAAGTAAGCGATGTATCAAAGAGAGAGCATCGCTCTGATTGGTCAATCGATGCAAAAGCTTAGCTGCTGGAAGCAGGCGAATCTATAAATAGAAGCGAAATTAAAGCTAACGTTTCAGTCCTTCTCGTAGCAAGCTAGAGGTAGGTTGCTGCTAGACAGCAAGAGAGAAACACCAAAAAACGATTTGAAACTTTAAAAGCTCGCTGTGCGTATTACATTTCTCTCCATGCTCTCTCGTAAATGTGTAAAAAGACTCACGATGTGGCCGGGTGGCCAAGAAAGTTTTGATATTTTCGGTTACAAGTTTGATTACATCACATAAAATCCAATAAAGCTACCGCTTGTTTGGCAGCCTTGCTGAGCCGATTTTATTCCTCTCTCATGTTTCGTTACGTTACCAGGGAACTAAAATGGGGCCACCATAGAAATCGACTTACCTTTACAAAAATAACTTTCCCTTCACTTTTATCGCGACAACATATATGTTTTTATGCACTAATCGCATCTAAATGAAATTATCTAGACATTGTCAGGATAGATTTTTGATCCATGCTTTTGAAGGCGAGATATTCAGTGAACAATTTGAAACACGGCGTTTTCAGCTATGCAATTCTTCCTTCAGAAAAAAGACTTTCCCGACCGCTAAAATCAAACAATCATTCTGAAATTTTCACAGAATAATCTAAACTAATCTTCTACGAGATTGTCAGTTGGGTTTTTTGATATTCGTCACCGTTTCTGAGAAAATCAGATTTGAAGCGTGAAAATAGCCCTTTAAAACGCTCTAAAACACACTGGCCCTTAATTGGTATGCTTCCATGTTATGTCGTTTCCCCATGAGAAATTGAGAACTACCCCTGGATAAATTTTGAATGCTTAAGATTAATTTCTAATTTATATTAGATGATCTCTATTGATAATGAGAAATAGTTTATCGCTTCAACCGAAATCGAAGAATGGCAGAGAAACTTAACGCTAAAAAAACTGCTTGCGCAAAAAACTTGAACACAAGCTTGGCGAAGAGAGGCTTAATTATCGAAATCGCAAGTATGTACAAAGCTATAATTGCGTACATTTGGGATAATGGTGTAATTTCGTCGGTTATAAAACAAATGCAAATCAAGACAAATGATGTTCGGTGTTGGTTCGATTAATTGAACTTTTTGATTGTAGATCAAATTTTCGTTGCCTTGTTCCACATCAATGGCTCGAACAACCCCATGGGGCTGATCCTTGTAGTTTTTTGGTTTTGAGACTGACGAACCTTTTAATGACAGGTCGTGTCAGGTAGTGATGGGCGAGCGCTCGCGAGCCGTTCATTTAAACCGACTCGTAGCAATGAGCGAACCAACCACGGCTCATCAAAATTAAACCGCGACTCTCAAGAAGAGCCTTGGCTCTCAACATGAAAAGATAGCCAAGCTTCGAACCGTGCTGCCGCCCAAATTTGACAACCATGACCTTCTATCGACGGTTCGACATGTAGCTTGCGTTGTTGTTTAAACGATGATGTTTGCTAATGAAGCTGTCAGAAATACATAGGAACATTTATTCTCCAGTGAATTTTGAAAAAATTCTGTTGTAATAGGAGAAGAAACATAATTTTTTTTTCCAAATGGAATGTGAAACCCAACTTTTGATCGCCCAAATACCGCTCATGTATCTCCGTGGCTCTCATACTCACTCTCTCGAACTGCTTCTCCATATTGACGTTTATTGAAAAAGAGCCATTGAGCCGCTCAATTGAACTGGCTCTTACGAAACAGCGTTCGGCTCAGAGCCGCTCATTGAAATGAGCCGTATTGCCCATCACTAGTGTCAGGTCATTGAAAATGGCCGTGGTTTAAAATTATATTATGGTGGTTTTATATACCATAAAGACAAACAGGTAAAAAATCAAGATATTCGAGCTTTAGTGATAAATTTATAATCAGTAAATTTAATTGTTACGAACAATAGATCGAAAACAGATGCTACTGGCAATGTTTGGTTTATGAAAACCGAATCATAAACAATCTAAGTAAATTTGAACATTACGTGCTTGTAGGTAGATTTAATTAAGAGTGCAGACAAACTGTAAATCTGGAAAATTGGGCGCACTGGTTCACTCTAACACGAGGCTATCATGACAGCCAGAGTGAGAGGTTTTTTTTTGTAGTTTGGTGGCGTTTCCTGCAAGGCATGAAATTGGTTAAAGGCATGCCGTGGTGCTAACGTCACCCGCTTGGGCTGCAGCGTGGATTCTAATGGCGGCGGAAGAGTGCATGATGAGAAGGACACCACTACGGGTAAGTCTGCACAAACCTATTCGCTGCATGCACGATTGCCTCGTTGTCTTTAGCTCATATGATGAGAAATTAGCAACAAACTCAAACCGAAATAACTAGTGGAAAGCATTCATTGATATCAAAATCGAGCCATAACCATCCACCAGATTCATTAGCAGTATTATCGTTGTGCCCTGAAACGCAAAGCGAATGAGGGCTCCGAAAACCCAGAGAAAAATCATTAGACTGTGTGCAGCAGAATTTCCAACTGAAGTAAGTGCACATGCTCAGAGGATACAAAAACAATTAAAAATTTAAAAATATGATCTTGCTAGAAAAAATCTCAAAAAAAAAAAAAATGTTTGAATATCTTCGAATTATGATTTATTCAAGAATTATTCAAAACTCTATAAAATTATTAATTAAAAGCTTTTATTTCAGGTGCAAACAACAATATAGAAAAACCGCGCAACGCAGGCTTTGTCAACGTCAGCGATATTGCGCTGTTTTACCAACGGATTCAGAAGACTACTGCTCAGTGATCGCTAAGCTCACAAAACTTTTGATGGAAGAGAATCTAACGCGCCTTGGCCTTCTGGAACCCCAAGAAGTACCAGAAGGTCTGGCTGCCATAAGAAGTCATGCCCCAGATTCGATGGCACCATTCTTCGATTACATATCTAAAACGTATGTTTAGGGTAAGACAAAAGATAGTACTCGAATGTCTTCAGCTAGATTTTCACCGGCTGTTTGGAGTACTCGTCACAAAACTTTAAATGATATGCCTCGAACATCCAACGCCATAGAAGGCTACCACAATAAATTCAATAATTTGATTAAAAAATCGGGTGATGTGTCGTTCTACGCTGTGCTCAAATGCTTTCAACAAGATGAGCAGTCTACGACGGCATAGTTTTTGCGGCATCTACGAGGTGATCTGCCAAACAACCGTAGAATTGAACAACTTATAAAAAAGAAAATTTGTTAAAAATGCCATGTAAAATAGAACAGACATCGTGCTATTCGATCGTATTCAGGGACTAGCATTAATTTTAAATAATAAATAGTATTAGTATAAGCTATATATTTTGATGTTAGCATAAGTTTTTGAAATAAAAAATCGGAAATTGATTGTTTATAATTTCGTTTGAAATCAAAATGTGTGAATTTCATATTCGGTCCAAATATTTCGGTGATACTAGGTGAAATAGCACTGTTTATATTCTGGAGAATGCTTTTCTGGGAAACAGTATTCTGAAATAATGTACACTATGGGAAGTGCTTTTCTGGGGAATTTTCCGACGAAATGGTTTTCGGGGCAATGTTATAGAATCGTTATAACGTTTCAACATTTCAGTGTTGATAATCTCTCTTTCGTAAAATTCCATTCAATTGAACCTAATCAGTCTACTCGGTCTTATAATCTACTGTAAAATGCAAATGGAATGAATGCTTCTAGTTTGATAGATAAGATAATTACAATTCATTTGTGAATTAAAAATTAAGGACAACTGTAATCATGAAATTAATCACATGCAACTCTAGACTGCGTAAACTTGCGATCAGCTTCCAAACACTCGTTTTAGGTTTCTTGCATTCCACTACAAGCGAACGATGCGTTCGCAATAATCAATCAATTCAGTTTTTCGAAAGACCTTGAACTGGCATTATTCGCCGCCAACAGAAGATTGTAAAACGGAGTTAAATGAGATGAGACGATTCCGAGCAGAAAGTATCAAAATCGAACATTTTCAAGAACCGGACATCTGAGCATGCCGGCATCACAAATCAAATAACAGACAGTTCAAAATCTGTAAGCTCTTCTTACCGTTCGTATGTGTTAGAGTCGATATCTGTCCATTTTTAGCGTGATGTCAAAAACACATATGATCTAAAAGAACTCGGTATTTATATAACACTGGTTAGCGGCAATACTCCTGAATTTCCATTTAGCGACTACTGATTAAAAATCAATCTTAATTACAAAACTAAACGTACCGGAATGATAAGAATTAAAAGGAAATATATTTTGACTTTTTGCTAAGTCTAGAAAACATCTGGAGTACAGTTTTGTATTCAGAGACTCATCTCAATCAACTATCACTCGACTCTCCTCTCCCAGCATATCACGGTAGAATTACGTCTCAAACCTGTCGCTTACCTTTATCTTTCGGATGTAGGTTAGCCAGTGCAATCACCTGGTGTCCTTCTGCTGTCACCTGCATCATGTTGTAGGTGCTGTCCTTGCCACCACTGACGAGCGCCACGACACGCATTTTTTTTTTTGATAATTTTATTGCGAATATTCAACACTCCGAAAATGGAATTACAAACGAAATACTTTGCTCTTGATAACACACCAAACGTGCCGAAAATATACCACCGACAGCAAAAATAAACACACAATTCTTATGTCAATACGACTGTATAAGCTATGTAAGAAAATTGAAACTCAACAACTCAAAATATCAGCAGAGTGCACGGAATAGGTACGTAATAAACAAGGTGGAACTTGTCTTTCTTCATGTCGTCGTCACTTGGTGGGTCTGGTTCGTTTGCCCACAGGATCTACACAGCAATCACCAGCTGTTTCCGTTTCGAATTACTTTCCACACTTGACTGTTTCTGCTACTTCCACACGACCTTCACACGTCTTCCGTTCTCTTCATCGGGTTCGGTTATAAAAGAAATTATGCGGCTGTAGTTAAAACGGCAGACGTATTTCATCTGCGCGACAATTTCCGATTTCACGGCGTAATGATTTTTCTCGATGTAGTTTTCTTCTCCCAACTTGGAGGATGCTGCGTCTGATAACGCTTATCACTTCGTCAGTAATCTACTTGCAGAAACGTGAATGCAGTCATCCGCTAGTAACTGTTTTAGTATTGTGATTTTTGCATTTTATTATTCCTTCCTTGCTTCTTTATAATGGTTCTTATCATTCTCAGCTCTCATCGCGTGTTAGCAAATCACGAAACAATCGGGCGCCTTTTTGTTCACGCGCAGATACCGTCATATAATAATAATGAATCGGCCAGCAAAGATGCTACTGCGAAATGTTATTAGTCGCGATTAATTCTCGTACATGTTGATAACATTGGCAAAATTCAATTGTGTTCATCAGACAAACCAGGGAGACATATTTTTCACTAAACTAACTCAAGTATCCAATAGAAAGAACTTTTTACACAATGTATGAATAGATTTTGACACTTGCACCAAAATATGAGCCTTGTTATACATGGTAGAAGGGGTCTGGGTGGGCGGTGGTTGAAGCAAAGAGTGAGAGCGAAAGCAACGACAACCGTTGACAGGTTGAGCACACTCTAGGAAGGGAAACGTTTTCAAAAGGTCGTAGCAAATATATCACGGGATAAATCAGCGAACTGGTGGGTTGTCATGTTGTAGTGGTTTTCAGCGTGGCATAGAATGCGACGGAATCGCGGCAGAATAGCGAAATAGTTAACGTCAGAATCACAGGTCCCAGGTTGCAGATTAGCATGTAAAATTGCCGATTTCTTTTGTAAACAGACTCTGCAATTTTGCAGACTTTTTACATGTTTTTGAAACTTTTATATACAGTCGTCAAATTGACGTCATATTTATAATTTTTAACACGTGCATTGGAGGATTTCTAGTATGCAGAAGTGAAAATGTTACCTGCCGTCTCTGCCCAGGCGTTGGGCAGTTGTTTTAACCCTTTCGCTGCCTGTTGTACTTAAGTTTGCAGCTTTTTTATTTCAAGAATTAGAACGAATAGACGAATAAATCGTCTTCTGGATTAAAGCACAGACTAACAGACAGGACACTCAAATTAGATTCTTCAATCATTTTAACGGTCATTTCGAATATTTCTTTAGTTGGGACAGTACTCGATTATGTCATGATGGCGCCACGCTACCCTATCAAAAACAGCCTGTCTGTCATCTAGACTGTGTTTATTTTTTTCATTCACCAACAGAGTTGCCATTCATACAGAATTACCTGTAATGTATTGATTTGTATACGTCCATGCGAATTTCATGCAGGATACAGATTTATGCATATTGCCAAAACTATATACATAATTGTGCCTACTTCTCATCCTCCAAAGCAATACAAAATCAAATCCGTTTTGTTACAATATTTACTTGCTTCTGGTTTGCCGCCACTTAATTTCGGGTGAAAATCAATAACACAATAAAAAATAGTTTAGATGAACAACGTTGAGAAAACCTTCCAACATCGCGAAAAAGTTAAATATATTATCAACGTAATCCAATAATTTATTGTGACGATTCATTTTCAAATATTTTAATGAACTCAGGCATCCCTGCAAGCAGCTGATCGGTGTTGACAAACGAGGGGAAACCAACTAGTAAAAAAACTTTAACATAATACAAGGGGTGTACCGATAGTAAATAGTTCGCGCAGTCCAATATAGGTGGAACTAGTGCATAACGAAAAATTATTTTTATAAGAATTTGCTCATACTGTCATGTCTGTTAGTCTGTGATTATACTAGTTTTAAGTAAATGATTATTCAAAACTTGAAAAGTTCCTCGGCATCTTAGAGCTTAAGCTTTGGTTGATGTTTGTCCAGCTCAGATCGCAGGTTTCCAATAGGGCCAGGATGGTGTCGATGTGTCAATTCTGCATACTGTGGTGTGGTAGGTGCATCGTGTTGATAGACGTGTGAAGTTTGTCTGGTGAAATATTGATTAGTCACTTAGACGCGGACCCAGTTAACTCGTCTAGAATTCTGTATGATTTCAAAATGGATTCCGAATCAGGTGCAACAACCGATTCCAAATAGGATCGGTTTGGAATCGGTTGTTGCCTCTGGTCTGATCGATTTTTTCTGGGAGTAAAAACCCACTATATCAGATCCGAATGGATTCCGAATCAGTTCCGAATCGGCGAGAAATTTTCATTCGGAATTCCATGTGGGAATCATGTGGAATTCCGAATCAATTCCAACTCCAGTGCAACCGATTCCGAATGAATTTCGCCTACAACCGGTTGATTCGGAAATCAATCGGAATTGAGTGAGAAGATGCGGACTGAATTGTCAATTCGTCTTCTTCTTCTTCTTTTCCGATTTTGCACGTTTTCGTGGTGATTTTCAGTTTATTTTTAAACGGAAACATTATATAACTGTATATACAAATTTAAATCTTCATGTTTTTCGGATATACAGAACTAGTAAATAACCAGTTCTTCTTAGAATCCCAACATAAATTGTTGAAATTCGCTGGAAATTAACAAAACGGCCTACCTTACTCAGCATCATCGATTCCTCTAGCCGGAGTGTTGTGAAATGGCCTAAGTCGCCTAAATTCTAAACTAACACATTCATAAAATGAGCGAATATTCAATGACATTTATAATGTCACTGTCAATCAGGTTGATCGAGCAGCCAACTCAGGCGAAAATTCTAGCACTGAACCGATCGAGCACTAAAAAACTCATGCAGTCGAGTGAGAATTCATTGCTCATTCCGTCATTTCGATAATGTGGGAATGGGCAACATAAACGAAATTAATAGTCAAGATGCAAACCCCGATATTCACCAGCGATATCCTGTACTTTTTCCGTCGGAATTGAACTATTTGAATCCGGGAAGCGGATGATCATTCGCTCGATGTTGTTTCTCTAGCAATCGATAAAAACATCTGATCCGTCAATTTGTATAAAGACGCAAATTCACTGAAAAAGCCGTTGTCGACGAAATTGTTGAAAAATTCAATTTCAATGACGGAGACTTGTAAGACTCTACCACGGAAACTTGTAAGGCAAGACTAATCAAGATGCATTCATTGACAATTTGGATAGGCAGCACAAATGGAATACATAGTCAGTTCGACGACACGACCAGGCACTCCGAAGAAAAATCTGCATTAAAGCTGTTCGCTAACGATTCACCGCCAGTTACCACAAATCTAGCGACCCCTTGTAAATGATAAAAATAATCTTCTCGAGCAACACTGTTTAAGTTGCTATGGACAAGTTACCAAGGAACCCCAAAACAAATAAACATGTTTTGAAAGCGGTGGAACAGTTCTATTAGTGTTAAACTTTGTCCAAATTAACCAGAAATGCATTTAAATGAACTCGATTTTCGGAATTTAATCGAAACTATGGATGAAACCAACGAACGAGGACAATGATCTGCTTCCAGCGATTCATCCGTACACTTTAACTGCTAGCTTTTCTGGACAGTAGGATTCGGTGTAATATGCCGGTGTCAAAATTGTTTTGTGTCGATTGATTGCGCAGCAGTGGAAACAGTATTTCACCTTGTTGGCCACTATTCGAGGATTACTAGTGGAATTCCACAAAGAAATCATTTTACCGTACGTTATGCAGGTACCGCAGAGCACTAGCCTCGCTCAGCTCGTTGTCGGTCATTTCCATGTCTTCCTCGTTGGTTTGCGCTGAGCTGTTATCACACAACGGTTTCAAGTCAGCAGTGAATTATGCATCCCAATGTCCCTAAGACCTGAATTTTGAACTTGGCTTTATAAAAGACATAACTCATACTCTTCAATTTTTACATTACGCTCGAGGCAGGTAAATCCATTAAAATGTTCCGTAATATAATAACCGATCTGAAATTTATTTTGTTTACATTCATCTTGCCTTCGATATGCAGTAACCATGGTTATGGTGACTGTTATTCAAAATCAATAAATATATCAACTTGTGATGCCAGTTTAAAAAAATTCACTAGCGTTTTCGATTTGACATTTCCAGTTACTGAGGGGTAGTTAAATTTACGATATAGTTTTGATAGACGAGTGGCAGGTCGTGTCGTCGGTCAGTTGAAAACCACTATACGATAATGTGTTTACTACAGAAATTCTGTTGATATGGTTAATATGAAGTGTTTTCAAACTTCACAATCGTCTAGTTAACTATGTTTAAAATTGTTTTATTGAAAATGCGTGACAATTTTATGCTCAGGTAGCAATAACTATTTCGCTTCTCAAATGTATCAAAGCTCGAGAACAATTTCACCTTACTTGAAAATGTGATTTAAAGTTGACAACCATTCTCAGAAAATCATAAATACAAATACTTACTGATTTTTTCTCATTGCATGTGTAGCCTTTTTAATCTATACAATCGTGTAGCCAACTATAGATTTATCAAATTTAATGCCATTTTTCATTGAAAAAAAAAAAAAAGAAAACCAGAGTTATTCCACGCCACCAGTGTTTTTAGATCAAAAACGCCATAACATTATTAATTATTCCGCTTGGTAATTTTCAAGGGCTTAGTATCGCCTGATTATTATTTGTGGTTTTGACTGTCACTGTCAGAATGACCATCACGCTTAGGAAAAGTTACTCAGAGTTTGAGTACTAGTTACTCATTTTCAAATGATACATGGAAACGTCAAAAATTGAGTAGTTATCATCAATGATATTGAGTAACTTCTACTTTAAATTTGAGTTTAACGCAAGAACTCGTTTTTTTGTCACTATTCGCAAGATCAGTCTAAAAGTTGTAATAACCATTTGTAGCAACAGGTTGTATTTTTTGTTAGTGAGATCGCGTGTTTCGAGGGTGAGTCGCTTAACACAAACGGTGTTGTGTCTGCAAAAACCGGAATGATAAACTCCGTGTTTTGCTTTAGAATGGAAACGAATATGCTCAAATGTCATTTATGAGGAATAAGTGTATGATTGGTGCCTGAGCATAACTGACATGTATGTTAATTTGCGATTGACACACAACTCCAAGCGACCACCACTTGATATAGTATTGAGTTCAATTACTTAATATTTTAATACAATACACTCAGAAAAGGAGCAATTTTTTTGCAAATTTGGTATATGTGAAATAAAATTTCACTCAAAATTTGAGTGATAGTTACTCTATTTTTGGTACACGTACAAATTAAGTATTACTCAGTAAATGAGTAGATTTTACCCAAATATCGTTTCCAGTGGAAGAACTCAAATTTGAGTAACTTTGGAGTTACTCTAAATTAGAGTTGTTCCACTTTTTCTGTAGATGAGTGAGATCTTACTCATTTTTGAGTAACTATTTTTAAGCGTGATGTCAGGAATGTCATAAATACAAACAGTTGTAGTCGTTTCTATCTAGTATTTCATACAATGGTCGTTGTTGCTATTTCAGCGTATGACCATGGAAAACAGGTCACTTTTTTTTCAGTGTGGAGTACTCTTTTTCAGGGTTGTTCCGCTTTTCGCAATGCGAGTAGCATCTTACTCATTCTTGTGTGACTTTTTTAAGGGTGTAAGAAAATCGCGCTAATATTGAGCACTTCAACACATTCACACGTGCACTGAAGTATAAAATTATGTAGTGGAGCTGAGATTATAAAAAGGGGGTTTCCTGTTTTATTGTCCTAAATGATCTCTATAAGATTTAAAAAATACGTGTTTGAAAAACGCTGATATTAACATCCTACTCCATTTTTTTCATCGAATGCTTTGTAATTTACTTAAAGAATTATGTTCAAAGTAGTAATTGTTTGATTTCTTAAGAATTAACTTAAAGGAATCTTAAACAAAACAAGTTGCTAAAATTTCTTTTAATTGAGCTGAGCTCGTTCGAAGAATACAAAGATATTTTAATGAAACGTTTTGTGATGAGGCTTACTGATGTCTAACAATCACTCGATCCACATTATAACGGACTAGTCTATGCGATGTATATCCGAAAATTATAAAAAAAAAAACGGAAAAAACACCTATCCTAGCCACTACTTACAACTATGAGACCTTTTTCCCACAAGCTTTTAGCGAACTCGATCTTATCTTCTACTGGCAAAGCATCGATACTAATCTCCTGGGGGTACACTTTGACCAGTAATTCAACACCCAGAGCTGCATCGTCGTCCACCTGCAGGTAGTTGGGCTCATATTCGTGATACTCTCGCGAGTTATCCGTATGATAGTATATGCGAAGTTTGTTTTCTTCACTAACTAGTCGAAGGATGTTCCGACGCAAAAGCCGAATGGTTGACTGCTCGGTAAACGGTACTCGATGCGAAACTGTACCGTCGGGTTTGTGAACGAAGTTAGTTCCATAGACCGTGTTTCGGGTCTCGTTATCACCTACAAGCGGAGGTAGCGCATCATGCTGAAAACGTTTGGCCATTTGATCTACCGCAGTGTCTATTGCCGCTTCGGAAAACACTTTATCGACGAGTTTCTTAATTCGGCTTACGAATTCTTTCCGTGTGGGCGTTTCATTGTCCGAAAAAACAATTCCAAAATGCTGATGAAGATCAAGTGGGATGCCTTGGCGTAGACTGAGATCATTTTCAGCAGCTTGTGCAAGAGCATGCGGAAAAAATAGTTCCAGGAAATCCGCCCAGCTATTTTTTTGATACACGCTCATAGTCACGTGAAGGGAATGGTGACCCGGCACGGTGCAAGCTTGATGAATAATTCCTCGAGGGAAATAAAGCAAATCACCAGGTTCCAAAATCACTTCTAAAATAGGCATCCCAATTTCTTCTTGATTGAAATTTGCAGAAGATACACGTGGTAATACTTCGTTCGTGCTTCGAGGACTGTACAGCTTCCAGTGCTTACGGCCTTCCACTTGTAGAACGAATGCTTCGATATCGTCGTAGTGTGGCGCAAATCCCTGACTGTTAGGCGGAGTTAGATAGAAATTCGCGCCTGTCATGCAGTGGAAAAACTCTTGCAGTTTGACATTCAGACTGTATATTCCGCGTAAATACGTCTGTGGATTGAGCATACGGATGCTGCAACCTTCCTCATAGAATGACCACATTTCCGGAGGCAAAACTCTTCCATCTGGATTATGAGTTTCTCTTTCACCTTCTCTATAAGACGTCACATCTATGTTTTTGGTATATTCAATATTATGTCTCCGGAGCATTTCATCAATTTTCGCTCGTGACACAAGTTCACTGTAATACGAGTTGTTGTTTCGTTGTACCAGCAATGGTTTCTTCTCCCAATAGTCAGTCATGAAATCAGATATAGAAACTGGATGAATAACCCAAGCGAATTTTTCTCGACCTTCCTCGACACTATCACTTGAATTGGTCTGAACTGCTCTCGACGGACCAGGAGTTACCGGTTCCCGTTTCACGGAGACCCGCGAAGGAGTAAAGTCGATAGGCAAAGGCATTGTGTGGTTGCGATTTTTTTTCGGTGACGTTGATTTCTGGGTAGTCGACGAAAAGTTATTAGAATTGTTCCGGAAAGATCCCGTATCGGGAGAAGTTTCAAGTAAAAGTTCCGAATGAATTCCACCATGAGCTTTAGAGTTGTTCAATGCATTGAGGCTCTTTCGTAGCTTTTGCTTGTGTTTTTTAACATCTTGCAATTTAATTTTTAATCCCAGCTTTTTTTTCTTTTTATTCTTTGGAGATGTATCGTTTTGTTGGGATTTATTGCTCTTAGTCGATGACTTCGAAGTATTCTATGAAAAGGGAAAATAAAGATGATAAACGTGCAGATAAAATAACAGCCAAGTACCTTAGCATTCTTATTTTTCGCAGGTGGTTCTGTCAGATCAATGGAAAGTGCCTGACCAAACTCCTCTATCTGCTCCTGAAGTACCCGTTCAATCATTTCCTGCTTACTAATAGATTTGTTCTTTTTGGCAGGTTTGACTTTAGAAGTATTTTTGCTAGTCCCTTCAGCCCGTGGAGTGTCGAATATCGAAGTACTCATTTCTATAAGCAAATTGTTTGTTTCAGTTGTAAATATCTTATATTTTATACAGATAAATGTTCAACCGAAAGGTGATTAATGCACTTGAAAATAAACTGTTATCAAAAGCAAAACTACCTAACCGCTACACAAACAATGTGCGATTTAAGAAAAACAAACCAACCTTGTTGCGTGAACGACGCTAAAAAATTACTCAATAAGTTGTTGTTGTTGTTATCGCACTTCCTAGAGGAACGGAGCCTCATTTTCACAGTTGGCTTAGACTTGGATCGTTTTTCACATAAAGCAGCGAGTATTTTCACGATGTAACACACATAGGTTACTACCAGAGAAGCCGGGTAAATTTTACTATTTGATTTTTTGCAAAAACTCGTGGAAATCTATAAAAAATATCTTCAGCACTTATAAGAAATACCTACGCAAATTTACAGACGTTCAGCCAATCTGGCATCTCTGTATGTGAGAGTTGTCATCAGAGATGCCAGATATTTTCATTGAAAATCTGTATTTCTCACCATAAATAATCTGTATTCATCTGTATTCACTAATCATATGAAATTTCTACAATAAAATGATAATGATTTCAATGGGTTATAGTTATAAAATAGTAGATTCAATGAGCATTTATTCTTCAAATCTTCGTAAGTCATTGTCGCACTCACAGGAATATTCAACGACGAAATGTAATAGTTCTTCCAACAACAACAATTGCATTGTAATTCCAAAAACTTATCTAGTTTGAAAATGTTGTGGAATTCCAACGTCCAATGTGCAACGTCATGTCAGGTCGTACAAGTCTCAGTCTGACAATAAAGTTCCTTGATACCACGACTTCCTTGAATATCAGATCAAATTATAATACAAATGTATTTTAGTGTTCACTACTTGGTTCTTCATCAAATATTTGCACAAAATATTTCCATTTTAATTTGTGATTTGTCCGTTGATTAATAAACTTTTACATCACCACTGCAATAAAATATTAATAGATAGCTCAGACGGAAAAGTTTGATTTTTTTCTTCCTTACATTTGGCGAAATCTGTATAAATCTGTATTAAGTTTAAGAAATCTGTATAAAATCTGTACTCTGTATTAAGTCTGTATGCGAATGTGAAAATCTGTATAATACAGATAAATCTGTATAAATGGCATTTCTGGTTGTCATTTTTATCGTGCATGCATAAATGAAGACGAACATTGGAGAAGGTCCTATCGGCAAATCATAGTTTCATAATTCATAAGCGGCCCTTACACGATCATTAAAAGTGTCATTACTAAAAAGTAATGGCACTTTTAATGATCGTGTAAGATCTACGAGTTCACTAATGACACGAGTAATGAATATCTGAATATCTTTAGAACTATACGCGAAAACATGGCAAAGTGTAGATTTAAATTGATAATATTTCATTAACCTAAACGTTTCAATGGCAAATCAAATTTATTTTCAGCTAAACGAAAATAAAAATATTGCTATTGCTATTACTAGCGGACCTTACACTATCATTAAAAGTGTCATTACTAAAAAATAATGTCATTTTTATGAACGTGTAATGGTGCAGTAATGACGAGATTTCTATCAAATTTGAAATACATCATTAAAAATGACAATAATAATGCTCGTGTAAGGGCCGCTACTGGAGTAGTTACAAATACTCAACATTAATAATGAACGTGTAATGCTAAAAAGTAATGATGTACAGTAATGCAGTAATGACGTACAGTAATGCAGTAATGATGTACAGTAATGCAGTAATGACGAGCAGAAGTGTCATTACTTAGTAATGACACTTTTAATGATCGTGTAAGGGCCGCTATAAAATCCCACACGGCATCTCATTCAAGTCAGTCTATAAAACAAACCCGCTTACGTTCGGGACAGAAGAAACCAAGTTCAGTATTGTGTAGTGAACAATAGAACGACCTCTAAATAAGTGAACTAAACGAACAAAAGCTGACACGAAAGAATACAATTGTTGTTGACTTCAGGCAGTGCAAAATTCGACCTTCGATACGAGAACTTGTAGGTTTGCTTAAGGAGCAAATGCATCTTGATATTAAACGTGTGCATTTACTTCAATGTAATTAGACCAATAATGTTATTTATATCCAGTTCAATAAAGAGTTGGATGCAAATCAATTCGCTAAAGGCAATAATAATGTGCACTATGCAGAGCATGAAAATATCAAGTACAACATTCCAGTATATATGAAATAGTGCTTTGTTACGCATGCGCTTGAGGAGGCCTATACCTTCTTATGTGACATTCGGTCAGGATACCCGTAAAGAAATAAACCATGGATTTTACAGCATAAACAATTGATTCACGATTTGATATATGGGTTACAATACGTTTTATTGTATCTTGACAAACTATTTTTCATTTCCAACGATTCAATATATTGTTTCTACTATTCTACAATTGAATTTATTGTACACGTGGTGTTACAAACTATTATGATTCGGAATAAAAGTACACGCGTACGTGACAAAGTATAGTTTATTTATGCTCTCTCTTCTTCATCCGTGCTCCCAGTTTTCAGGATCATAACATATCTCCCTTATTGAATTTAAATAAAACGGAAGTATTTCAAATAACAATTGATTTTAACTAAGACTATAATCATCGTATCGTTTGGGTCTCATTATCTGCCGGTTCGGTCTTCCCGCTCTCGTAGGTTCGTGGTCGACTCTGTGAATCCAATAAGGTTGTTGTAGTTGTACCGACTTGCGTATCGCTGTTGACCATAGAATGGCGAATCAGTGGTTTCACGTGTGATGTGTTGCGTTTATAACACACCCCGTCGCTGTTTTGCAATATCAGACTATTTCCGCATCGTTCAACTACTTTTGCGGGAGTAGGTAAAAATCTTGACGAAAGCTTGTTTTGTGGTAACATGTTCTTCGGTAACACCTCATCTCCTACGGATACCGATGATTCCTTAGCGCCGACTCTTTCGTCTCTTTACACTTTTGCCTGGTATTTCATAGTTTGATCTCGATCACGTAATTCATAGTCATCCAGAACTTGCGTTTGGAAGTGAGGAATCAAATCTCGGAATCTTCTTCCGAACATGAGTTGTGCCGGTGGAACGCCTGTTACCGAATGTGGGGTCACAGAGTACATATACAGATACTCTTGTAATGCTATTTTCCAATCACTGCTTTGTTGTTTGCTTATTTTCGGAACTTTCAAAATTGATCGGTTTTGGCGCTCTACTTCACCGTTTGCGCTGGGATAGTATGGTGTTGTGTGTGTGAGTTTGATGCCGTAATCATTGCAATAATCTTTTATCTCTTCGCTTGAAAAGTTTCTCGCATTATCGAATGTTAGGATCAATGGGAGACCCATCCTAGTGAAGGTGCTCATTAAAAATCTAATTACGTCACCTGATGTAGTTCGGGTCATCGGTTCTGCCAAAACAAACCGACTATAGAGATCGATTAATACGAATACGTAGCTGTTATCAGGTAAAGGCCCAAGAAAGTCTCCTGACAAGTGAACCCAGGGTGCAGCTGGCAAGTCTCGAATGCATAAAGGCTCAGGTTTTTCGAATGGTGCAACAAGTTGACAGTCGAAACACTCTCGGCATGTCTTATTTACGACAGCGTCCATCAGAAGTGTGCGATTCTTTGCGTTGCAGTATCCGAGATGTTTAGGATTAGCCAGTGCAGATTTAATGTTTTTAAAATTTTGTCGCCGTTCTTTCGTCCATTCGAATTTTCTGTCATGGGATGCCATTTGTCGCAGGGCAGTTGATCTCTCCGACAGATTTGGAATGAACTTACCGACGTAGTTCACTAGGCCGAGGATGCTACGCATTTCAGTAGCATTTTTGGGGTACCTAAAAGATTGAATGGCACATATTTTATCGTTCATTGGTAAGATTCCTTTCTCGGATAAAGCATGTCCCATAAAATTTACGGATCTCTTCCCAAACTCGCACTTCTTGAGGTTCACTGTTATACCATGTTTCTCGAATCGACGTAGAACTAATTTCACTCTCACATCGTGTTCTTCCTTCGATTGTGCGTACACGAGGATATCATCGATAAATATTCATACACCATTTAAGCCCTTTAATATTCTTTCGATTTACCGCTGAAAAAATTCTGCGGCACAATTCATCCCGAACATCAGTCGTTTGTAACGATAATATGCGGTGGGAGTTACAAACGTAGTGATTTCACGAGACGCAGGGTGCAACTCAGTTTGGTGGAATGCTTTGACCAAATCAATCTTGGTGAAGTATTTGCAACCGTCCAGATGAGGCATTATTTCATCAAATGTAGGTATCGGGTGCCGCTCGGGAATAATGGCTTTGTTAGCCATACGCATGTCAACGCACAGACGTACACTTTTTCCTCCATCTTTTGGGGTCACTACTAAAGGTGATGCCCAAGTTATTTTCAACGGCACTGGTTCGATTATATCTTGTTGTAATAGGTCATTCAATTTTTCTTCAACTACGCCTTGTAACGGAATCGGTAAACGTCTACAAGGTTGTTGAACTGGGACTATAGATTTATCGATTTGCAGTTTCACCTGCAAATCCTTTATCTTTCCAACTTTCAGTGATTGTTCATTTGTAACGCGGAACACGTCTCCATGAATCTCCAAGATTCCCAACTCCAACGATGTATTTTTGCACAGTAGGTTTGCACCTACTTCGATGTTTACGACATACACCTCGTGGGTAACGCGTTTTGAACGGGTAGCTGTATCTGTTTTGAACGTTTTGTGGACCTTTAGCTTGCCGTCTCCGTAGACACGAAGAAATTCTCGTGATTTTGTTGCTTCGCTAAATTTACATCCATTCGCTTTCAGGTAGTGCCATGTTTTCCTGTTTATGACATTAACGTGCGCACCAGTGTCTACGATCCACCTTAATTTGACACCACCTGTACAACATGTCACCATGTCATGTTTGTTTCCGGTAGCGTAAATTTGTTGTACATCGTCATCGGTATCTTCACTGTTTGTACTATTGCAGCTCTCACCGACTTCTTCGCCTTCAGATCCATCCACTTGCCACACATTCTTTTTACTTCATACATTTCTTCCATCGAGTTCCGATAGACTCCGTGTTGGAGGTGTCAAACGGTAATAACGTTGATTTGCTGTTTTCCATCTTATTATTTATTTATTATTATTTTTTTACGCAACTACGGCGAAACACTTTCATTATTAATCCCTCGTTTTCCGGTTAGTTGTATCTGATCCGATCCGTTACCTTATAGGTTATGTTTAACTCCTCAGTCAAAACTTTCCCGGCTCTCGTCCGATTTGGAATTGAATCCCTGATAACGAATTTAATCACTGTCTTCTTACATTGACATTGTTTAGAACGAATTTAATCCGATTTTATCCGGTACGTGACAAAGTATACACTGAGCTAAATTTTCTTTTTCACATTATATGATATTCTAATGATTTTTCACTATTAGCATTTCCAATCATAGTTACAAGATGTGTTCAACATCATGTCAAATATATGAGATAATCTTATGAAACATAAAACTCTTCTCTCACGTTATTTTTACAGGATTTCCATATAACGAATGAAATTTCCAGTCTGAGTCAAATTTATTGGCGCGTCTTATAACCATTACTAGATATCCGAACAACATACATTGGAACAATTTATGAAGCGCATATTATATTCACTTCGAATTTATTTATATAGGTTCATATATACCATATGACCAGTTTTATAAAATTTATTTATATATATATATATATATATATATATATATATATATATATATATATATATATATATATATATATATATATATATATATATATATATATATATATATATATATATATATATATATATATATATATATATATATATAACTTTCAATGGAGGTCATACGAATAGCAGATAATTGCCAACTACTATACTTTTCTTTGAGGATTCAAGCTATACTAGTATTCCATTCGGTAAGGGAGCACCTCATGATATTTGCGAAAGAGAAGTGAGATCCCGAGACTGAAAATAAAACAATGAATCTTACTAGACAGATAGAGTAATGAAATGTACCGGATATATATTTCATGGTCCGTTAACGCATATCCTTGAACGAAGTTGGATGAGCTGTCTTGTCAGCGATTTAAAATTACATTGAGATGCGAAACTTCCTGAAAAAAATGGTCTGGAGCAGTTGATGACTATCGAGGACACAACTATTCACGACTTTCATCGGATTTCCATATAAATTATATGGGATATTTTTTTAGCTTTCATTATGATAACGTCCATTTAGATTTGACGTACACATTAAATAAAGATTATAAGTTTCCATATAATTTCTATGAATTATATTCTGCATATGATTCATATGACAAATTTAATGAATATAAAAAAGATTTTCATTTCAGTGTAGTTTATTTATGCTCTCTCTTCTTCATCCGTGCTCCCAGTTTTCAGGATAATAACACAAAACAATATGTAAACTGTACATTTTATTGTTTTCCAAGAAAACATGTATGAGAAAATTTTATGATTTGAATTGTTACTATACTTAACAACCTCTACCTTCTATTGTAAAAATCATTTTCACAATCAATTGAATAGTGTATAACAATACATTGAAATATTTTTCAATGGTCAAAGCAAAATTGTGGCAGGTTTTGTAACAGCAAATCGTATTGTTTTTCTACAATATTTTTTATTCGGGTACAAGAATCCCGTGCAAATCACTTGTTACCTATGACAATCAGATGGCCACATGTCAATATTGCCAAAAAGTTGTTCACTACGGTAAGCCATGTGATAAACTGGACAAGGAGACAACTACACCAAAGGACAACGGTACTTCTTTCACACCAACCCCAAGCAACCCCAGTACACCTGTGACAGTCACCAACAACAGTGAAGCATCCCCTTCAACGGAACCATCCAACGTATCCCCTATAGAACAAAGTACACCAGCTGCAGTTAACAACTTACCATCCAACCAACCAAGCAACAATGTACAACAAGACGCATCTACAACAACTAGCAACGAAACAACAATACGACCGATGCGATGAAAATGACGAGACGAACCGCGAACAAACTGCCCATCAATCCTCGCAGGAGGAAAATGGAAGCTCCTCTCCCCATAGAAAAAGGGTGACAACGAGATCCAATACAAAAAAAAATTATGTAAAAACTCAGCTAAATCGGCCACGTAAAGCTTGTACGCAAATAGGCCTGAATGAAATATCTTTTAAATATAAAAAAAAATCCCGCAAGGCCTTTTGGTCACCTGGGCAACCATGGCCACCAGGCGGCAACCAAAATTGATTCAGTGACGGCTGTCAAATCCACTTTGGTAAAAAATAGCCGCCTGTATCTTAGTTGAGCGTTTTCATCTTTTCATCTTCGCTGAAAATGTCAAAGATTTCGATGTGGCATATTTTACCCACTGGTAGCGTTTAGTCAGCCGTCTGGCAGCCATGCGTAGCAGGATATACATCTATATCATACACTGAGCTAAATTTTCTTTTTCACATTATATGATATTCTAATGATTTTGCACTATCAGCATTTCCAATAATAGTTACAAGATGTGTTCAACATCATGTCAAATATATGAGATAATCTTATGAAACATAAAACTCTTCTTAACGTTATTTTTACAGGATTTCCATATAACGAATGAAATTTCCAGTCTGAGTCAAATTGATTGGCGCGTCTTATAACCATTATTAGATATCCGCACAACATACATTGGAACAATTTATGAAGCGCATATTATATTCACTTCGATTTTATTTAGATAGGTTCATATATACCATATGACTAGTTTTATAAAATTATATATATATATATATATATATATATATATATATATATATATATATATATATATATATATATATATATATATATATATATATATATAACTTTCAATGGAGCTCATACGAATAGCAGATAATCGCCAACTACTACTTTTCTTTGAGGATTCAAGCTTTACTAGTATTCCGTTCGGTAAGGGAGCACCTCATGATATTCGCGAAAGAGAAGTGAGATCCCGAGACTGAAAATAAAAATGAATCTTACTTGACAGATAGAGTAATGAAATGTACCGGATATATATTTCATGGTCCGTTAACGCATATCCTTGAACGAAGTTGGTTGAGCTGTCTTGTCAGCGATTTAAAATTACATTGAGATGCGGAACTTCCTGAAAAAAATGGTCTGGAGCAGTTGATGAATATCGGAGATACAACTATTTCTTCAGCTTCAAGCAGTACGATTCACGACTTCCATCTGATTTTCATATAAATTATATGGGATATTTTTATAACTTTCATTATGATAACGTCCATTTAGATTTGACGTACACATTAAATAAAGATTATAAGTTTCCATATAATTTCTATGAATTATATTTTGCATATGATTCATATGACAAATCTTATGAATATAAATAAGATTTTCATTTCAGTGTAGACTAACAGACAGGACACTCAAATTAGATTTCATCGGTCATTTCGAATATTCCTTCAGTTGGAACAGTACTCGCATATGTCATGATGGCGCCACGTTATCCTATCAAAAACATCCAGTCTGTCATCTGGACTGTGTTTATGTTTTTCATTTACCAACAGAGTTGCCATTCATACAGAATTATCTGTAATGTACTGATTTGTATACGTCCGTGCAAATTTCACGCAGGATACAGATTTAATACATATTGCCAAAACCAAATACAGAATTGTGCCTACTTCTCATCCTTCAACGCAATACAATCGAATCAATGTTTTGATACGATATTTACTTGCTTTTGGCATACCGCCACCTAATTTCAGGGAAAAACTATCAACACAATCAAGCGTCTGTTTAAAATGAACTAATTTTAGATAAAGGTAATTTTTGTAGTGCTAAGAATTTATAATCTTGACAGTTGGAATAACTGATAAGATATTGACTTAAATTGATTAGTATTTCGATTTACGCTTTTGTTGTAAAAATCATTCACTTTGTTTTGTTTTCAAAAGTAAAATGCTTTGTTTCAAAGTAATGTGGAGGATTGTTTTTTATAAATTATTTTTTATTGGTACACACTTAGAAAATTTCGCAGTATTCGGTAATTTTTTACCGAATTTTCAACAGCTGAACGTTCGGTAATCAGTTCGGTAATTGAATTGATTACCGATCGTTCGGTAATTGCTGAACTGTCAAACAACTACCGTAAACTGTAAACCAAATGGATCTAACAGATTGTTCGGTAATTTTTGTTTGTTTGTTTTCCTTTGGTTAAAATTCTGGATTTTCGGATTTAAAAAAACAACACATATTAACAAAAACGAATGAAGAAAATGGTTTTATTCCACGAGAAATTTAAAAAGTGTCAGATGTTCCGACTGACCGGAATTATGAGCGCCTTCCAAAACACTTCACAATCCGTCGAGTCCAACAAAAATTACCCTTGAACGATTTGTGTTGGCAGCAAGTGGACAAGTGATACAAAATTATTTTCCGCCTATAAGTAAATACAAAGCTGTTAGTGGCTCTAATGTCTTAAAAACTTTTATTACCTGTACCTCAATCCAATCGATGAACCCTTCAACATTTTTTTCGTTTGGTTAATAAAAAGACACTCACTGAATATTTTAATAACTGTTTGACAGTTAGTTTCATGATAATCGGTTTTCACAGAAGTTCGGTTATTGGAAGATAACTTCACCAAACGGACAGTATGATTTTTACCGTATTCGGCGACTATTCAGGTTTACCGTATCAATTGTATATCTAATACAGAGTTCTGTAATGAAAATTAAAGTTAAACTGATCGTTTGGTGAAAATTTGCATAATTGTTGTAAAATAAAACCCATGTACCGAAATATCGGTTATTACTATAGATTACCGAAAGTTTTCGTCAAAAATATTACCGAATAAAGGAATTAAATCTTAGTGTGTAGGTGAGAGAAACTCGATTTGTTTACTTTTGTAAGATTCGCCCGTCTTTGAAAAACAGCTGAATTAATGTTTTTAATTTAGTTTCATTTTTTATTTAGGAATTATCGTATGTTTTCTGATCAAAGCTTGACGAGTCGAATTCTGATCAAAGCATTTTTCGTCGAATTAGTTAGATGTCGCGGTTGTCTATATTGAAATTATTCTAGTAACAATTTTTGACCAGATTTGGGTGTTCGATACCGATGAATTATTATTATTATTCTGAATTCCTCTTCAAAGTAAATGGTAACATCCCACATGTAAAAGTACAATTTAATCAGCGTAATAAACTATTCCATGTATAATTCAAATCATATTCTTGTACTTTTGTCGATATTTAGTATAGTTAGTTTTGCTTTGTTCCTACCTACGTTCCATTGCTAATTTACTCCTCATTTAATCTAATAATAAAAATGGTTTTTTACAGTGTTCAATCTTTCACAATGAGCTGTCAAAACCAGGGATGTCAGGTTCACAGATTAATCTGTGTTTTACAGATTTTGAATTTTCTGCACAGATTTTAAAAATGACACAGATTTCTGAAAATAATTACAGATTTACACAGATTCTTGAATAAATCACAGATTTTGGAAATCGAACACAGTTTAGCACCAAAAAGTACAGAGCGGTTGAGGCAAAAGGTACACAGCGAGTTGGTAGTGAGACCTACGGTACGGAAAACGGTCACAGATTTTCACAGACAGGTTTTGGGTTTGATCATAGATTTTTGCAAAAATGATCTGGCATCCCTGGTCAAAACCGGGAGTAGTTTTGTTTTTAGAGTATTGTGATAAGGATTTTGCTGTAGGATTCTGTAATTTTTACAATGTTTATTACCAATATTTTATTGAAAAAGGCGAAGAGCAAGTAAGCACTTTCTTATCTTAAATATGCTCGGTTTCAAACTCCGGCTACTTTGCTCGATCTGGTGTTATACAATTTGTTTTCTTCCCTCAGAAATATTCTCGTGCTGATGGAAAGTGCTGTCAGTGGACATCAGTTTACGAAGATCCGAGAGCGATTGGCTGATAAATTGGAGCTGATTCGATTTGACCCATACAGTGAGTAGTTTAATTGATTTGTAAACATAATTTAAATTTTATTTTTGTTTCAGTACAACGCAACTGTCTTTATAGAGAACGTAGACGTGTCAGAAGTTTGGATTAGAATTACAATGTTTAACTTTGTTTAAATTAAATAGAGCTGCTACAATAGTATGAAAGCGTTCTAAATGTAACATTCCAAAAGCCTCACCATTATCACTGAGTTAGCATAATTGTTTAAAAACATCAGTTTAGGGGTTCTACAAGCTAATAATGTTGTGTTCTACACTGGTTAGCGCAAGTACCACATGGTTTCGCAAAAAAAAAAAACACATTCAGAAGTAACATAATTCAGAAAGCATTCTTATTGTACCAAACTCCGTGCAGGATGCCATCTCCATCGCGCGGTACCATCAGTTTCTAGAGATATTCAACCTGATTCTGTTTTTCGTTCGAAACGGATTATTTCGATCGAATACAAAGTTTTGCATTCTGTACCTCGACCGAGCCCGGGTTGGCGATTCAATGCATACAGTACTGGCCTGACAAGTCAGTTTTTGTATGTTTAGGCTCCGACCAGGAAGGATTTATAACTGCTTGGTTCCCAGCCTGGATACCTGAGGTGTGACTAAAATTTGAACTGTCTGTATTCATGCCGAATTTGGTTCAATCATGTTGCTAATTTAGCAAGCAATGTTTCAGCACACCTAAGGTAGTTTAATTCGCTATTTATATTTCAGTAGTCAAAAGGAAATCAAAAGCCTTCATTCATTCGACGAACACTTCAACTTCATCTCTAAACTGTAGAACCAACAGAGTGAACGCGAGACTCGACCTGGAAGAATTCTTAGTGTTAGTAGGATCATATCACCAGCCATGCAATGGTTATGCACGCCATGAATAGTTGTAGAAACAGAAAGTCAAGTTCCACAATAGGAATATGTATTATCAAGGCTTTGATTTGCTTTGCCAACTCAAACTGAACATCACAATGGGATGATAGCCACCATTGTCGGTTGGATAGGGATAATGAGGAAAGGAAATGTTGATGCTTTACCTGCTATCCGGAAGGATGACGAGTTACTATTCTCTTCCATAGATGTACCGGAGTTGGAGATTTTGGTGGGTATGAAATTTAGGATTCGCTCTAAGGTAGCGAAAAATGAGTTTTCATTATAAAGTGAAAAAATGAAAATTCTCACCGACTACTTCATTCCTGTCAAATCGGGAGTCCAAGTCCAGTGATGTCCGAGCTCAGCACACGAGCTGATCTATACCTGCTGTGTGTGCATATGAAGCTCTGGTGCCGCGCCTTCTCAAACCAGACTCATGAGCGTGTGCTAGCAAGAAAAGAGAGCCGTTTCGTAGAGCACACGTCGTGTGCTTCGTAGAACCAGCTCGCGATTCAACTGGTGTGCTGGCTCATCTGCTGGCTAATGAGCTGGATTGGGTTCTAGCTCGTGAGCTGGCTCATTTGCTGAGTTAAGTATTCGTTCTTTTTTATTCAATTATATAATACAATTTTTAGGCACACAGTGTCCGCTACATCATCGATAGCATAGTTAAAATATCGATTATTGACAATAATATCACCTTATGTGAAAGCCACTAATCATTTCGATTGACAATAATATAGATTTGTGTAGTCCACCGTGTGTAGGTGGACTACACAAATCTATATTATTGTCAATCGAAATGATTAGTGGCTTTCACATAAGGTGATATTATTGTCAATAATCGATATTTTAACTATGCTATCGATGATGAATAATCGTGTGCTTCAGACTTCGTGTGCGTGTTTTCTGCTAGCTCGCGTATTTCGTATTTGAACGAGTCACGAGCTCCATCGATTCGGCTCTCTTTTCTTGCTAGCACACCCTCATGAGTCTGGTTTGAAAAAGCACAGCACACGGGCTGTATGAGAACAGGCTCGTGTGGCGTCGTGCTGGCTCGTGTGGGGCCATCACTGAGTTCAACCTTCATGATTTATCCATGTAATCACCAATTTAGCTCACAGAAGATCAGTAATGATCAAAAGTCTTCATGAGCGAGTCTATATGAAAACAACAGAGGTTTCGTAATTCGAATCACACGTCCTCACATGAAAAATAAACTAAAATTAACTTCTACTAAGCATAGATACCGAATCACAAAGACTTCATTCAGTACATTATCTATTAAAGTGAACAAGAGTTAATTTTCGAAATATTTTGACGAGAGCGAAAATTGTTCACGCCTACTGCGATCGTTCAAATATTCACTCCTACACGCAGAGAAATTGAGCTTTAAAATATGATTTCAGTTGGTTTGAAGCTGAAATATGATTGTTTTGAACCAATTTCTCCCTTCTACATCAACAATTATATCTAACAGATCGGCTGAAAAGTTCGTATCGTTTCTATGAGAGGGCGCCACTAGAATTGAATCCATACCATTTTCAGTTAGTACCAACCTTCAAAAGATACGTGTATAAATTTGATAGCTGTCTGATTATTAGTTTGTGAGATATTGCATTTTGAGTGAAGCTACTTTTGTTACAGGGTCCGGCACTCGAAGTGTAACCAATTAAAAAGGCCATAAATTCAGTTTGGAAAATTACTTTTACTTAATTCAAAGTACAAAATGTGTAAAAATAATACAAAATTCAGAATCAATTCACTTTTGCTCGATATGACCACCTTTTGCCTTGACTATGGCCTTGAGACGGTCAAAAAACGAATCGCAAGCTGCCGAATGTGACTTGCAGGTATTTAGGCCCACTCGCGGACAATAACTTTTTTCAGCGCCTCGAGACTGGTGTATCTTTTAGTTTGGACTTTGCTCTCCAAAATGGCCCAAAGAGAATAATCCATTGGATTCGCATCTGGTGAATTCGAGAGCCATTGTGTGGACGTGATGAAGTTCGGAACGTTGTTTTTCAGCCATTCTTGGTTCACTCGAGCTTTGTGAGACGGTGCCGAGTCCTGCTGAAACGTCCATGGTCTGCCACCGAAATGTTTGTCTGCCCACGGCTTCAAAGCAACCTCCAGAATACTTTCCCGATAATATGTCGCATTTACCTTGACGCCAGGCTCGATGAAAACGATTGGAGAGCGCCCATCTGCGGTTACAGCGGCCCAAACCATTATCTGTTGCGGGTGCTGCCTCCTGGTGGCCAATCGATGACTCAAATTCTCGTATGAACGTTCGGTCAAGTAAAACCTATCGTTTTGAGAGTTTACGAATTGCTCAATTGGAAAAATTTTCTCGTCAGAAAATACAATGTTCGGAAATTGACCGCTTTTGGCCAAACGAAGTAACTCCTTCGCTCTCTCAAGTCAAGATTTTTTGTTCGCGTTCACTTTTGGCAAAATGCTTTCTTGCGCTTGTAAACAATACAACTCCGAAGTGTCATTTAGCAAATTTCTAGAGAGCTGATGCCCGTGCGTCAGCTGCACGAGCGGTCTGAAGTTGGTTACACTTCGAGTGCCGGACCCTGTATTGTGAAAAAAAAATGGAAAAAAAGGAATTTCGTGTGTTGATGAAACACTACTTTTTGATGAAAAAAAGTGCCGCCGAAAACAAAAAATGGCTTGATGAGTGTTATCCAGACTCTGCACCGGGCAAAGCAACAATTCGTAAGTGGTTTGCAAAATTTCGTACTGGTCATATGAGCACCGAAGACGATGAACGCAGTGGACGTCCAAAAGAGGCTGTTATCGATGAAAACGTGAAAAAAATCCACAAAATGATTTTCAATGACCGTAAAGTGAAGTTTATCGAGATAGCTGATACCCTAAAGATATCAAAGGAACGTGTTGGACATATTATTCACAAATATTTGGATATGAGAAAGCTTTGTGCAAAATGGGTGGCGCGTGAGCTCACAATCGATCAAAAACAACAACGAATTGATGATTCTGAGCAGTGTTTGGAGCTGTTATATCGAAATAAATTTTTCGTCGATATATAACAATGGACGAAACATGGCTCCATCACTTCACTCCGGAGTTCAATCGACAGTCAGCTGAGTGGACTGCACGCGATGAACCGAACCCAAAGCGTGGAAAGACTCAACAATCGGCCGGTAAGGTTATGGCGTCTGTATTTTGGGATTCGCATGGTATAATTTTCATCGACTACCTTGAAAAGGGAAAAACCATCAACAGTGACTATTATATAGCGTTATTAGAGCGTTTGAAGGACGAAATTTAAAAAAAAACGGCCTCATTTGAAGAAGAAAAAAGTTTTGTTTCATCAAGACAATGCACCGTGTCACAAGTCGATGAAAACCATGATGAAATTGAACGAGTTGGGCTTCGAATTGCTCCCTCATCCACCGTATTCTCCAGATTTGGCCCCCAGTAACTTTTTCCTGTTCTCAGACCTCAAGAGAATGCTCGCTGGTAAAAAAATTAGAAGCAATGAAGAAGTAATCGCTGAAATTGAGGCCTATTTTGAGGCAAAGGACAAATCGTACTACAAAAATGGTATCGAAAAGTTGGAAGATCGCTATAATCGCTGTATCGCCTCTGATGGCAATTATGTTGAATAATAAAAACGAATTTTGGCAAAAAAATGTGTGTTTCTATTAAACGATACGAACTTTTCAGCCGAACTGTTATTTGATTTAAAGACAAATTCCTGGTTAACGAAAAACTGGTTTGTTCGGCAGATTTTATATTTGAAATAAATCAGCCATTTATTACATGTCAACAAAAGTTGACAAAAGTTGAAGTTATTTGAGGATGCAATCGTGCTTTACATTTTTATCCAAAAAAAATTGGTTAATTTTGTCTATGATCTTATTTGTGTAATGACAACTAAGTTTATTGTTTGATTTAACCGTATCAGTTTTGTTTCTTATAAACCAGAGATTTTTTCTCCCTTGGATAATCAAAAAAGTTTGCTCGTGTTTTAGAAGGAAAATTTAAGTGTTTCTTTCGTTTCCTTGGGTTCTTTTAACAGTTCAAGTGTATGTATGGATAAAAAAACTAAAATATAACTAAACTTGCATTACATTGCATAACACGTTTTTTTTATAGAAAATTTTTAATGCAGGAATTCAATCTTGACCAGATTAGTGGAGCATTGATTGTGGCATGTGAAAAATTTGATTGCCTCAGGACAAAAGGGCCCAACTGCTATTGAAAGGAATTAACAATTTGAAAATGAATAATGACAAACAAAAATGTATGATTTTAACAAACAAAAGCGTATGTTGAAATACTAATTATTTTAGGTTTTAATCTTATCATTCATTTCAACTGCCAAGTTTATAAATTCAAAAAACTAATAATATTACCTTTACCTAAAGCTACTTCAGTTTAAACTTATTTTGAAAGTTACATTTATCATGGAATTGTTTGTCAGGAAATTGACAGGAACGCGCAAGTAAAATATTTGTTATTTTTAACAAAATATTTCTTGAACCAAACTTTTGTAGCATCAAGCAATAATATTTGCAATTTCAAATTAGATTTTCTTTTGTCACTATTTCAAAAAAATAAATCGTTGCGTGGAACCAAAATTAATTTTCTGTTTACAATATTTTTCTCTGCGTGTACTTAGCAGACCCGATTCCGATGTAGATTGAAGGGCTCAATGATGAACCTTCTATCCTATCCTGCTGGTTTATCAAACCAAGTTTCTGCCTGTACCAGGCACTGCTCATCTTGTTCTCCGGAAAAAAAAATAAACGATGTGCTGTACCTGAGCACACAGCCTTAGAAGCTTGGTATAATCTCCGTTGACGGCGTTGAAAAAATACATTTGCTCAAGTTTTACATTTTCTTAATAATTGGGTGTTCAGGTCCTCAGTGAACATACCGTTCAACATCCGGACTTGAAAGCGTTCAATTTGTTCGAATTTTCGCAAGAGTCCTCTAGAAGCAGAAGCCGCACCTCTGAGAGCTTTCCTTTTTTGATTTCGCTCAAAATTCTTTGCTTCGTCTTCGCATCCGCACTGTGTTTCAACAATGATGGTGGATGACGCACTATTCTTTCAAATTTTAGTGTCTTCCCCAATTTTGACCAACGGGAGGGGGTTCCGTCCATTGAACTCCCCCCTTGAATGATTCCTGCGCACGGGCCTGAGGTACTGTGATACTCACTGCGGGCCAGAAAACTTCACCAACTTGCTAATGGATGTATTTTATTATGACTTCTTTTCACAAAATTTTCATTTCATCTAGACTTGCCCTCGTGACTTGGTTTAACCGTCCCGGGTGTTCCCAAACCAACCGTATTTTCTAAACCGTGCGTCGGATGGAGTTTTACAAAAATAGATCCTCCTCCATTTCTTCATCTAAATCTTTGCTAAGGTTTTTTTTCTTGTATTCTGTTGTTGATTTGTTCTACTTTTATGATACTCGTTTTCTCTAGGCGTGGAATAGTATGTTTGATTTTTCGTGTTTCAAGAAGTCCACTTGATTCTTCAGCCGAGAGGATAATACTACTGGTTTCTATGTTCGTTTCCTCTCCTATATAATTTGGAACAATTGTTTTTTGGTTTTGGTATTTTTTTCCAGAACTCATCACAAGCTCATTTATAATATTAAATCATTTTCAAGTTTTCCTTACATATTAACGACTAGAATACGTGATTTTTTTTTTGTTACTTAAAAAGGTTACACGTTTTTTGATGGACACAAGTGAAAAATTCGTTGAATGTCTTTCTGTGTTTGTCGCTGTGTATGTGTGGGTGAGTGAGTGAGTGAGTGAGTGAGTGAGTGAGTGACTGAGTAAGTATGTGTGTATCTTTGGAAACGGAAAGCATTCGAATTCGATAATCACACGCGTGTTGGTGAAAAGTATAGGGATGATTTATTTGCGTTATAGGCACTCATGATTTTTTGTTGTAGTTTATTTCAAGTTTGTTTTATTTCTAACAGCAGTTCGTTTGTTTTACGTTCGTATGTGTTAGGAGTGAGGGGAAGGAAAGGTATGAATGGACTTAACTATAGATTTACGTTGGAGGAACTTTCTGGAAGGAGGGTGGTGGGGGAGGTCATACTTTGGTTGAATACTTTTTAGTTATCCTTCTTAGTCTACGTTTTATAACTTGCATTAAAAAATGTTTTCAGTTTATAATGCTAATAAGATTTACTATGAGTAAATCCGAAAACTTCTATGGCATAACCATAAATAATGTTGCCTTGTAGTAAGTTTCACATTTTTGTATTCTTTACAGTTTTCTGCCAATTGAGACGAGTTACTAATTTTGACGAATTTAAAACACCGATTGCTTTCAGAGAACTTTGGAAACAAATATCGTTTTGAAACGTGCGTTCTTAAATAAGGACTATCTTTGCATGTGCTTCCCTAATTGACTTCTCACGTGTAACGGCGAAACACTTACCTTCAATTAAAACCTCGAAACTTAACCATGTCAATCGAAGTAACACAGAGAAATAAAATAACAAACGTGACCCATGGCACACTATGTTTATATTCAACTGAGAGTCCTACTAATCCAATACTGAGTAACTAGCAAAATTATCGTGAGCACATTTTCTGCTGGCATTACAAGCAGAAACAATCAAGTTTATCATCCATTAGTGAACTTTACCAACTTTCATTTTGCAAAAATATGCTATTACAGAAACAATTAATCTCACTTTTCGTTTTTACACTAGACCACGGTAATTGTAGTTTATTTCATTACTAATAGTATATTGTTTAAATCTATTTCTTTGTTCTACTTTTGGATTTCCTAGATTCTCTTGTTCAAAATGATACATCCTTGCCATGATAGTGGAGCATAGTAATGCTTAATATTTTCCTAAAATATGGGGTTTTCCGTACTCATATACTTTGAAGTTCATTTTTTTTTCTTCTCACTATTGAGTCTAATTCGTTTGGCATGAGAACAACGCTGATCACTGAAATTGGTTTGCTAGACCACTTTTGCAATATAGTCGAACACGTTCTGACATTCTCATTTGTGGATGAACACGATATAAGACTTTTTTCTACAGGAATTTTCTATAGTATAGAAATTTGGTTCTATGATGACAAACAATTACGATTCCATGTTGTCCATTATTTGTGAACATAGAAGTATATTTTACGTTAAATATTCCTTCACTTTTAATTCCACAACAATCATTTGCCGGAATATACAATCCTTAAGGTAAGTAAATTTTGGCTCAAAAGTGAAAATGTGATAGCATGATTACATTCCAAGCGTCTCAAATGCCAAGCGAACCAACTCGTTGGTATTCGACTTATGATTCTAGTAGCTGTCGTACCAAATTGATGGATCCTTTTTTTCCTCTCGCTTAATGCTAAAAGTTCAGTGCTTCCGGTAGTTTTAGGAGGTTTCTGGTTGCTCCGTGATGAACTCTCAGACAAAGAATTCCATCTTGCTGGTCAACTTGTACTCCTCTTCGTCGATTTTGTACATCTCCATCAACTGTACACGAGTAGTAGATAATAAGAGATTATGTATAAGATATTAGGCAAGTTTTGCAGTGAATTGATTTGTTAGTGGGAGGTACGATTAATCTGGTTTGTGATGCTAAAAATAATTCATACTTGTTAGTGGGCCACAAAACTTCTCAGTAGACGATTTAGTAAAACAACCAGGGTGGCAAGTGAATTGCCGATTTCAATTTCCCGTTTTTTTCCCGGGTTTCCCGGTTTATTTAGATAAAAATTCCCGGTTTTTGGAATAGGCTCAAATCGCTCCTGTTTTTTAATTCAAACTTTAAACAGATATCCCATATCCAAAAAGGGTCATTGTAATAGGCCCGCTAACACATGGATCAATAAGTCCCGAGACTAACAATGGAAAATTTATATTTCGCTTCAAAATAAGCTTCATTTTCAGCGATGACCTCCTCATTTGAGCCAAATCTTTTTCCCTGGAGCATTTTTTTAAGATCAGCAAAGAGCCAGTAGTCACTGGGGGCTAAATCTGGCGAGTATGGGGGGTATGGGAAGCAGATCAAAGCCCAATTCGTTCAATTTCGCCATTGTTTTCATCGACTTGTGGCAGGGTGCATTTTGTTCCATCGAAAGCAATCGCGGCACCCACTTGGAAAAAACCTTTTTCATGCTCAATTTTTCATGAAGGATAGTAAATACATTTCCATATGATATCTGTGTCATCTCAGCAATCTCACGGAGCTTCACTTTACGATATTTCATTATAATTTTTGTCACTTCACTCACATTTCCCGGTGTAACGGCTTCCACAGGTCTACCCGAGCGTTCCGCGTCATTTGTGTCGGTACGACCACGTTTAAACTCGGCAAACCACCGACAAATCGTTGCTTTTGATTTTCCGGATAACATTTTTCAATCCATTGTTTCGCTTGCACGGTGTTTTTACCCATTAAAAACAATGATTTATCAAAACACGAAACTCGGGTTTTTCTTAAAATTTTGACCCGGTTTTTTCTTAAAATTTTGACCGGTTTCAAGCGAAAGTTAGTACGCTAGAATGACGTGTCTCGGGACTTATTGATCCATGTGTTAATTGAGGTTTCTCATACTTTCCAGGCATTTCGATGTATAAATAGAAAATATACATTATAACATGTGCATATAAGAAAAGTATAAAGGCTTTTTCAAGTGATTTAGGGGTTTTGGTTACACGTAACCGATTTCTTCCGAGTGCACGACTGGTTTTATTTTTTTTTGGTATACATATGACTGAAAATAAATCAATAAGGAACAACAATCCCAAAAACGGACGCTTGCCACTCAGAAAAAACAACAACAATCTATGCTTGCAACTTCAAATCATTTTGTACATTTTTTTTCGCTCCTTCCGGAAGTGAAAGTGGAAATCTCAGTTCCATCGTATCAAAGAACGTTCGCTAGCAACTCTTCACACGATTCAATCAGTGCCATCAAAGAGAGACGGACATCATCTCAGCAACAAAACACCGTCATGGTTCATATAACATAGAATGGACACCAGTACGGAAGCGAAAATCTCTCGATGACCTGTCTGAGAATCAAAGGTTAGCTCGCTGCTGTGGGGATTCTCTCTGAAGCAACAAACGGTCGCTTATTCTCGTTTTGCGATCCGATTCTATACGGGCGGTGGATAATTGCGATAGAATAGTTTTACTATTGTCGCTTATTCTAACTATGTGCATATAACCTTTGTATAAGTTGTATCTATGAAAATAGCTGCGAATGCTCCAGACCAGGGTTTTGAAATATTGTATATTGTGACCTAGTATGAGAATCAAGTCGAATTATCTGCGATAATTATCAACTTTCGATTCTCTCTTGGTAAATTCCTCACCGCGCCGATCGTTGCCGGACTGTACATATTTTGTTAAGGGCTGCGAAATACTCAGAGTATGAAGTGGAGTGAATTCTCTCACAGTTCATGCGTTGAGAGACATCGAGTTCTTTTGGCATTTTCTATCAGATTGAAAACGTTGTATACAATGTAGAGCAATATCGAGCCACTTTCTGCCAAATTATCGACAATAACAAACACTGATGATGGCACAGGAATCTAACATAATATCGTCATTGCCAGGGCTTCGCCCATGGTGCAATAAATTGTTATATGGACATATACTGTTTAAAGTATGTCGCTTGCAAGCACATCTGTTCCATGAACGATACACTCAGATGAATTATCATACTGTGATTGTGATGAAACCCATAAAACCAATTATTAACAAAGTCGACAACTCTTCCAATCTTACGAGTCCTTTTGACATCTCACTGAAATATAAGCATAACACAAGTATTGCCTAAAGATGACATTACTGAGACAAATTATGATGAAACTTAAAAACATGAAGGCTCCTAAAAATGTTCAATAATTTTATCAAAAATATCCCCTGAGATTTTGCCATAAATTTTACAAGTGTGTTGAATACTTATTCAAAAATTTTATAAAAATCCAACAGAAGCATCCAAATTATCCTTATTTTTCAAAATGAGCTTTCATTATGCTGTTATGATAACACCTAAAAAAATTCTGATCCTTCCTGTTTGATTTTAAACTGCCTGCAAGCCTCTAAAAATCGTTGGACGAGACATGGGGTGTTGGCCACACTTGTACTGAAAATTTTGCTCAAACGCAAACTTGGGCATTGTCTCCTACTTTTCAATTGTTGAAAAAAATCATTATGCTAACAACTGTTACTCATAGGTGAGCTAGTAATATTTTTCCCGGTTTTTCACTAAAATTCCCGACTTTTTCCCGGTTTTTCCCGGTGAAATCAAATTACCGACTTTTTCCCGGTTTTCCCGATTTTCCCGGTCACTTGCCACCCTGAACAACGAATAAGAAATTTTTATAGGCAATATTTCAATGACCTGTAACTATTCTTTTAAAGTAGATTTATAGAATGTTCACATTAGCGCTGATATACGGTAATACTTGATATCCGATGATATCATATGCGATATCACTTGATATCCCATACAATTTGATGTCAACGCGTATCACCATTTTGGCATGATATCCGGGATATGTACATGTACGATATCATGTCGAGTTGTCAAAAATCGCAACTAGCAAAACGGATAATGGCATTGAACGCACTCATTTATGAACGTCACTTTGAGAGTGACAATAAACAATCATTATAATTTCAAATTGTTCAACGAATACTGGCGTTCGGAGACCATTAAATGCAAGACTTCAATTATTGATTGAGTTGTAGGAGAGAAAAGCAATATTATTGATCTTACTCCTAATGGAAACATTTAATATGACAATTTGATTGTCAAATGATATTATTTCGATCAAATGTAAACACTCCCACGTGATATGCATATCATCTCGGTATACCAAGTGATATAAGCGCTAATGTGAACATGGTAACAGCAGTGGCGTCACGTGACAAACTTGACTAGTTGTGCACTGCTTATTTGGTATGTTAGAAGATGCAATAGTTCGTTGTAAGTGAAAACTAAAGATTGAAAAGAAGATTCTCTCGTATTTTTAAATACAATGAAATAACGATATACTTTCGGATGGGATTTTTTATTAAACAAACAAATCTCAGAGCTGAGCTGAGTAATTCTTCTTGAATCTGTGCAGTAGCTCATGTGCACGGAAAAGCGACAGCGACAACAGATGCACTGAAATTTTATGTCTGAGATGCGTGTAAATACACGCAATTTCGGTGCGATCCAACCTGCTTTCATCGAATAAATAAAGGTTCCAAAAAAAATAGTATTTGGATGGGGTTGGGGACGCAGTTCATTTCTTCAATTCGACCGGTTGTGCAGTGCACGAGGTGCACATGAGGACGAGACGCCACTGGGTATTAGAGATGCGTAGATTTGCCACATTTCTTTTAGTGTAGATTTTGAATTATTTCATGGATCGCTGAAACGTTTCACTTATATGACAGCTGAAACTCTCCACTTTATTTCGAGGTACAAAATGTTCACATTTCACCTCTTTAAAACGATTCACCCACTTACTCACAACCTGTTTCGACTTTTTCATGTATTTCACTGCGACAGTTTGGGTCATTTTGGCACCTTTCGGGTGCGAGCACAAAAAAAACTACTTCGAAGCGCGAAGCGTACCCGGTACTCATTTTGGAAAAAAGTTGAGATCGAATTGTGAACAAAAGTCAGCTGATTCATTCTCACATTGTATCAAGGACACTACTGCCGTCTGTGTTAAAAAAATCACACCATTCCAATTTACCGATCGCGAGTAATCGTGACCACGCTCTTATGTAACAGACTGTACATTTAGTAAATTGAAGTCGAATCAAGTTGAAATGCGCGAACACATTTGGTACCATAATCCGAACTCATCAGTATGCGAAAATTTGAAAATGTCTATGCGAAATGTGGATCGCAAAATCAAAACCAGGCGAGAACTGAACGCGCACAAAGTAAAAAAGGTGTCCAACTTTGATTACAAGCAAAATTGAACTGCAAGAAGTCGTGCTAAAGAGCTTGCTACTAGCTTGAAACTTTAAACAGCTTCCGGGTCTGCCTTTTTATACCATCTGTTTCTAATGTACATATCAAGCCTTTTTTTGAGTACGGCCAATAAGCCATCCATCAACATTCACTTTGAAGAGTAATTTCGAATGACTCGGTACTCGCTGAGAGTAAGTCATAATAGTAAACGGAAGAGAAAAGGTGTTAAATTTAATACTCTATCTTTCATAGCTCGCGTGCAAGTGAAAGTTGACAGGTGGCTTATTGGCAGTTCTAAAAAAAGCGCGTGATGTATCTCTATTATTCTGGAATATTGTTGTGTTCAAAATTTTACGTGAACGGGTTATAATATTCAGTTAAAATTTGAAAGGCATCTTTTGACACCTTCTGTTAGAAATTGTGATAACTGAGCATTCTTACATCCGCTTCTCTCACACCACCACCGTTTAGCACAAACTCAACTCAGTTTCTCCAAATATGTTCGTTTGAAGCGAATAATCTAGCTCGAAGCGGATTGCACACTGTATTTTTCTTCTACTTCTTTTCTGGTTGGCGGTTCTTAGACGAGGAACGATAAGATAGTGAGTTAACACACAGTTTTAATGTTTTTGAATATCTTTCATAACCAATAAATCTACAGTTTCCCTTGAAAAAGACCTTAACCAGTGGTCGAAACGTCGGGCAGTATATAGCAGCCGTTCTTATATAACAAACCGGTAAAACCGAAACCATAATTATTGCAAAATTAAAATCAACAATTTTATGGGTGGAAAAATTTGGTTGGTTCGATTTCAACCTCTGGGATGTATTTTTAGGCAAATGTTTACTTTCGCAATTCCAATCATTTGGATTTTTCAAATCCGTTTTTGGTTGAAAGAAATCACACTGACAACTACTTCACGTCAGAACAAAAATATGAGTAACTTTTTAGACTTCCTCGCGATTTGGTATTTTCATAATTAATTTCTTTTTCTAATTCGTGATCGGCTATAGATGAGTGATAAATTCGGATCATTTGGTTACCCTACTAACATCGGTCCTTTGCCGATTTCTAAAATTCTCTGCACATTTCACTCGTCAGAACGCTCATTGATTGAAGAAGCAATTGACATTATCTTCATTTCTCCTTTCACTGCTTGATTACGATGTGACTAAATAATAATCGGACAGCATAAAAATTTAAATTGATTCATTTAATCCAATATACTTAGAGTCTTATTACTTTTTGGAAAGAATAATGATCTTTATCAATTTATGTTTATGGTAGTACTCTCTTTAATTTTTCCACTTCGATAGGGAATAGAAAAATGAAAGAAATAAAAACAATAGAGTAGCCTGTCTTTGAGTATACTTTTACTTGGTCAGAGATCTCATTTGATAATCACTTTCACAGAACAGATTACAGTCGACGATATTTTTAGTCAATCTGTCAAGGTCATTCGACATGACAAATTGCAATTCTGCTCTCGAACATTATGCATTTGGTTGAATACGCAATTTCAACTGTCTTTTTGACCAATCGAAGGAAACGTGCGGGCGGTTAATTGAACTAAGTAAATTGCTTGAAAAATTAAAAAAAAAATGAGGCTACGTAGACTTTAGGCAAACCCCCCTCCTCTCTTGTAGACAAACGTAGACGTCGATACCCCCCCTCTCCACACAGTGAGTTTACGTGGTTTATGAACTTTTTGTCCACCACCGTCTCCATCGTGCACTGGGAAGAAAGAGAGGACTGCACCTGCAGAATAATGACTCATCAGACTCTTTTCATAGATGTCGGAGAGTTGATGATTGGAACAGATATAAGATTTAAGATTCAGTTGAATCGAACACAGAATCAAATTTGTTTTGGCCGGCGAATGAACTACTACTGAATGTAGGGCCGAGTGTCATATACCAATCGATTCAGTTCGTCGAACTGAGCAACGTCCACGTGTGTGTGTGTGTGTGTGTGTGTGTGTGTGTGTGTGTGTGTGTGTGTGTGTGTGTGTGTGTGTGTGTGTGTGTGTGTGTGTGTGTGTGTGTGTGTGTGTGTGTGTGTGTGTGTGTGTGTGTGTGTGTGTGTGTGTGTGTGTGTGTGTGTGTGTGTGTGTTGTCAACAAAGAAGTCGGATTCTCAGAGATGGCTAGACCGATTTTGATCAAACTAGTCGCAAATGAAAGGTCTTCCCGTCAACCTCAACTCTATTGAATGGTTTTGAGATCGTTTGAGTTATACGGATTGTTTTTTGCTACCTAAAAGACTATGCACAGCACCCTTTTCCATGATGTTTCGATTTTAGCACGGTTCGTTTTTGGCGACATAATCGTTCAAATATGACATATAGGGTAAGGGCTCCCTATTTCATCTCATTTGTAAGGACGTCGCCTTCAAACCCCGATTTAGCCACTAAAATCACTGTAACTATTTCATATTACTGCTTCATTCGCCTTGCTCCACGTTGAGAATTGATTCACATTTCTTGAAAATTCAACTAATATTTATAAAACAGCTAAAAACGCTAATGATGTTTTCACTACTATGCTCCTAATTTCATCTCAATGGATTTTTATCCATCCTATCGTTGATCTTTTATTCATCCTATAAATTAGCAATGGCGACAGCAATCAAAACAATATATTCCACTATTACACTCTCACCCGCATACGCATGGCTGCCAGATGGCTGACTAAACGCTGCCAGATATACAACTCAAACGATACAACCGTACCCACCAGGATTTTTCCACATTATTATTATTGGTAAAAAATTTCCGCGTCTAATTAATGGGGCAATGACTTACAGAGATCTAAAGAACTATCTTTTAACATCATTTTTTTAGATATAGACATTCTATGCAAAGCAGCCCGGTGGCAACAATAAGGCGCTCAAGCTAGTGCTATCGTAACCAACATTTCAGTCCTTCGGGGCCATCAAAGCTAGCAAGTCAGTAAGAGCAAAGTAAACAAAATGAAGTAAAATACAACACATCATTGATTGTGAAAGTCAGTATTACAATTTGGCAGCGCACGTTTCATAACGATATCACATTTATAATCAAACATAAAAAAATCAACTTTCACAGCTAAATATCACAGATATTTAGCAACAACGAACTTATATACTTCTTCGTTGTTTTCGTCTTTGCGGAAAAGATGATGGTCACGAAAACAATGCGGCCTAGCAGGGACTTGATGCAAAGTAATACATATTTTCTATGAAAATATCTGGCACCTCTGTGCACAGCCGATGAAACACACACACACACACACACACACACACACACACACACACACACACACACACACACACACACACACACACAAACACACTTCACAGCGTTATGTTGGAGTATAGCGGAATGAAACCAGTGCTACTAGATTTGCCACAATGGTTATTTCATTAGTATTTAACACGTTCTTTCTGGTAATATTCGAAGCTAAAACAGTTTTATTGAAATATTAATATCAATAATACAATTAAACTAATGTCACGGATACCAAAAACATACTTTTTGATGATAATTTGAAGAAGAAAAACAATTGTTGTTTTGTAACATTATGAGATAAATTGGCAACTTTGCGAAACCAAATGAGATGAAAACAAAGCGCAATCAAGTGAACGAAGTGAAAAACTTTCATCTCATATTTTTGAAGACTTTTATTGCTTGTCGGGTAATTTTTGAAGTTTTTAATCGTTGATTAAATAAGTGGCAAGTGAACATAACTAATTATGCGAGGGGGATGACAGTAATTCATTTCACTGTTTCTAATGATAAATATATTAGCGTTTTATTTAACTTCGCTTAACTTGATTCTCATACGCGTCATTTTTTTCCAATATAAAAAGAATATGAAAAGTAAGCCTCGCTTTTCAGATCTTTTTGGGTATATCATCAATTTATCTACACTTTTCATGAATATTCATGAATAGTTTTTAGCATGCTGCATATGTAGCATGGTTACTGTTATGACAACACGTATAATAATATTATTGACAGCAATCAGTGAGTTGATTTCATTTTCAATAGAAATCTTAAACCAGTTATGGTCGAATCTGTTAATTAAACACAAACGCTTCGTAAGGTTGAAAGATGGTAAGTCAACTTATTAGCCTATTCATTTCTAATTCAACCTATTATTCTAGGAATAATAGCTTGTAACTCCATGTATTGAAAATGTGAACATTGAAACTATTCGTCAGGACGCAAGGATGAAGTTTCAAAGCACGGAAGGAAGAAGTTTTAAAGCATTTTGCTCTCTAAAAAAACCCTAATGTCATTAGATGTTGAATGTACTAGTTGTATAACACATTCCTAATCATTCTTCTGTTCCAGGAAAGTACATTGAGTCTGCAGGAGCTATTGATGTATTCAATAGACCAACACGGACTTTTGTTTTCCAATTTGAATACTATAGATAAAATGAGCTCAATAGCAAATTAATTACCGCATTCATGATTCCGTCTATTTCACTCGAACAATGCCTCCTCAAAATGTTGTTATTCAATAAGAAAATATTGGAATGTAATAAGAATATAAAAAAAACTTTAACATGTATATATAAATTTGTAAACAATAGTGTGTCGTTATATTATATGAATAAAATCTATCACTTTTCAATGACAAAACTATTGCCGCAAATTCACGATGTAAAAATTATGACCGCTTTGCCAAAACTAGTAAGTAACTTTTTATCTTTCATTTGATTTCCTACCAAATGGAAAAAGAGTTCACGGTTCGAACCTTACTAGTAAGAACTTAAATAGCAAAATTAAAATTAAAGTAGAGAAAAGTCTAAGCAATAAAACATTCAAGTTGACAGAAAAAACTTTGTTACTGAGTCGTCAACCGTTTCTCTCCATTGTGATATTTGCGTTAATATTTTGTGGAGATGCATGCGGATGTATCATGTCGTTTTTGCATTAATGTAGAATAATGTGCATTTCGAAGAGTTTTTAAGTTGTCATAGTAGCAATATGAGTGTATTTTCATCACAAGACTGATTTCTCAACTGGAATCGGAATTAACTCAATACTGTCATCCCCCTTGTAATTATGAAGTCATCCAGCATTCGATGGTAGTGTAGTTGCGAGAAATAGTGATCATGTTTTAAGATGAATCGATTAGTAGATATTCAGAAACATGACGAACTGTAAATCTTGAGATGAAAATGTGACCTAAATTGAAAAGTGAGTTTATTTCAAATGAAAAAAAAACGATAACCGATGAACTTAAAACCATTTCTTTCAATAGGAAAGTGTGACAATAGCTTTTATAATCATTTTAAAACGTTTCACAGTTTGGTTCAGGTAGGTTGTAAAATATTATTCATGTTCAAAGTAATGAGGTGAAGGGATGAGATGGAAATAGGAGCTCAGATGAAATAGGGAGCCGTTGCCCTATATGCTGGAAGAACACAACTTCTTACACCCTTATACCATTCGAAGAACTTCGTCGAGAAAAGCAAATTTGTGTGTGAAAAATAATTTATAAAATTTTTCTCGGAGATAGAAACTTACCCAAGTAACAATTCGAATGCCATGAGTTTGATTATAATTTATAGGAGTTTTGTAATTGATTCTTCAATAACTAGCTGGTTTATGACACCCATAATAAGTGTCTCTTTTGACAAGTAATATCATAGTTTTTAAATCAATTTTAAATTAATCAGATTCGTCCTTCGGTTTAGGAGATACAGGATGATTAGTGTAAAAATTTGACATAAATTTATCGGGTTTATCGGGTTCGCAGATTTTGAGAGTCGATGATTAAATAAACTTATTTCAGTTTTAACGGTATTCGGTTTTCGATCCCGGAATGTATGTGGAACGCACTAATCCATTAGCCGAATTTAACTGACTTCGGTTGCTCCGAATTCCGAATGCCGTTTCCGAAAGTATTGGGAATAGAGAACCTAAGAGAAGATAAAAACGAATTTAATTAACAAAAATTTATAAAAAAAATTATGGTCCCATACAAAATTAGTGAATTTGATCCGGTTCCGACTTACAATTTTGAAATTACAGGGTTTTCAAAATTCAAACCGTCATAGAAGATGACGATACTAAAAAATCTTCAAAGTTGGTCTCAAAACTATTTCAATTTATTCGTCATACTAATTTATGGACATTCGAACTATTTTTGGCCAGGGTGGTCTTTGAATACCGTTTCTGGAAGTACCATAAATAATGACAAAAACTTTAAGCTTCTACATCTCATGGAATGCTTAATCGATTGTTACACGTTTAGATTAAAAGGATTAATTTTAAGATTTATACAATTTCTATCTTTAATTCGTGTTGCCGTTCCAAAATTTTAATTACAATCAATTTAAAACGACGGTCATCAAAATAATTTCATGAAAACTAAACACAACGAAGAATATTCACGCGAAAAACACATGCTGATTGATAAAAAAAAGGTATCATCTCACTGCTAGGTGGATGAAGTATGTTTTTTTGTTCTGAAATTGTATTAATGGAATTGTTGTTAACCTGTCAAAAACCGCAAATGAATGATTCAATATATTTTTATTTCACCCGAATACGTTCTCCTTCACTATGGGGAGGCTTTTTTAAAATGTACCTTGTGGAACAGTAAGAAGTTCTTGAACGGGAGTAAATTAAAAACCGCCATGCATGTTGAGTGACTAAAAACAGTATCTGACATTATTCAAGAGTTTCTCCTCGTTGGTGGAGAATGTACTGAACAATGATCAACAGCGATTGCGTTTTATTGGTCGATTTGATTTGGGCATCCTTTTTTAGAAGAAAGCCTCCTAAAATACATCAGGTCATATTTGTACACTTGGTAAATGGAATTTTCGCTAAATGAGACTGATGATATGCGGGTATTTTGCATATGGAAGAGACAAGAGTTAATAGTTATTCACATATTACTGAACGAATCAACCATTTTCATTTCAATTTCTGAAATTATAATGAGGACAGATTTTATCCATTAAACTAACTCAAAAATTGACGAAAATCGATACGGGACTGCTATGCGAGTATAGGCAGTATATAGCACGGAACAGTTTTATCTTTCGAAATAAAAAAACTAACATTGAATTTGACAAAAGTTGTGTAGTCCTACGTCAAAACATCCAAAAATTAAAAAAAAACGTGATTAATCCACCTAGCAGTGAAATGATACTTTTTTTATCAATCCGCATGTGTTTTTTTGCATCGATATTCTTAGGTGTTTTAGTTCTCATGACATTATTTTAATTATCGTCGTTTCAAACGGCAAATTGAGATTTTAATCACTTATTACCCTGTAATTTCGAAACTGCAAATCATATCGAATTTCAATCTCAACGTGCGACAATCGATTGAACATTTCATGATATGTCGAAGTAAGTTCCACTTTAGAGTTTTTCGTCATTATTTATGGTACTTCCAGAGCCGGTATTCAAGAGCTAGCATAACCCAAAATGATTCGAATGGCCATAAATTAATACGCCAAACAATTTACATCTTCTATATCGGTATGCATTTTAAAAACTCATCATCTGTAACTCCAGAATCGGATAAAATTCACCAATTTTGGATTGGACCTTAAGTCCTTTAATTTGAATTTTTGTTTTTGAAGTTCGATTTGGCCTTTTTGAAAAAATGATTGAGCTTTGAGAAACGATTCGATACTGGAACCGAACTTCTAAAATCGGTGTAGCCGAAATCAGTTAAATTCACCTGAGTAGTGTGTAGACATCTCTGAGAAATTGCAGTGCGAATTAAAATTTGGGGTAGATTCCGAATCGAAAACTGAATACCGCTTAAACTGAAATAAATTTATTTCGTAATCGACTATCCAAATCAGCAAACATGATTAACCTGATTAATTTATGTGAAATGGATATTTTTATACTAATCACCCTGTATCTCCTAAGCCAGAAATCGGATCTGACCAAATTTTATAGGATTTTAAGACCTCTCATTTGAATCATAGATGATTCTTAGATTTCATTTGAATCTTAGATCGGTTCAGCCATCTACGAGAAAAATGAATTGCATTATTTTAATTTCGTTTCACATGTCATCCTGTGGTTCCGAAATCAGAAGTCGGATCCAAATTTGGAAGTATACTAGTTTTCATATGAATCTGAGTTTGTAGAAAACGGTTTAGCCATCTCCGAAAAAATTGAGTGAAATTATTTGTCACACACGCATTTGCTGATCTCGACGAACTGAGTCGTATGGTATATGGAAGTTATGTTCTTCCAGCTTTTATTGCTGTAAGTAGTTTAAATCAATATAATTATGGAATTACTTTCAACTCGAAAATGCTGATATCATCTGGTTTATAAATGCCATATTCGAACGATTATGTTTCCAAAAACGAATCGTGCTAAAATCTGTCCAAGGTAAATTGTCATGAAAAAGGATGCTGTACACAGTCTTTTGGGCACTTAGAAACAATTGTATGTAACAGTATAAAAATCGTGTTTTCCGTTGCTCCTAAGCATTTCTTTGTCATACAGTGCTCAAAACTTCTACTGCTGGAATAGTTAGTTTAGTTTAGTTTTCTTTATTAAAGAGACTTTCAGCCGGTGGCTGGTTCGTCTCTGCTTAGAAGCTAGGTGGTATAAACAATTAGGTGTGTATAGTACATGTAGTATGTCACTGCTTAAATCAAATCTGTTCGAATAAATGTGTATCCTTGAGAAAGTTTATAAGTGCGGCTAAGGAAGTAGGATCGTTACTCTGAGCTTCTCGGATGTTTTCTGAAATGTTCCATTGCGTTCGGGCGCCTTGATATTGTGGACAGTGACATATAAAGTGTTCTACTGAGTTATGCTGATTACACACGATGCATGATTTCCTGAAGGGACCCTCGGTCCCCATGTTGTGTGATGCTCTACAGTGTCCTGTTCGTAAGCGGGATAAGATTTTTTGTTGCTTTTTGTCTTCGACGTCTTCCCAATGCTCGACATCGTTTTTAATTTTCCGTATGAAAAGGGTTCTGTTTTTCCACCAGTCGGTGGCCCATGTTGATCTGAGCTCAGATGATATCCAACGTTTTAGGTCTTTACCTGGGACTTCGTTAGTATAAAAGGGGGCCTTTCTTCCTGAGGCAGCTAGACGGTCGGCCTCTTCATTTCCGCGGATTTTGCAGTGTCCTGAGACCCATATGAATACTGTGTTGGCTGGAGTCAGAGACTGGATATCCTGGATCCATGGATGATTGCAAGTGTCTGAGGAGAGAGCACTGACAACGCTTGCCGAGTCTGTGAAAATAGCGATCGGTTTTGAATCTGGCGCGGGCATGGTTGCAGCGATAAGGGCCGCGGCTGCTTCTGAGGAGAAAACGGAACATTGATCTGGAAGACGGAAAGATGAACCGGTAACAAGGTCTGTGATACCGATTCCAACTCGATCATTAGCTTTTGAGCCGTCCGAGAAACGAACGTGGTAATTTTTGTAGCGAGTTTGTTGTAGTTCCGTGACTGCTTTATTGACCGCAGAGGGGTTAGCGCCTGCTATAAAATTGTTCTCAATGGTGAGGTCGATCTTTATGCGGGGTGCGTTCCAGTCTCTGGCTCCATTCCAGTGGAATTCAGCCACCGGGGGGAGCTCTTGATTGGTGTCTCTTGATAGAAGTCGATTCGCCTCGTCTTTCTCCTCGACGACTCTGTCGCAGTTTGAGGTAGTTCTTTCTAGGAAGCACACGGCTCTTTTGCTGATGGTTTCTGTTACTCGGAGAGACAAGGGAAGTCTGCCACTTTCGATGTAGGCTGCCGTACAAGGAGTGGAAGGTAGTAGTTCCGATGTTATGTTGATTGCTTTGTTGTACACCGGTGATATGAGAGAGTCCGTCGATATAGCCGTCAGCTCGATACCGTACATCAGTTTACTATCTACGATTGCATCTGCGATGCGGAATCTGACATCGCGATTGTTCGATTGGTGTCGGTTGCATAGTGCTCGTAGCAGATTCAACCTTGTCTTACACGCCTGTTTTACCTCTTTAAAGTGGTCGTTAAAGGTTAATCTACGATCAATTCTTATACCGAGGAAGCGTGTTGAAGATTTGTTCGGGATTGCAATTTTGTTGGCTATAACGGGAGTTCGGCTTGGACGATGTCGTAAGGAGCATATGTGTGTTACGGTGCTTTTTTCCGGGGAAAGTTGAAAACCGGTTCGAACTGTCCATTTAACAACAGCTGTTACGGCTGCTTGTATTTTTCTTCTTAAAGCTATCGTTGTTTTGCCAATGGCAACTAACACTACGTCATCTGCGTATACGAATATGTAGATTTCCTTCGGAAGCTCGTTAAAAATTCCGTTCATTGCTATTAAAAATAAAGTAACGGATATAATTGAGCCTTGTGGTACGCCGGTTTCTTCTGGAAAGACCTTTGATCTGTGGTTGCCTATGACGACTTGGAAAGTTCGTCGGCGGAGAAAATTTCGTAGGAAATACAGTATGTGTCCTGATAGACCCCACATAGCGAGTTGTTTGATTACTCCTGGTGTCCAAGTGCGATTGTAGGCCTTAGCTAAGTCGAGCGTGGCGATTTCCGTATGCAGATTAGCTGTTTTGGCGTCTTGTAGGACCTGTGCTAAAGTTGCAAAGTAAGTTCCGGTGCCGTGACCTGGTCGAAAGGCGTGCTGACGATGGTCAAGGTAGTTTCCGTTTTCAAGGTAGTGGACTAACCGGCGGTTGACCATTCTTTCTAGTATCTTACTAGAGCAGCAAGTTAGGGAGATTGGGCGGAAATCGTTTGGGGCTGTAGCGGCATTATTTTTTGGAATTGGTACAACTAAACTGTGCGTCCAGTCGATTGGAAGCGTGTTGTTTGCCCATTCCTTATTTAGAAGACGTAGTAGGGTGGTTTTTGCTTCAAGAGGTAATTGTTTTAACAGAGGATAACCCACTTCATCAGCGCCGGCTGATTTGCCCTTGCTACGGGCTAATGCGTATTCGAGTTCTGACATACGAAACGGTTTGTTGATATCGAGGCGGTATTCGGTGTCTTCTGGTATTATAAGATTTGCCAATGAATCGGTAGAGTATTCGTTCTTGCGAGTGAAAGGGCTGTCATACTTGTTCAAGGCCGACAACGAAGCGAAATAATCACCAAGTACGTCGGCTATAATTGCGGGGTTTCTGATTACTGAGCCGTTGAGATTGAGAGACATACCGAGAGTTTTTCGTTTGCCGCTCAAAGCGTTAACCCTGTTCCATAGGTCAGCGGGGGATTGATTGGAGTTTATGCCGTCGAGGAATTCTTCGAATGATTTTTTCTTAGCGTCTCGAATTAGTTGCCGACATTCGTTTCGTGTCTTACGGTAGCGTTCGGCGGCTGCCGCTTTTGCCGGGTGTTCATCTGTGATTCGGCGAACGTTTCTTCTTGCTTTAACTGCTAGTTTGGTTTCGGTTGACCACCAGTGCAATGATTTGCGTCCGACTTTAGAACTGGTTTTAGGTATCGTGGTACTGGCCGATTGGTGAATCAACTGCACCAGTTGAGACACATCTTGTGGGGGTTGCGAAACCATTTCTTGTTGTAATGAGAGGACAAAGCTCTCCCAGTCTGCTTTCTCGTAAACCCATCGTGGGCGACGTGTGGTCTCTGGTGGTGTGTCTGCTACGCGAATCATGATTGGATGGTGGTAACTTCCTCGTGGATCAGAGCTTGCTTGCCATAGTAGCTTGTGTGTAATGCTAGGGCTAACCATGGAGATGTCTACGGCGGATGTACGTTGTCCACTGGTGAATGCCGTGGATCCATCATTAAGTATTATCAAGTCTAATGCTTCAGAGATATCAGACAAAATAATGACTCTGTTGTTAGTAGTGACACTTCCCCATTTTGGATGGTGACCGTTGACGTCGCCTAGTATTAGCTTTGGATCTTGTATGGCTTCTATAGTTTGTAGAAGACGATTTTAGAGGTTTGGTATCTTTTCACACGGTAGATATATTGATGCCACCGATAGAGGAAAGGGGTATTCGATCCGAACGACGACGATAGGAAGATCTGTATTTGGTTGAACCACGGAGAAAGGAATGTCCTGAAGTACTACGGAAGCTACGGAATGGTAGATGTTTGTTCCGCATTTGTATGTCCATCGATATTTTCCGGATAGTAAACGATTCAATTGTTCCACGGTAGTACGGTGTGCTTCTTGTATTGCGAGAATCATTGGAGGGTTGTCCTGAATGAGTAGTTCGAGGTCACCTAAATTGTTGTGTATCCCATTTATGTTCCATTGTAGTGCTAATTTAGTTCGGTTTGGTTGTTGGTTATTGGTTTGTTCATTTGGCTGATGTAGTTTAGCGTATGATGATCCTGCTGGAATAAGGGGAAAAGTCGTTTACACAAAAATATTGATATCCCCGTAAAAATGGACGGATTTTAACAAACTATGGCTTGTTGGATAGCTATTACCGTGCGGAATCTAAGTCTAAAAACATATTCTGTTTTCAAGCTCAATTGTGACAGATACTGTCGAAAAACTGAAAATTTTGACATAAAACTCCGTATAACTCAAAAAGTAAACATCCTATCTCAAAACCATTCAATAGCGTTTTGGGTGACGGGGAGACCTTTCATTTGCGACTAGTTTGATCAAAATCGGTCCAGCCATCTCTGAGATCTCGACCTCTTAGTTGACAACACACATACAGACACACACACATACACACAAACACACACACACACACACAGACAGACAGACATTTGCTCAGTTCGTCGAGCTGAATCGATTGGTATATGACATTCGGCCCTCCGGGCCTCGGAAAATTTTTCGAAAGTTTGAGCGAATTCTATACCTATTTTTTATATATATAAAAAAAGGTAAAAAGGTAAAACCGTCCCTCAGTGGCGTTATTTTATTGATGGTTTTCTAACGAAAAATTTACAACTAAAACAATATACAAGCATTAGGAAAACTTTAAGTTGATGATGAGAAATAGTCGATAAAATAATTTTATATATTTGTAAAACTTAAGCCCAGTAGATTTGAAAAACAATTTTTCTAATGAAGATCATAGCATTCAGTTCTAAATATATCTATTTTATTTTCGCCTTGCATGGGAGGCAGTCATTTTAAACGGAATTCTGCCGATTTTTTGTATTCGAGATAAAATGCTAAAGAACCTGTATCATTGAGTGCAGAGTAATTTTTATCTTTTTATTAGCACCAACAAACTAAACGACCATTTCCAGGGACTTCAGAATACAACAAAGTATATGTGGAACTGCTGCACAAATATTTGAAAGGTTAACAGTTCGAACAACTCCATGAGGTCCCTTGTAATTTTTGGAGAAAGACGGAATTCAAGTAATTTAATATTCTATATCTGAATAATAAACATTATTAGAAATGTCCCAATCATATTCAAATTCAGTCAGCTGCTTGAGTTATATGTAGAAACTCTTTGATAATATTGGCAATTTGGGAAGTTCGTCGGTTCAAAGCAAATTATTTTTTTATTTATCAACGGTAAGTCTAACAACTTGTTTATTTTCTCCTACAAATTCGGTCATTTAGTTATTTGGTTGGAAATAATCGATTTGTGCTAAAGACATAATCTTTTCCATTTTTCAACACTTCGTTTTCAATCAACCAAATTGTTCAAATTGAGTTAATAGTGTTCTCTTGCACTGCTAGGCATATTTACGTTATGATTTTACTTGACACTTTTGTTAATTGCCGCTTTATTAGAAGTCGATGAGTTGGAATCATTTACGAATTACATTTGCGCTCATTTTAAAATAGGTGGAAAATAACTGCTAGGTGGAGATGACGATTCAATTTGAACTGCTTCGAGCACTGATGGGCCGAAGGCGAAACGTGAAGAAATCGAAATGGAATATTTGCTTATTGTACAAACCAAAAAAAAAACTTGAATGTTAAAATTACCGTAGATATAGATAAAATACACATAAAAATTGAAACAGCACACAAAAATAACAATGAAACAAAGTAGCTTACGTGATCGCAGTAAACAGAAGATCCAACGTTTTGGTATAATGTTAACACAAGCACTAATAAATACTAACAGAAAACGGTCTAAGGTACACGATATCATCTTTGTTTAAATCACTATTCAACTATTCACAACACATAAATAATTTACTTTGGCTGGCCAACTAATGAAGTAAACGAAACTTAACGAAACTTAGCGAATCGATACTCAAATCTAATTAAAAAAAAACAAACAAACAAGATAAACTACTAAATAACACAGATTAGCTTGGCAAAAGGCACTGCTGCTACGCATCAGAACCACTAAACACTGTCGAAATTCCGTCTGCTTCGGCTCCGAAACCAGGTACTGAAGTGAGCAAAAGCGGAATTGCGGGGCCGCCGATCCGTGTGCCCCCGGAAAACCAGTGTGTTCTGTTTGAGGGTGGGTTGCTATATTGGCCTAAGCGCACAATATATATCGGTAAAGCTGTGGCTACACCACTGTTTCTAAGGTAACAATTTCTCGGTAACCATTTTGTACCTTCTGAACATCATTGGTCAACTCTTCCAACTGCTTATCGTGGGTGACTTTCAACTTCTCCTTCTCGCGGTTTTGCTTTATTTGGGCCGTCTGCAGATGAATAAAAAAACAGTAATTATATCCTCTAATACTTCGCTTTAGTAGATGCCTTACCTTCTTCTCATCCATGAACCGTTTTATATTATTCTGTTTCTTTTCGCGCAGTCGACGATCTTTTTCACCCTTTGTTTTGAGTGTTTTGTCGTTAGCGACTTCTTTGGAGGTTTCGACCGAGATTTTGGCTTGACGAGTGTTTAAATCTTTGATGTCACGCTCGTGTTTGGCCTCAAGTTGCTTCATCTGGGCCGCCTGCGTTGTTTCCATCAACTTTCGCAAAATATCGCGTTGATCGTCCAACTGTTGCTTAAGCAGGTCCCACTCTTCCTTCTTGTGGCGTTCGATCATTTCGGTCCACTGAGCGTTTTGTTCCTGGATAACTTTGCGAATAGCAGCATCTGCTTTGATCTCCTCTTTGCTGTCGGTCCACAAATGCGACATCAATTGATAAAATGTTCCCAACGACTAACTTACTACACAACTTACCTCTTTCCCTTGATCAATCGCTCGATGGCGGCGTTCTGCGTCTTTTGGAGACCCATTCGTTCCTTCATGTGCTTCTTCTTCACGCTATCCAGTTCTTTCTGTTGCTTTTTGGCTGTTTTCTGGAATCCTTTCTCCTGACGTAGCGATTCGACCGTAATCGGATCGAAAACTAGAGGCGGCTCGGGAGGTTCTTCCTTTTTGACACCCTTTGTTGCGTCAGCCGCCGCCCCGGAGCTGGATTCCTCGATTCCCATAGCTTTCATGTTGTCCGATCGTTCCTTCGCTGCACCCATGAATGCCCGAGGATCCGACAATGCATCCATGAAATCTTCGAATCCATCGGGGACGTAGATTTTCAGCTCAATGTTACAGAACAACATCGGCAAGGACATGGGGAAGTTGGCTTCGGTACGCAAAGAAATATGCCGATAACCGGCCTGAAGACCATCCAACGGAAGGATTCGTTGTCCGAGAAGTTTTCCGTTCTCATCATACACTCCGAACCGAAGCACAGCGAGATCCGGTAAGACAACTTTACGAAATAGGAAAGGTTCTTCGTTGTAAACAGGGTTAAGACCGTTGGCAGGGACTAGACGGGTTCGGAATTCCTTTCTCACTGTATCGGACGGCAGACCGTACATATCGACTTCGACATATGTGCCAACTTTTTTGTCTGATAAGAATTGACCAGCAATGACCTGTACACCACAGGAAGCGGCAATCACACCGTCCACCGGGGCATCAGCAAATGGATCAAAACTTCGATCGCCTCGTCGCATGAAATCGGGTTTCAGTAAGTAACCACAATTGCCGTTGTATTCAAATTTACCCTGGTTAAGTTGCATCGGAAGATCTGACGTCTGAAAGTTGAGAGACACCATCTGGCAGCCGGCGTTCCAGAAGACCTGTGGCATATAATTAGAGGAATCCGCTCTGGTTCCCTTCGGATAGATGCGGGACATTTGACGTTTGTTATAGTTAACGAAATCGATGGCCTGTTGCTTCAGATAATTCATGCCGGTAGTCTCCGCAAACGAGGACATGTTATGATGGATATTCTTCTGCTCGGCAGATTCAAATGATTGGAACTTGATAGGTTGGGCATAATTTACCATCGACGATAGCCATGGATGCACGTTGGTCGTTGAACCGGTGTACTGTGCAGCCGCAGCTTCATCACCACCTTCTGCAGTAGCTGCTGCGGCTGCCGCTGGTGCAGCAGCGGACTCTTCGGTTGGCTCTGGCTTACGTACGGCACTGGCATCTTCCTTTACCTCATCCTCGACCACGAATTCACCCTGCAAAAAGAGTTCCAATTCGCGTTTCTCTACCTCTGGCTTAAGTCGTTTGTTTTTTATCATGATTTTTCGCTTCAGAGCCGAAGGAGGCGGTAGGGGAGCTCCCGGTTCCAGCTGGAAAGAGATATTTGATCATTGATAAGAGAGATCGTAAGAGTTATCAAGCAGAAATTGTTGATTACCGGATAATCCGGCAGTGCCTCCTTCAACAGCAGATCACCGAGAATTTCATCACAGTATTTAGCTAGTTTGTACTGCTGTGATCGACAGCAGTGGTTCTCGAATGACAAGATCACAGGACAGTCTGAGGTCACGAAAGCTGTATCACGGAGAGCATAAATTACGTCCTTCGGAAAAAAGAAAACAAAAACACATTACACATTGCATTACAGATGCCAGATATTAGCTTAGACTTACCTTAAACAGAATATCCGTACACATAGCCATTCCGTGGGTGATGATAGGCTCTTCATCTTCGCCCTTGCCGTCCCAGCAGTCCAGTTCGACACAACGGCAGCCAGCCAGTAACGTTTGGCGGTACATTTCCACCGAACTTTTACCACCGAACTGGCGACCGGACAGGTACGTATTGTGGGACGAGTTGATGTAGTAGTGCGACAGCGGCTGATCCATGTCCATGTAGATGTCCAGCCGATCGAGGAACACCGGTGCATTCTCGTCCGACATCAGATATCGAATGAGGCCATCTTTGGTTAGGGATTCTGTCGGATAATGAAATAGGTGGAAATTATATGATCTAATAGTCGTGCAATAATAAGTGAGTAAATTTATTGTTTGGTCTTTGTTTTGCTGACGAGCACTACTGTCTTCAAACAGCATAAGTAAGCTATCAAAATCTAGTTGCAGGATGTTCGGCATCCGGGAAGAAAGCGAATCCACGAATTAAATGTTGGTTCATAAGTCAATTCCAGATCTATCTTTAATTTTGTTCATCAATTCTTGAATTGAAACCCCAAATCAGAATTCTGATTTTGAATCTAGAACATAAATTAGAGAACTAAACTCAATTCCAGAGTCATAGTTTTAAATTCTGGACCTGTGATCTGGAGCTAAAACCTGAAACTACATTCTAAACCTGTAGTTATTTAGGGGTTTGGTACCGCATGGGTACAGGATATGTGCTAAATACGCATAATTATTCTCATTTTTTACGTTTCGCTTTCACTTCAACTAGGGTAAGGGCTCCCTATTTCATCTCATTTGTAAGGACGTCGCCTTCAAACCCCGATTTAGCCACTAAAATCACTATAACTATTTCATATTACTGCTTCATTCGCCTTGCTCCACATTGAGATTTGATTCACATTCCTTGGAAATTAAAATAATGTTCATAAAACAGCAAAAAACTCTTATGAAATGTTCACTACTCTGCTCCTAATTCCATCTCAATGGATTTTTATCCATCCTATCGTTGATCCTTTATTCATCCTATAAATTAGCAATGGCGACAGCAATCAAAACATAATATTCCACTATTACACTCTCAGGTTCAAAATGTCAGAATTCTTCTTAAAAACGGCCTAATGCAAACTATGAGACACAACACACAATATTTTCAAAACCAGATTGAAATCATTTCAAAATTTTCGGTTGTTTTCGTTACTTTTCGCTTTGAATTTAAAACTTTACTGTAAAGTTAATTTGGTGAACTTTAAATAAAAACCAAAATGTAATTGTTACTATTTATTCATTAGCCCTTCTTAAAACAAAGTGTAGAGCCAGAGATGCCATTTATACAGATTTATTTGTATTGTATAGATTTTTGTATTCGCATACTGATTTAAATCAAAGTGCAGATTTAATACAGATTTCCTAAATTTAATACAGATTTGTACAGGGAAGTGAGAAGTTATAAATTAGACTTTTCTCTCTAAGTATCTATTAGTATTTGATTGCAGTGATTCTTTAAAAGCTTATTAATCAACAGACAAATCACATGTTAAAGTGGAAATCTTTTATGTAGGTAATTGATTATGAACACTGACAAACATTTATATTAAAATTTTGAACCAATTAGAATTGATATATATATATATATATATATATATATATATATATATATATATATATATATATATATATATATATATATATATATATATATATATATATATATATATATATATATATATATATATATATATATATATATATATATATATATATATATATATATATTGTTATTGTATATATCAACTCGTTGAATTTTCTCGTGAGCGGGGCAATGACTTACGGAGATATAAAGAACTATCTGTTAACATCATTTCATTAGTGAAAACAGATAGAGCAGATATCGACCTTCTATCCAACGGAATACATATTTTCTATGAAAATATCTGGCATCTCTGTGCACAGCCGATGAAACACACACACTTTACAGCGTTATGTTGACGTATAGCGGAATGAAACCAGTGCTACTATATTTGCCACAATGGTTATTTCATTAGTATTTAACACGCTCTTTCTGGTAATATTCGAAGCAAAAACAGTTTTATTGAAGTATTAATATCAATAATATAATTAAACTAATGTCACGGATACCAAAAACATACTTTTTGATAATAATTTGAAGAAGATAGACAATTTGTTTTTTGTAACATTTTGAGATAACTTGGCAACTTTGCGAAACAAAATGAGATGAAAACAAAGTGCAATCAAGTGAACTCAGTGAAAAACTTTCATCTCATATTTTTAAAGACTTTTATTGTTTGTCGGGTAGTTTTTGAAGTTTTAAATCGTTAATTAAACAAGTGGCAAGTGAACATTACTAATTATGAAGTCATCCAGTATTCAATGGTAGTGTAATTGTGCGAAAAAGTGATCATGTTTTGAGACGAATCGATTAGTAGATAATCAGAAACATGACGAACTGTAAATCTTGAGACGAAAATGTGTCCTAAATTGAAAAGTGAGTTTATTTTCAATGAAAAAAACCATAAACGAAGAACTTAAAACCAATTCTTTCAATAGAAAAGTGTGACAATAGCTTTTATAATCATTTTAAAACATTTCACAGTTTGGTTCAGGTAGGTTGTAAAATATTATTCATGTTCAAAGTAATGAGGTGAAGGTATGAGATGGAAATAGGAGCTCAGATGAAATAGGGAGCCGTTACCCTACTATATGTTGACGGCCAGCTCAGCTGAAAGTGAAACGTAAAAAATGAGAACAGTTATGCGCATTTAGCACAAATCCAGTACCCATGCGGTGCCAAACCCCTAAATAACTACTATCTGTTGACGGCCAGAACGTCGTCACTTAGTTTCGTTTCTTTCGGCACGTCAGTGAAGACATAGCACTCCGGTGTGATAAGTGTATATGTAAATAGCATTAACTTTACGTCTACTCAGCGGTTTACGTTGAACCGTTAGGTGGCGTTAGCAGTTTAACATAAACTGCTGACGCACTGATGAGCTGAAAGCGAAACGTTAAAAAATGTAGAAAAAAAATATAAACCTGTACTTTAATTCTGGATTCAAGTAGACCCGAATCCAGGATTCGAATTTAGTTCTAGAACCCAATCCAAAATTCAGTTTCCGAATCCTGATCCAGTATTCAGAAGCTGAATGCGATTACTGATAATCTGTTGTTTCTGCTGCTAGTTGAAGGCGACTGCTCGCCACGACGCCCGAAATGCGAATGAGAGCGCGACCTGAGCGTTTGAGACTTTCCTTGGAATGTTCTCACCACGACGTCCAGTTCTGTGTAAAGCACACGAAGAAATGATCTATTGTTGACCATGGTTTACCTTTCACACTCGTCCAATTGTATTCGATCTTTGTTATTTGGTAAAGTGTTTATAAGAATCAAGACGATATAAAGTATGCTTGACGACAAATTGATGCATCTTGATCTTGGGAAATTAGTGGCATGCAAAAATGCCACCAACGTCGTATTGTTAATTGTAACTTCGTGTTCAGTTCGTATAGACCAGGGGTTCCCAAACTATTTTGGGTCATGGACCCCTTTACTAAAATTTACTTAGGCCTCAGACCCCCATCAACAAATTAATTTGAAAATTCAATTTCTAGCTTTTTTATTATTGATGTAAAATACTTACCAACTTCTGCGAATGGTAAAAAAACACAACTTTTTAGTGTGAATATTTCAAATAACAACTTATATCAAACAATAGGGGATCGATTTCTAAACCTCGTCGACCCCCATAGTCAGTTTCCACTTACGTCGACCCCCGCAAAAAGGATATTGACCCCAAGGGGTCTATATCGACCACTTTGGGAATCCCTGGTATAGACAGTTAAATTTCAAGTTGTTATATAGTTGCAAAATGTCAAATCCTACAAAAATGGTCTTGCTAGTGCTGTTTACAAAATTAGTCTAATTTACGAAAAAAATACTAAAAAAATCACTTATCGAACCCTACACTGAAAAAAAAAACGATTTTAAAAATTTGGAGACAAATTACAAAAAAAAAAACACACAATTCTTTGAGTGAAATTTTGTTCCAACCTAGATACTTCTGCTCCCTGTCAATCTTCTATATGTAGCAAAATGGGTATTTTTGTGGGAAATTTTTTTCTAACAAAAACTTTTTCTTATCTTGCACTGATACTTGAATAACGGGCAAATAGCAATAGAGTATTCGGTGTATTTTTCTCACAAATTGGGCTTTACTAAAATCTTGGATGATAATGACTTTCAGTTTAGTTCAGTTTTCGATCCAAAACACTGGATTTGGACTAGAAACAGTTTGCAAGAAAAACTTTTTTTTCTTGAAAGTGCCCACATTGAAATGTATGAACGGTTGGTCGGGAACATATCTTCGGACAAAATTTTATTAAAATCAAAAAAGTTTTTTTTTGTGAATCGATGAGATTTTTAATGTAATTTTTTTTCAGTGTAGGGCTCGATAAATATTTTTTTCAGTATTGTCGTGAATACGACTTACTTTACTATGGGGTGCCTTTTCAAAATTTAACCTCTGAGAGAGTGATAAGTTTTTGATCGTGAATATCTATTGTTATATCTAATGAATCAACATAATTCTTGCGACATGCCATCGGAAATATGATCACAATTTTATGATGAAATTTTCAGTTTTGTGACATAGTCTCAAATAATTCAAACTTTTCTGAAATGTTTGGTATAAACGAGTATCAAAGAGGATAATTCATATGGCGCTTTTGCCTTTCTCGTATTTTCAAAGCTCATAGCTCAGTGATCTGTGAAAGAATTTATATAATCTACCTATACTACCAATAGAATCGAATTTTTTCAATTTAAACGTGTATAGCAAAAGCATTGACGTATTTCAATAGTACACTATTGAAAAACCTGTCTCATTTGACCCATGTCAACACCAGCCAATCAGAACGCGTTCTGAGGAAGAGAACAAAATATCTGCTGCTGTACAACAAATCGTTCGAGAAAAATGTTCCGAACAGTGTTTAATATCGTAGTAAGTTCCACAATTTGGTCTTTCTGAAAGGCAGGAATGACTCCCGTACAGCATCCTGATAGTTTCTTTCAATAAATTATGCAAATCCGAAATGAAATAATCGACATTAAAATTCGGTATGCGGCTATTTTTATAGCCGTTAGGACCGCCCATTAGTGAAAAAGCTACAAACGAAATCACATAAAAGGAAATCTCTTACCAAAAATTGAATCAGTTTGGATTCTATCGCCACTGCGAGCAAGTGAAACAAGAACAGTTTGGTTAGATTTTTGCACTTTTCGCTGTGTGAAATTCTCAGTAATCGAGATCAAGTGAAACCTTCTTTGTTTTTGCGAAAAATGTGAAAAAGGGGAATTCTTGCATAATTCATACAATTGATCAACTAATTGATATTCGGAATTGTTAAGGAACATGTCAGTTGTTTTCGTATTCACGACATCCAGTTATGTCTCTGACATTACCCACCCGCCTTTTTTTTTTGATTCGAAATTTGACTGTTTTTCTGAAAATCACTAGCACAACGCTTTTTGTAGGATTTGTCATTTTTCCACTATAACTACATAAAATAGAAAGTTCAAAAAAGTTTCAAAAGACAGCTTAGATTAATTTTGGAAAACCAAAGTAAGCAAAGTGGCTTTTTGTGGCCAAGTCTACATGTCCAGAAAGTTTCATTCAAATCCGCGAGGATGCTACCAACATTTATTCGATTTGGAGCGAAATTCGTTATCGTTATTAACAACAGAAAAGGTGGCAAAATCAGAATCGATTTACTTTGAATTGGATGAAACTTTACACGCATCTTCAGTGTGGCAAACCGTTTGCTTCGTACGGATGGAGAGACCAAGTTTACTCAAGACTAATTTTAAAAAAGGAGTATATTTTTTGCAAGAAAATTTCTTCAAATCGAGAACTATTATAGAAGAGGTTCTAAGAAACCGATTGGCATATTGTCGCAAAACTGAAATGTAGAGGCGCTGCTTGTTTAGAGATGATACTTTCAGCAAGAGCTGTCAAATCGGTAGGAAAATTTCTAATTACTCCACCTTTTCATCGATTTCTTATGAAAATGGGCAAATTCATTTGTAAAATCATAGTAGAAGTTGAAGAAAAAGTTTTTACTCTCAATTGGTAATGTTGATCTTAGTTCATTGTGCGAAATCTACCGTTTATTCAGAATAGAGCATTAAACTTGGTTTGATACCATTTTTCAAATGCCTGAAAATAACAAATAAAGTATCCAAAATAAATAGTACTTGATCGCTACACATTCTAGTACTCGAGCAATCAACATTACCCTGGTTTTTGTTTAAAAAAATATTGATTCCAAAAAACCTAACCTTATTCAATTTCACACGTTTCTGAAGATTTTCCATATTTAATCGTAGTTTACACTAAAAAAAGTAGTAGTAATCCTTTTAAAATCGATTTTCTTCTACTCCGAGTGTACTTTTATTGCTAATATCTATTTGTACTATTGAATAAACGATAAAAGTGTTGCAAATCACTACTGCCGATATGAAAATTTCCGAAAGATTCCTCCTTTTCTTGGTTCTATTTTTCATTGGCAGGTGTCGCTACCGGAAAATCAGCTTTGCGACAATGTGCCAATTGGCCTTCTAATGACAGTTCGACATGTAGATGGTGCTGTTGTACAAACGATGATTTTTTCGAACGAAGCTGTCAAAATACATAAGAATGTTTATTCTCCAGAGAATTTTTGTTTATTTGTAGTTGAAATTCGAATAATCAAAGAATATTCTGTTGTAATTAGGGAAAAAACATTGATTTCTATCAATTAGAATTTCAACCAATATTTTTTTATATTCCGCTTGAGAATGAATCTAAGTTTTTTGCTTTCAGAATGACCTACAGATTGATAATATTGACTTTACTTGTTGACACCGCTCTGAAATAATTGGTCTGGCCGTTTATTCCACCCAAGTAGTTGTTTAAACCTTTAATTTTGATTGCGAAAATTGATGACATAACCTCACTTAGCATTAATATTAAAATATAGTTTAGCATTGAAGAAACTATAGTTTTACTTTTTATGCAAAAAATGAATGAATGCAAAAGTTTTACCCATTCCGTAGGTTGGTTTAAGGAAAAAATACTATGTTAGTAACTATTTCCGCTTTTAATACACGATTTCTATAACATATTTATCTATGTGATAATTTGCTATTATCATCGTCGTTTTCTTGGTCCATAAAGTGAAACATAGAAGGCGCGGAGTTGATTTGAATTTTGCGTTTGAAAACCAATTGAGCACTCTAAAAAAACTATACACTATACATAAGAATGTTTATTCTCCAGAGAATTTTTGTTTATTTGTAGTTGAAATTCGAATAATCAAAGAATATTCTGTTGTAATTAGGGAAAAAACATTGATTTCTATCAATTAGAATTTCAACCAATATTTTTTTATATTCCGCTTGAGAATGAATCTAAGTTTTTTGCTTTCAGAATGACCTACAGATTGATAATATTGACTTTACTTGTTGACACCGCTCTGAAATAATTGGTCTGGCCGTTTATTCCACCCAAGTAGTTGTTTAAACCTTTAATTTTGATTGCGAAAATTGATGACATAACCTCACTTAGCATTAATATTAAAATATAGTTTAGCATTGAAGAAACTATAGTTTTACTTTTTATGCAAAAAATGAATGAATGCAAAAGTTTTACCCATTCCGTAGGTTGGTTTAAGGAAAAAATACTATGTTAGTAACTATTTCCGCTTTTAATACACGATTTCTATAACATATTTATCTATGTGATAATTTGCTATTATCATCGTCGTTTTCTTGGTCCATAAAGTGAAACATAGAAGGCGCGGAGTTGATTTGAATTTTGCGTTTGAAAACCAATTGAGCACTCTAAAAAAACTATACACTGATAAAAAGGCAGACAGTTTTTCAAAAAATTGAATATTTTCCTTGAAAAATATCAAATTGAAGAAAAACGTCTATTAAAATTTCTGTTATAGATAATTTTATTTTAAACCAATTATTGAAGCCAATACATTGACATTCATGCGATGCGAAATTAAAAAAAAATTACATCTGGAACTATTTAATTTTTTTTTCAAGAATTTGAGTTCATGATGAAAAATAGTCAATAGAAGTATCCGTTCTCGAAATATTGGAAGATGCAATTAATGGAACTCAGATTTTTAACGAATTACGCAAATTCAACTAGTTACAGGTAGACAGTGATGGCATTTCACCAGAGTGATACACGCTGGTGTAAGATTTATGTCTATCCAGGGGATGCAAGAAGCGAACATCACACAAAAAGGAAAGTGCACTTTTTCTCAGTGTCGAATAGACAGAATTTGAGTGTGTACTTGTGGTTAAAGCAGCTGGTGCGAGTAAAACACATTCTCTTCGCATGAATCGTTATCACGCGCTCTCGCCTAGATACACCCAAATGACCACACTTCGTAAAAAATATCTTCATCCACCTCCGAGAATTTCAGAGCTCTGCTCTAGCAATTAGGTGTGATCCAGAGCTAGAGTTGGAAGAAAACAAACACGCGGTCTCATGGTGCGTGCACACTTTATATAACAGTGGTGTATATGTGTGAAAGAGAAGAGCTCTTCGTCACACAGAGGAGATGGACATCTCTGCTGGTAGTTGTACGTTTTTTAGTGTTCTTGTTGGAGCGGTGTTGTTCATAAAAATCGGAGTTCTTTGCATTCCATGTCTAAATATCTCGGAATCGGCTACTTCTAGAAATAAGTTCATCAGTGCAAATTTATTGCTTTTTAAGTGTAGAATCGTATTCTATTGTTTTAATGATTATTTTTATTCAGATTAACAACAAATGCGGATTTCAAGTTTAAGTTTAAAATGTTCCAAAAAATTGTTTTATAAAAAAAAATTAAAACTTTAATTTTAATGTAATTTTTCGGATTATTTTCTTTTATTTCTTGGAAAAGCGTTTGACTTTTTCGTTCTGTGCATATTTTTTTAAGATGATCAACCGATTTTCTAGAACTTCTTCGACACAATTTTTTTCTGTAATTACCGTAGTTTACGAGTTACAGTGAAATGAAAAAAGTTTACACATTCTTTACTTTCGTAAAAAATTAATAGTTCTTCGTATTGGAGACGTGTGTAGTTTTCCTTTAATCAAAGTATGTGAAGTCGGCTACAAATGTCTGGAATTGTACAGCTTTGACCACTTAACCATGTCCGATTTAGTTCAGCTTTTGCTTTTTTAAATACATTAAAGGAAACCGTTAAAGTTATTTTGTTTGAATTATTTTTCATTGCTTTCTAAACATTTTCATCATCTTTCTGATGGTTTTTATGATCTTTGCGTGGCCCAACGAGGTAAAGAGATGGTAGTCGGATTGGGCCAGGTGTTGTAAGCCGCACGGTAATGCACTTCCGAATGAAGAGTTTCCAGCATGCCACGAATGCCTTTCGACTTGTGCTATGGTGCTAGGGCAACGACTCCAGTAGTCATCTCATATACGAAAACCATTAGTTAGAGTGAGATCTGCTGTCTCTGTTCGATAGATTGACCTTTAGACTAAAATGAATATAGGTGCGTTCGCTTCGAGTTTTCGCGTCGCTATTAAACAATTTTCGAAATATTTTTCAGGAGTGTTCCTTCTTAGAGCCGAAGTAAAGATATCGTTTCCGATTTTGTTACAACTTAAAAGTCGAGCAATTGACAAAATAATATGACGACTCTACGAATGAGATGACTATTGGTACAAAAGCCTTAAGTGTATTGCAAATAGCAATAATTTTACCTCTGATTAGCAATTTATTTTGAACTGCTAAGTGGCATAACTATTTAGCATACAATTGACGAGTCTAACACGAAACGTAAAGCAAATGTTAAAATTTAATTGGAGAAATAGAATTTGATTTGCTTTACATAACAAATCTACGTCCAATTAAACATAAAATTCGCAACTCGCGTTCTAAACATTACTCACTTTCATCTCGCGCTTTCTCATCCTGCTCGTAGGTGGTGATGATTTCGATCGCTCGTTTCTCATCGTACAGCGGATACAGAATTTCATTCAGCCGAGGATCGCGCTGCTTCTCGTTGAGAAAGTTTATGAACTGGTCCAGATTGATGGCATTTGCTTTACCCTGGGTGCTAAAATGAGAGTATGTTGGATGAGTTTTAAATCTTGCCACTACAAAACAATGAATTTACTTACATGGATCGAAACAACTCCTCGATGTCATTCCGGGGACAAATTTTGTGGTACAGCTCGTAGAACTTTTCGAACGTAAAATCTTTCCGCTCAATCGCATCGTTCTTTCCGCTGGGCAGTCCCAAGTCAGACAGAATTTGGTAGACTAGCTTTTCCGTTTTACCTGTTGATGAGAAAATTAATATTAGCGCCAAAAAGCAGCCATTCAAAATTAAAACTTGATACTCACCGGAAGCGAATGTCCTAGCGACGACTTTCACAGGAACTTTTCCACGAGGATCCACCAGAAAACCTAGCCTCATCCAACTGGATGGAAAGGAAGCAAAAAAAATGGACATGTCATTCAAAACGAATTAGTCTCGACGTCATTTCAATTATGCTTCGTTAGCATATCGCGTTTGGGGCGAACAATTGATGGAGGTGTGAACAAATATGCCATGCAGGTGTCAATAGTAGTGCAATCACACACAAGCACAGTTGTTAAGCAAAAAGCAAAAAGGATGCAAAAACTCGCAATGCAATGAATGACGGTTAGAGTGAAGTAAAGCTGACAAATTGTGGTGATACAGAGTGGTTGTGACACTAAATGGGATCAAGCTGCTGTTTGTTTAACATACCGTAGAAGAACACTTACCTTCGACTTGAGGCTTATTTAAACTAGTTATAAGAGAAATGCAAATCTGTGAAACCGATCTAGTTCTAAAGTAACATTACAACGAGCAATGATAGTTCTGAGTCCAGCCATTTCAATCGTTACTTATGACCGGCTTCAATGTGTCAGACGAAGGGAATTGAATGCGATAAGTAATTTGCTTAACTAAGTACCAGGTTTACATTGACTTTTGTGTCTCGAATTTAGTGCAGCAGAGCTGCTAGCTGCTGGTAATTGACACTTGTAAATCAGTTTATTGGACAGCGCCGGAGCGCAAAATTGGTTCAATTCGAGGTGCAATGATTTGCTAACGCAAGACGATTGGTTATGCTAATAAACGAACGGGTAGAGAAGTGGATAATAATGGACGACAAATTGAATTAGTAAAGTGACAAGGCTGTTGGATGTGTGATCCGCTCGGTGCGCTGATTTGTCCCTTGGATAGCACGAAAGCCATAATTGATTACCACCCTTCTCTTTTCATCGTTGACTGAAAATGACGAACGAAAAAAAACGGATATTTTGATGATTCACTTATTTAACAGAAGGACAAAGAATCACCCATCTCTTCAACAGGTGTTATGTTATGGAGTGTTTAATGCATTATTCGCAATTTGAAAAATTTATTATTTAACAAAATGTGAAATATTCATTATTCATGTTATTTTATAGTTTTATCTATTTTCTATTATAGTTTACACATATCATTTGCTTATTACATGAGTAGTGGCTCAAAAGCATTTGTAATAGCAGAATTCCTAATTTATATGAGACATAACATGTTACACTCAAACCTTTTTTATGCGGAGGACACGTGCCGCATAGCAAACCGTTTGCGTTTCACAACTTTTAAAATTGACATAACTAAATTTTTTCGCCAAATGTCCTACAAATTCATGAAACGTCGAGATCTGGTTTTGAACTGAAAATTTTTATTCTGAAAAATTTAAAATTAGACACTTATGTTTATTTTATGTTAAATGTTTTAGAAATGCTTGAAACGCTTAGATCTGATATCACCAATAAAACCAATTTTTTTGAATAGAAAAAAATCGAAAATTGACAAAAATGAAAAGGTCTCATAGAGTCGACTGAAAATTCGCATTAAAATAAACTTTGAAAATGCGCATAAAAAGTCGCATATGAAACGATTTCAGTATAGGATCAGGGTTATTTCGCCGAATGACATTTCGTCGAATGGGTCATTTCGCCGAATGTCATTTCGTCGAATCCTAAAATCGTCTTAAAATCGTAATTAAAATTGATTTAAAAAGAAGACAAATTGAAGATACGAGCGTTAACGCCCGTTTTGTTGACCTACAGGGTCCGGCACTCGAAGTGTAACCAATTAAAAAGGCCATAAATTCAGTTTGGAAAATTACTTTTACTTAATTCAAAGTACAAAATGTGTAAAAATAATACAAACTCAGAATCAATTCACTTTTGCTCGATATGACTACCTTTTGCCTTGACTTGATGACTTGAGAGAGCGAAGGAGTTGCTTCGTTTGGCCGAATGTGACTTGCAGGTATTTTGGCCCACTCGCGGACAATAACTTTTTTCAGCGCCTCGAGACTGGTGTATCTTTTAGTTCGGACTTTGCTCTCCAAAATGGCCCAAAGAGAATAGTCCATTGGATTCGCATCTGGTGAATTCGAGAGCCATTGTGTGGACGTGATGAAGTTCAGAACGTTGTTTTTCAGCCATTCTTGGTTCACTCGAGCTTTGTGAGACGGTGCCGAGTCCTGCTGAAACGTCCATGGTCTGCCACCGAAATGTTTGTCTGCCCACGGCTTCAAAGCAACCTCCAGAATACTTTCCCGATAATATGTCGCATTTACCTTGACGCCAGGCTCGATGAAAACGATTGGAGAGCGCCCATCTGCGGTTACAGCGGCCCAAACCATTATCTGTTGCGGGTGCTGCCTCCTGGTGGCCAATCGATGACTCAAATTCTCGTATGAACGGTCGGTCAAGTAAACCCTATCGTTTTGAGAGTTTACGAATTGCTCAATTGGAAAAATTTTCTCGTCAGAAAATACAATGTTCGGAAATTGACCGCTTTCGGCCAAACAAAGCAACTCCATCGCTCTCTCAAGTCAACAAGTCAAGGCAAAAGGTGGTCATATCGAGCAAAAGTGAATTGATTCTGAATTTTGTATTATTTTTACACATTTTGTACTTTGAATTAAGTAAAAGTAATTTTCCAAACTGAATTTATGGTCTTTTTAATTGGTTACACTTCGAGTGCCGGACCCTGTACAATTGTACTTCTTCAATAAAGATTGATTCATGAACCTCAGAACGGAGTTCCAAGGAAACTTGTTGACTATTAGTTACTAAGCATCAACGCAATTGCATAGGTGTAATAACTACCCGATCAGATGGTAATAACAGAATTATAACATCTGAAGTAATTTATTTCAGAAATATTTTGTAACAAATTTTATAATATTTTTGGCTGGTAAGCTGTTAAAATAACACAAATCATAACAAAAAATACTCTAGCGGAAACAAAATCGTATCATATTTTGAAAAGTTTGTATCTCAATTATTATTGAATTTGAAATAACTACAGAAGTTCGAAAGCAGAAATTTATAGCAATAGTTGTAATAAATTAGATAGCAAATTTAACACAGAAAACTATATTACAGCTAACTTTTAGCATCGTTCCAATGCAAAATTGCTGAATGATTTTTTTTATTAAATGAATAATTTATTTAGTGATCTGGTTTCTTCTTTTAGTTCTTTGATATTCTGACCATTATATTTCGATATGAAGCAACGGAAGAACTCATTTTTTCAATTAATGAACTTTATCATGAGTCTTGCAAATGAAAATAAAACATCATAACTGATTTGTTATTATATTGTTATCATAAGTTTTAACTTTCAACTGTTTTCATTTGTTAAATATCTCAACATAACACAAATTGTTATACATATCAGCTGTTAATATACTTGTGTTATGATTTTGTTATGTGCATCTGATCGGGTACCAGGCAAATGTATGTGGTATTTTCCGTTTATTAAGTGAAAATGAAAAAAATATCTAATGCGGCTACGCCACATCGTTTTGGTTCAAGTGCTGTCCGACCTCGCTACCGCTCGTTCGGACCTAACAAAAGCAAAGAAACCTAGCCTTGAGTAGACCGGGCAAACGAGGCGGTTACAGGTTTGTATGCAAGAGAACGCCGCTTCCGACGGCGGGTCGGCGGCCGACTCAGCTGGCGTCGCCATCTTGGCTTCGGTTATGTGGCTGCGCCACATCAGTTATACAGGAGACATGACCCTTTCGGCGAAATGGCATTCGGCGAAACGACTTTCGGCGAAATGGCATTCGGTGAAACGACTTTCGGCGAAATTACCCGGTCTCAAACTTTGAAAATTCGTATAAAAACCGCACAACTTTGAAAATGCGCATAAAAAGTCGCGTATGAAAAGATTTCAGTACATATTATTTTTTTCTTATTATACAGGGCAATACTTTATTAATTTATGTAGTAGTACATATTTTACATCCCACACTAGTTGAATAACGGCTATAGAATGTTCCGTAACATTAAAGCTTTTTAATTTTAATGTTTGTATTTATTGATTTTGCACATATTTGATCATCAGCTTTAGCCTCAGACTTTTGGAAAGGGCCTAAGCAAAACTTTCTAGGAAATTTTCGAAAAACATGTATCTCAAAAAACGGTTGGTCCTATTGAACTGGTATCTCCGGCAATGCTTTAGGTAATCGTAGAGGTTATATGAAGCAATTACATTCCAACAAAAAGCTATATTCTGCTCTATTTCAAAATTGAAAACAAAAAAAAATCGTTTATCTAAATAAGGGCATATTTGATTTTGTTTCTATTTTTTATGTTTTAGTGTATAACTGAAGATGTTTATTGCACTCTAGCTCAAGATGGATAAATAATGTACAAATGGAAATCCTTTGAAATCAGATTTTTTTAAAAATAATTTTTGACCCAATTTAATTTTAATTTAAATTTAATGAAAACGGCACAAATCGAATTTTTGTTAAATGTTACTGTTTCCTACAACGGCTCTAAAATTTACTGAACATTTTGATTTTTCTTTCAATTCCAAATGTTTTTGAATTTATTCAAATAAGGAGTGTATCGAAAATAAGCTATCCACATACATTTGTGTTGTACGCATGTATTTTTTTTATGCTCAGATCACAGCATACTGTGCGTTTGGCTGTCAGCTTTCGTTTGTTTACTTGTTTGTGCGGTTGAAATTCTGCGTTTTCAAAATGTCGCGTATTGAAAAGGAAGTGAAAGTTTAAATTCTGGACACATGGCTAAGTGAGAAGGGTATTACTATGCGAAAATTGGCGAAGCAATTTGGAATTCATCATGCCCGTGTTAAAACCATCATTAAAAAGTTTAGGGAACACTATTCTTTGGATGAGCAACCAGGAAGAGGCAGAAAACCCGGTTCATCCAACCCGAAACTGGAACAGAAAGTGGTATATTCTAATCATGAAGAACAAATCAATGTCAATACGTTATTTGGTCAAAAAAGTAGGAACGAGTTTCGGAATGATCCAGTGTATCAAGAGCCGAAATCACCTGAAGACCTACAAATCAGAAAATCTCGAAACAAAGTGTAGAACAGAAGAAGCGAGCAGCAACCAGAGCCCGGACATTGTATTTGCGTCTTTTGCAGTGTCCGGATGCATGCGTTTTGATGGACGATGAGACTTATGTGAAGGAGGACTCAAAAACCCTTCCAGGTCCACAATACGATGTGAGCGATGCGGAAAGGTCGATTCAAGTGGAGAAATTCGGTCGAAAGGTACTGGTATGGCAAGCAATATGTTCCTGTGGTTTGAAGTCAACCATTTTTTTACACTACCGGAACTATAAATGCAGAAATCTATCGATCTGAGTGTCTCCAGAAGAGATTGCTGCCTTCATATAAGAAGCATAGTATACCTCTACAGTCTTGGTCGGATTTAGCGTCGGCTCACTATGCCAAAACCACTCTCAATTAGCTTGCGGGAAAAAGTATAAATTTCGTTGAGGAAAATATCAATCCACCAAATTGCCCTCAGCTTCGACCCATCGAACGTTACTGGGCAATCGTGAAAAGGGTCTTCAAAAAGACTGCTAAGGCAGTTTGAAACATGCAGAAGTTCAAACAAATTTGGGCTCAAGCGTCCAAAAAATGCGATGCAATTGATAAAGAGCGTTCGATCAAAAGTTCGAAAATTCGAGAAGGAATAACTTAAATTTCATCCGGTTTTCATTATGCTCAAGTTTAATCTCGTACAATAAAGGATCGTTTTTAGTTTTTTATCATAATTTGAAAGAAAAAATTGTGGATAGCTTATTTTCGATACACTCCTTAAGAAGCTAATTGTCTTCGCAGTGTTGGGAAAATCATGATCAGAAAAAGTTCATTTCACTAAAGACTGTCCCAGAAAGTATGGACGCAACCAAAAACCGCTGCCATTTCGCAATGGTTCAGAATCTGTCAATTTTTATGGCTCCGTCCTGTTGTTTACACTCTTCTTTAACCACTTGTGCAGTTGTTTATTCGTTTTCATTAGTTTGTTTCGAAATGCGTGGACTTTCAGCAGAACAACGTCGAAAAATTGTGCACAAATGTTGCACAGAACGCGGACTGTCACTGAGAAAGATAGCAAAAATGGAAGGAGTAGGTAAAAAAGCCGTGCGAAATGCGATCAGGAAGTTCGGTGAGGATAACACCTTTGAGGATAAACCGAAAACGGGTCGAATAAAAGGTCCTGCCAACCCTCAGTTGGATAAACGTATACTGAAGACGTATGAGCAAAAGAAGGAGGTTTCTGTTCGGGATGTGGCCAAAAAAGTGGGCACTTCGAAGTCAAATGTTCTTCGTGCTAAAAAACGTTTGAATCTTCGAACCTATAAGAAGCAGAAACAACCAAAACGTAGTCCGAAACAAGAAGCATCGATCAGGCTGAGTGTTCGAAAGCTGCACAATACGATTCTTTCCGGAAATTTGAACTGCATAATCATGGACGACGAAACCTACGTGAAACTCGATTACAAATCCTTGCCGGGACCACAATATTATACGGTGCGAGAAGGGCAAGTGTTAAAGAAGTCCGAGACATCAATTGAAGTCGAAAAATTTAGTAAGAAAGCCATGGTCTGGCAAGCAATTTGTAGCTGCGGTAAGATTTCGAAACCCTTCATCACCACTACTTCAATGAATAGCGAAATATACATCAAGGAATGTTTACAAAAACGACTTCTACCCATGATTCGAAGCCACAAGGATCCTGTTGTCTTCTGGCCAGATCTTGCTTCTTGCCACTACTCGAAATCAACGGTAGAATGGTATACTATCAAAAATGTCACTTTCGTCCCAAATAACATGAATCCACCAAATTGCCCACAACTTTGACCAATTGAGGAAATTTGGACATTAACGAAGGCACATCTTAGGAAACATGTCTCGGAAGCCGAAACCATTCAACAGTTCGAAAAAGATTGGAAAAAAGTGTCAAAACTTGTCGCCAAGAAGTCTGTACGGAATTTAAAGAGGAACGTTCGCAAGAAGGTGCGCCAGCTAGTCTACAATGGGTAAGTAGCAAATGTTGAGAATAATATTCTGTTGTTGTAGTCTAATATTATCAGTATATCGAATAAAATTTGAATATCTAACACTTGTGAATTATTTAGAGGCGAAATCAAAGTGCGTCCATACTTTCTGGGACAGTCTTTATCACTTGTGAAAAAATCACTTCAAGAGAATTACTAAAAAAACTCAGTTACTGAAAAAATCACTTCCGATATTTTCATTTATGTTTCATGAGTACACAAAACATTAAACCTCGAAGTCAGCGAAATTTGATGACGAATTTTCATCCAAAGAAATATCGCTTAAGAGATAATCGAAAAGGAGAAGAATCTCCGATGATACTCCGATACTTCGATGCTAAATTTTCACTACGCTTTAGTTCGACACTGAAGTGATTCGTGCGAGATTTAATTATCATAATCTCAGCAATTAAAAAATCTCTGCTGAATAAATTCGCAACTAAACCGCAACTGAGAAATAATGACTGCAATATTTTCTGTGCACCTAGAGTGTTTAATATAAACACACAAATTTTTGCCACATTCCGAATAGTGAATTTACCGAGGAAAGGCTGTTTCAATTCCAGTATGACAAAGGCTATTTTATTTAGCATGAATTTGATCCATAGAAGTAACAGAAGCATTGCACTGTCAGCAAGTCTCGAACACAGGAGCAGTGTTTGGATGGCGCATTTGAATTGGCATAGCGGTAGTCTGCGCTCCCGTTACTTCTGCGTACGTTATTCAAGCTAAATGGCATGGCATGGCTAATATTTTTTAATCATCTGCATAGCATGCTTTGTAATTGGTTTTATTCATGTTTTTATTATCATTACAACTATTATTATTCACAGCACTTGCTGCTGATGTAGTGCCGAATAAATTTCAAATACATCACCACTATTGATCCACTTATCAACCACCCTACTAAACACTGCAAACTGAACATTTGCAGGACTCAGTTTTTGTTCATCGGCGAAGATATTCATGATGTGTTTTGAAAAGGGTTGAGATACAATGGCTATGAAAAATCATTTCCCAAAAATCTTCTGAAAGAAAAATCTTCTGAAAGAATCGTATCAGATATATTCAATGTGCGAACTTTTTTCATGAATATCATAGAGCAGAATGTTCGCTAGTGAAATTTTCACAACTGATTTTTTGCCATGCGAAATCAGTTTCAGTGACAATCGCGTTGTCAAAAAATCAGTACTGAACTTTTCTGCAGTGATTTTTCTAATCGATGATTTTTTGTCTAAAAATCACTTGTAAAAAGTTTCTGTTGCGATTTTCGAACTTTTGATTTTTTGGTCTTCGGTAATGTTTTTATTCTTCTTTTTCTTTCTTTGTTTGATTGGAACGGTTACAATGACCATACATCCAGCGGTTTCGTTTATAGTCACATGGACTTTACTTTTGTTGACTACCGATGGTATCTCGCGGCGTCGCACCGCCGAGCCACTTCATCACGAAGAAACTTTCATTCCTTCTCGCGAATTACTCTAATTTCTAACGCACTATCCGCGAATCAACGTGCTTGCACACTGAGATCTCCACCGGTGACGTTTTTTTTTTAAATGAGAAGCTAATTATCCGAGAAGTACTGTTTTTATGTTTTTATAAATTGTTGGAAAGTCGCATTTGTTACGGATTTTTTTTATTATTTCATACTACCTACATTTGTTTTACTATCATTGCAGTTTGAAAGTTTCCAATTGCACTTCTTTTCAGAAAATATAGAATAACTGTGAAAATACCAGATTGTTTCAGACCGGTACAAAAGAACCACAAACAAATTCCAGTGTGGGTATCGGAGTTTACACCCTGATGCGCCTCTCTCTGTAGAGGGGTTTCTACCTTGTGGAGTCGAAATCATGTCATTTCTGGTAGATTTTTTTTGACAGTTGTATAAAAGATACGTGACATTTTGCACAGCCATTAGACGAGGTTGTGGATTACTAACCCCACGACTATTCTCTATCATAGAATTTCCTGCGATCTCCTTCACTGATAGTTTTTCTGATTCACTTCTAACTACCCCACCTGGCTAGTTTTAGGACAGGATGGGTCTACTTTGATTCCGTGTAGCTTCACGCGGCTTTCATCTTTATCGGTTTTCGAACTGATCGCTACGCCTCCCTCGGTCTTCTCTGATTCTTACACTACCCTAAAGCCATGATCGATTACGATTTTTATCCAATTACTTTTTCTTGAAGAGCAATACAAATGTTCCAAAGACGTATCATCATTTTTACACCACTTTTATACCTCGATTTATCCTCAGCCTCAGAATGCTTCAGTCTCAGCGATAACCTTATCATTCGTTGCAAATCTCTTTCCAGCTTCTTCCATAAATATGAGACCAGAAAATAGTCGTTGTGGGCTGAATCTGGCCATTATGGTGAATGCAGTTCAGCTGATAAAAAATGCGGTGCGCTCATCGCAAACTTTTTTTTGCATCGATTTAAAAAGAAAAATTTATTGCTTTAAATTCCAATATATTTAAAAATTCTACTTTCTCTGTGTCTGTTACTATCTCGTGACATTAGTGACGAAAAAGTAGATTTTTTAAATATAGTGGAATTAAATGGATTCTTTTTTTTAAATCGAATCAGTTCATTCCGCTAATCTATCAAAAAAGTTGACTTTGAATTGTCAAATTGTTTTCAACGTTTTTTTTACCGTCTGCAGCATTCCTTGCAATTCATAAATCATCATTTTCCATATCATCCTTATATTATTTGACGCTCAAAAAATTAAAACGTTCGAATACTTTTTGTGTATACATAGTAATTCTATACTTATTATAATTGTTTTTATTTTATGCAGGAGCGTCTATAGAAAACATATTCAGAAGTGTTCAATATAATACACTAAAACCTCAGTTTACAATCAAACTTTTTTTACCCGAATTTAATTTACGCGACTTTTTTTTTGTTTGAAATAGCGCGATTTTTTATTTAATTTACGCGATGATCGCGTAAAAAATGGTTTTTGCCTAATGGTGGAAATTTCCATTTATATACATATGCAAAACAATCTCCCTTCAGGGAATTGAATGTTGTTAATAGTATATGAATAGTATAGTACTAGATTGTTTAGTTTCGAAGAATCTAAATAAGATCTTGGGCATCCAAGAATTCTATTGAAAACAGATATTGTATACAATCACTTAACGGGTGACGCGCAGGAATAATAACAGAAAATTGACATACTGTGATAAGATCTGTAGAAGAACTCGCTCATCCAAAACCTTCTCGGAGCAAGCCTTACGGTAACCGAGGACTTTAGCGAGTTTATTAATTGTGGTCCATGACGAATTATTAGAAAGTGCTTGTTCATCTAAATATTACTTGGAGTTGAGGCCTTAAGATCTACCTGTGTAACACAGTGCAGTAACTAACTTATCGTCCTCGGTCCACATTCGTGATACCGCATGCGATCAATAGAATAATTGTGATTGCTCTAGGCCATCCACAAACTACCTGGAGTTCAAGCCTTAAGAATAAGGGTAGTAACGAACTTATCGTTCTCGGTCTATATTCGTGTTACCACATGCGAGAAAAGATCAAAATACCCAAGTAAGCAGTATATAGCTTTACAATTATGAACAGAATTGAAAAACTGTACATAAACTGCTGAATGCTCGTGTAGATCTTAAGACCTGTTTCCACTGAATGTTTCAGGAACAGTCGAAAATAGACAGATGAGCAATATATAGCTCTACGATTATGAACAGCATTGGAAAATCTATATATAAAAATGGATGTAAGTTTGTATGTTTGTAACGCGATAACTTCGGAACTACTGTACGGATTGCCACCAAACTTGGCACAGATACTTCTTGCATTTCAGAGATGGTTTAAGGAGTATTTTTATAGAGGAGGGAGCGTAGCAAGTGTCATTAACAAGGGGGGGTCATGAAAAAATTCATATAACTTGACAAGAATCGATACGTTTTGAAGACCGTAGAAACCTTTTGCATACCTTGAATATGACTATATGGGGGGTGGATGTAGCAAGTGCCTTTAGATAGAGGGGTGGAATGTTTAAAACCGCATAATTCCGAAACTACTGAACGGATTGCCACCAAACTTGACACAGATACTTTATGCTTTTCTGAGATGGCCCTAAGGGTATTTTAAAAAGGAAGGAAGCGTAGTAAGTGTCCTTAACAGGAGGGGGTCATGAAAAACTATGTCTAATTTGACGAGAATCAATACTTTTTAAGACCATAGAAATATTTTGCATATATTAGATATGATTATATGAGGGGTGGATGTAGCAAGAGCTTTTAAAAAGGGGGGTGTAATGTTTGTAATGGCATAACTCCGGAACTACTGAACGGATTGCTATTAAACTTGGCACATGTACTTCTTGCTCTTCAGAGATTGTCATAAGCGTATTTTTTTGGTGGGGGGGGGTGAGTGTAGCAAGTGTCATTAACAAGGGGGGGGGGGGGGTCATGAAAAATACATATAACTTGACGAAAATCGATATTTTTGAAGATCTTAGAAACATTTTGCATACCGTAGATATGATTCAATAGAGATATGATGGAGCAAGTGCCTTTAAAAAGGGGGGTGTAATGTTTGTAATGGCATAACTTCGAAACTACTTAACGGATTCCTATCAAACATGGAACATGTGCTTCGTGCTCTTCAGAGATGGTTATAAGAATATTTCCATGGGGGGAGGGAGCGTGGCAATTGTACTTAACAAAGGTGATCATAAAAACATTATCTTGCACAACTTAGATATGATTATAAGGTTATTCTGTGGGAAGAGGGTGTAGTAAGTGCCTCTTAAAAAGGAGTGTAATGTTTGTAACGGCATAACTCCGGAACTATTGTACGAATTACTATAAAATTTAACAGTTATTTTTTTTTTTGTTTTGATTATAGAGGTTTTAACCTTAAGGTCATTCGCCTCTTCGGGCCAGAAAAACTTTCTGACCCTATGTGCGGGGTTGGGAATCGAACCCAGGCGGGCTGCGTGAAAGGCATCGACTTACCCATCACACTATACCCGTCCCCTTTAACAGTTATTTCTTTCTCTTCAGAAATAGTCATAAAGGTATTTTTTAAGGGAGGAAGCGTAGCAAGTATCATTAACAGACTATAACACAATTAAGAAAATTTGAGAAGAATCGATAATTTTTGAAGATTATGCAAACATTTTCCGTATCTTAGATATGATATATGTATATGGAGGTGGATGTAGCAAGTGCCTTTAAAAAGGGGGATGTAACGGCATAACTCCGAAACTACAGAACGGATTGCTATCACACTTGGCATAGCTGCTTTTTGCTCTTCAGAGATAGTTGTAAGGGTATTTTTATGGGGGAGGGAGCGTAGCAAGTGTCCTCAACAGGGGTCATGAAAAAAATTATTTAATTTGACGAAAATTGATACTTTTTAAAGACCATAGATACTTTTTGCGCAACTTAGATATGATTATAAGGGTATTCGTGTGGAGTGGATGTAGTACGCCCCTCTGAAAAGGGGATGTAATGTTTTTCTGGCTCTTTAGAGATGATCATTAGGACATTTCCATGGGGGAAAGTGTGTAGCAAGTGTCCTTAACATGGGGGAGAAATTCATATAATTTGAAGAGAATCGGCATTTAGACTAGAAGGAGGGGTTCTGAAAATAAATTTCCATCTCCCATTTTTTGTAAAACAAGAGAGTGGCAAGAATTTCAAGGTCGTAGTAGATAGTATTGCTGTTGTTAATTTGATGTTAATTTGAATTTTCATCGAATAATTTCAAAAGATCTGGTAAAATTTTGCCGGGGTATTCAAATAACTAAGGGAAAATAATCTTTGTCTGCCTATGAACGCAAGTGTATTTATGTCTCAGCATAACTACGAAACAACTAAACGAACCGCCACCAAGTTTGGCACATGTACCGAATCGATATTTTTCGAAAAGCAGAGATACTTTCTACACTACTCAGGGTAATCATGGAGGAGATCTGTAGTAAGTTCACTAACAAAAGGGAAGTTAAATCAAAATAGATTATAAGGTTAGCAGTGCACCGAACATGGAAAGTGTAAGAGAAAATTGATCGGGTTTTACGAAAAATCGGTACTTCTTCACGAGTACAGTATATTTCTAGCAACTAAATGAGGTTCACAAAAATATTCACAAGAAGGAGGAGGAATAAGTATTCACAACATTGATCTGAATTGAAGAAATCATACGATCAATGTGAATTTTGGTATGTAAATCAGAAAACTGTCGACACAAGGTGATGGAAATAAGTTTATAACGACATTTGTATTAACTGAATAATTATTCTATACGTTTTCCTCTCCGATGAACGACCAAAATGGTTAAAGCCGTGGTAAAATAAATTATATAAAAACGTTATTCTATAGTACAAATGTAGTTATGATGGTAAACAGCCTTTCGTTATAAAATAATCATTATCAGATGGAAAATTTTGAGCAATTAATGATGTCATAAAAATTTTTATAAAGAGGAGGTAGTAGCAAGTGTTTATAGCCATGGAAGCCAAAGGTATTGTAGGTCGAATGCGACGAAGTACAGAAGTACGTTACAAGCACACATACAAAATAATTCAAGTAAGTTACAAGCACATATACATATGAAACTCGGAGGTTACTAAGAAGGTATTTATAGAGAGAAAGATGTTTTAAAAGTGTCTAACAAAAGGGTTCAAATATAAAACTGACCCAATTTGTTGAGAATACCATCAAAATTATGATTATTGTGAGATCTGAGATGGGACACTGATCATTCGCAATCTGAACATGAACGGAGTATTGTTCAATCGGATTTCCGTCTCAGTTATGTTTCACTACAATCAGAGTATTTCACTAAGCAGGACAACTTCGAGAATTTTTTCGGCCTTCCCTTCACGAAACATTTCCGAGCAACGCCGGGTAATTCAGCTAGTTATACATAAACTACTGAATGCTCGTATAGATCTTAAGACCTGTATTCACTGAAGTTCTTGGACGACTGAGAAAAGATCAAAATATCCAAGTAAGCAGTATATAGCTGTTCGATTGTGAACAGAATTGAAAAACTGTACATAAACTGCCGGATGCTCGTATAGATCTTAAGACCTGTATTCACTGAAGTTCTTGGACGACTGGGAACCTACCTGGAACAGCTATAAAGAGACAAGTAAGCAATGTGTAGCTCTAAAAGTGCTAAAAACGAATAATACATTTTTTGTTTGTGGTTCAACAAAAAATGTATTAGCCGTTGTAGTTCTTGCTGTGACACAGTGTAAAGTCCTTAAGGACAATACTTCAAGTAGTTCTTGGATCGTGGGACACCTCTTAAGCATTTCCATAGTCTCAGAACATAGTCAGAAGGGCATTAGACGCTAAAGCATCGAACGTAGTAGGATTGTTCATGTTATTTACACTAAAATCAAATGAAATTTGAAAAACAATTTTTTACGCGAAAAACGCGATGTTTGTTTTTAATTTACGCACCCCCGGCTCTGCGCTTAAATTGAGGTTCCAGTTTACTATGTTTCAAGTGTGTTATTGGCAGGTCCAGAAGACTGGAGGTTTGGAAGGTTTCGATACGGTAAGAAATGAAACATTGAATGCAAACTCGAGCCCTTGCCAATTGCAAGGGATCGAAAGTCTTTCTGTTATGCTTGAATCCATTTGATGCAAAAATTTCATTTAGGCAGGACTGGTCGATGGAACGGTGGCCTAGGAACATGATTTGCTCTGTACACGAAATAGGTAATCGGAATTCGATAGAGTCAACACACGCCTGAGTCCTGGACTAAAGTTGTTTGCATGTATAAACAAAACACATGGAAACATCTTTTTTCTATAAACCTAAACAGTGGGGCTTGGGATAGATTAACAACACTAAAGAATATATGATACAATCTAACCGATTTTGAGAATTCATAGTCCATTCTGTACCCTGCTCCAGAGAAATGTAACGCAATAACACAAATCGCAGTTCGAAGAATCCAAATGAAAACAACAATGTTAACTGTACGCGCCATGGCCTACTCTGTTTTCCGCACTAGTATTATGTAAAATTGTTATCCACAAACTTATCTATCAATTAATATCTTGAAAAGAGATTTGTGTCATCATCATAGTTACTGTTTATTTTTTTTTGTATGGAAAGGATTTCGTACTCACAATAAGTCTATTATTAGAAACCAACCATACATGATTGAAATCAACACGTTTCCCATCATCCTGGGGCAGACCTTTTTTTTCTAGTTACGAGGAAGGGAAACACTTCACCTCAGCTTACAGAGATACAGGGTCGGCCGTCCCATTTTGTACCTACTACATTCTAATGATGTAGCATAAGTGGAAATCTCGAGCTGTTGGAGTAAACGAGAAAAAAATTGAAATGGTTCGTTCGTATGCTCCGAGAAACGGACCCTATCCTGGCCGTAGCCGGCTACCATATAATAATGACCAACTAGCTGGGAATGAAGTGTCTCACATTTCGTATGCGCTATGTTAAATTTAAGGATCTGTGCCCGGTCGGTGTAGGAAAATGTCGGTAAGGTGTTTTATTACACACATGAATCATGCACATTTCAGGACACGTTTCATTCGCCCCTGGTACGATAATGGAACCCATACGATGTGGTGGTAGGTTCTTTACTTCTTTCCATATCCTCTTGCGAACCATCAGTCAGATTATCGTCCAATCATTTATGATTTAATCATAATAGGAACCTGAGCTGTCGATGACTGGGGTTGGCTGACTGGGCCGTTCGAGAGACCGGGTGACATCAAAGGATTCGCTCACTGTTCGATCGGAGCTGTTATGATGAGCAGGATCATTGACGCTTCGTGGCGCACCGGTGCGTGTACGTGACTTGTGGAATGAACGATAAGCAAATGGTTCTCGGTTTTATATATCTATCGTTATAGCACCGGGAAAGTGTCAAGGAGAGATGATTTCTGATGTCAACACTAATTGCACTTTGTGGTGATATAATTATTTTGCTTGCATAAGTCGGTATGAATGTGATACGCAGTGACTGTGTGGGTGTACTGCTATTTTTAATGGAAAACATTCTTGAATCAATGAGGGATCAATTGTCTGTAAGAAGAAATGTGACTCCTGTTCCTTGTTGCCTTGGTCCAAAGTCGATAGTATCAAATAAATAATCCGGTTCAATTAGTAGCCAATGTCGGTCTGAAAGGCTTAAGACGAAAATACTTTCTAGGCCTAATTGGTTACAAAGACAGAAAATAGAATGATCTAGGTTTCGGATGGTGTTCAAAAATAGACATCAAAACGTTATCGATACTAGCGCGAATTTTCCTTTGATTACATCCTAGCTACGATACTCTAGCGCTACTTGATGAGGAACTTTGACGTGGCGGTGGGGGACGTTTGACAACCTAAGACTTACTGCTTCATCAGATTGGTCCGCGGACAAACGTTGCTTATTTTGCAGTTGTGAGTAATTTCACGAAGTCCTTGTTGCCAAAGCTGTTGTGTAGACGAAACGAGTCAGGGTTAGTATCGTAATTGAAGCTGAATACTTTTAACAAAATGATTATAAAAAAAATTATTTATTTGATTTTTAGCCATAAAGCTTAGAAAAAAGAGATTATTTTCCAGCGATTCGGTATAACGTATAGTCGCAATGAACTCAGTTTGATTTTCATTCAGTATCAAGCGGGAGAAAGCAGTCAAAATGGTTTTCTTTGAGCATTGATAATTAACAGTCATTTTGTGTTGTTTCAGTAACAAATTCTAATAAGCATACATTGAAATCCTATTATTTTACCCATTCGAAATTTTGAATCTTCTGACGATTTAAATGACCTTCTTTTCATTAATCCTTAAATTACAGTTTTTAATCGCCCTTTTCAGATATGTGGAAACGTTCCGAATGATAATATTGTATACAGCTGGTAGTTTGGATGCAATGTGTATAAATGGCGAAGGCTGCTCGCCTCAGCGACCTGAGCGATTACCGGCGACACTACCTGAATTATTTATGCAAAACTATATATAAATACAATGAATAACTGCAGTTTTTCAGTATAAGACAGTTAAAAAAAAATTCAAAATCGAGGGATTTTTTTCCTGGTGTTTCGTATTCGCGCAACAACATAAGGAAATTCCGCCTTACATGACGTTTTATCAGGGCGCGAGATATCCTTGTGATTCGTCGCTAACCTACGAGAATCAGCTGACTACATGCCAATTTTTTTGAACAACCGGCTCACTATGGTTAACCCTGCCTTCCGACTCCGAAAAAGTCATGTTCAATCAAAAATAAAGATAATCGTTCCGTGCCGAATCCATTCGTCGAATTGTCTTCCTCTGCTAAAGTACCAATAGCAATCATTGTGAAACAAGACAAACCCGTTACAACCAACATCCAACGCATCGAACAGTCAAGAGACGAAAAAAGGCCACAAAACCATGACTCAGAAAACAAACTGAAAACAACAAAAACGACAACGACGATAGCGGAAAAATGGATGAAGATGCGTATTGTGAGCCAACACCCGATCAGAAATGATTATAAAAAATTGCTTCAAATTTCGATATTATGAATAGCACAAAATCTATCTGAATTTAATATAAGTTCACTATAAATAGTTTTTAGAATATAAGATTTTCTATCAAACATTTGTATATGATTATATCTAAGATTATTTTTTTGTAAAATTAATAACAATAATTTGTTGTGTCTTAAGGTCTGAGGCCAGTGTGTTTTAGAGGGCTATTTTCACGCTTAAAATCTGATTTGCTCAGAAACGGTGACGAACATCAAAAAACCCAACTGACAAACCCTTAGAAAATTAGTTCAGAATATGCTGTGAAACTTTCAGAATGATTCATTGAATTTAGCGGTCGGGAAAGTTTTTTTTTCTGAAGAAAGAATTGCATTGCTGAAAACGCCATCTTGCAACTTGTTCATTGAATATCTAACCTTCAAAGGCATGCATCAAAAATCTATCCTGACAATGTCCTAGATAATTTAATTTAGATGCGTTTAGTGCATAAAAACATAGATGTTGTCGCGATAAAAATGAAGTGAATGTTTTTTTTTGTGAAGGAAAGAAAGGATTTCTATGCACGCGCCATTTTTTCTGCTCCAGTTTCCTGGTAACGTAACGAAAAATGAGAGAGAAATAAAATCGGCTCAGGAAGGCTGCCAAACAATTGGTAGCTTTATTGAACTTTATTTGATGTACAGGGTTGTTACGAAAAATTTCAAAATTAAAACGCGCGAAATCCGCGCGAAGTCGAAAAAAAAAACGCGCGAAATCCGCGCGAAGTTGAAAACTAAAACGCGCGATATTTCAGCGAAGCGTTTACACCACTATTTTTGTGCAGGTAATGCTTACCGCAGAACTAACAGTGAAAATTAAATTGCTTACAGTTTTGTGATTTTGAAAGAAGTTAAACAGATTTCAGCAAAGACAATTATTTGCTTCGACATCTTCTTGCTCGGTAAGCTTGTCCTTCTCGGAAAGAATAATTTTAAGTTCGACCACATCATGATGATCTGATTTAATCTTTCTAATGACAGTTTCAATACAATTTATCGCTTCCTGTTTAGCTTTCGTTTTCTAAGGCAGCGCCTTTTCCTGTTGTCGGATTTTACTCTGAATGTCGTTCTTTTCCTCCTCATATTTTATTCTTTTATTTGGAGCATGGAAACGCCCACCGGAGTTAGTTTCTGTCAAACTTGCTCTCCGGCAGGCGTAAAACCTCGTCATCTCTTACATCAATAGATTACAATCATCCAAATGATACATTTCTTAAAATCTAGTGCTTCTACAGCAACTAAATCTAATGAGACAATAACATGAGGAACGATTTCCTGATAACATTACGTGATAAATGGAAGTATGGCTTTGAAAATAGTAAAATCTATGTGCTCTTTGAAATTTAACTTGGAATTCAGAAGAACACCCAGGTCCTTAACAGACGATGCGCGTTCGAGGACAGTTTATGAAATATTATAGCCGAACTTGAATACAAACTTTTTGCGACTAAAAGAGATGACGCAGCATTTTGAGGTATTTGAAACCATTTTGCTGATTTTACACCAATTAGTTAAATTATCTAAAAGTTCTTGTACGTACTCTGAGTCAGCTACAGATTTGATCATATGAAATATTTGAAGGTCATCGACGAACGATAGTTTCATACACTTGATCGAAAAATTTAGATCGTTGAGATATAGTAAAAATATAAACGGTCCAATGCGATTTCCTTGAGGAACTCCAGAGGTTACAGTAACTGGTGATGTTGTACAGTCTCTTATTTTCACTATCATTTCACGACCAGTTAGATATGATCGAAGCCAATTTAAATATGATCCATTTAATCCAAGTCTATTCAACTTGTAGTTCGTTATGTTATGATTGATTTTGTCGAACACAGCAGAGAAATCGGTGTTTATAAAATTACTTGTAGACGTGCTTGTAAAGAACATATGATTAAGGAAATTTAGGTTACTAAATTTGTGGAAGTTGAACGCTTTGGCATGAATCCATGCTGAGTCTCAGATATGCAACCAGAGCAACTATGTGTAATTAAATTCAGAATTATATTAATTTCAAACAACTTCGATACAGCGCAGAAAGCAGCAATTCCACGATGGTTAGATACTATACCCTTGTTACTTATTTTGTCGTGAATACGACTTACTTTACTACGGGGGGCCTTTTCTAAATTTACACTGAACAAGAATAGATAGAACTTAATCATGAATATCTCTTGTTGTACTAATCCCAACAACATTTTTTTCTTCATGCTATAGAAAATATCATATGATTAGCAAATTGTGATAAAATTTTCAGTAGCATTAAATAACCACAAATAACTCGAAATCATAGTTTTCTAAAATGTTTGGTATCAACGAGTATCAAAGTGAAAAACTCTTGAGGCTTGTTTGTTTTTCTCGTGTTCGGACGACGGTTTTTATGCAGTTCTCGTGGTACCTCTCAGTAAATTATATATTTAATTAGTAAAGAACTTTTTGATACTTTTTCCATAGAAATTCTTGCTCTGGAAATTAAGAACCTTCCATTTCAGATATCAAAAAGTGTGAAGAGACACCATGTCAACTTTTGTAAACCGGAACACATGGAATTTCTTCCATATTTCAGAAGAAAAAAAAATCCAGAACGCAAAGAGCAATTGAAAATGTTGGATGGTGGAACCAACAAACTTTTAGAACAATTTCTTATCACCACGGATGGAATCCTGTCGGGTCCAGCACTAGATGAACGTTTTAACTTTTTCTTCTCCGCTTCTTATCTTGTCCAACTTCGCTTCGTACGCCTGTCGTGCAAATTTTGCTTTAAGAATGAGATTTTCATAACAAACAAAATTTGTGATAATATTATCGAAAAATAGCATTCCATTAATAAAGTTATTTGCATTATTGAATGTGTTTTCACTGAGACGATATCTTCCATCAGACATCAATATCTTTCAGTGCGAAAAGCTTCTTTCGATTTCCGCTTTAGAATGGGACAACGCAAGTACATATATCGAAATGTTTTTGTAATTCCTGGTAACAGCCTAGCTTAAATAGCGATATGTACCACTCGAGATTGGAGAGTATAAAATCGAAGTTTTGTCCACTAAAGGAAATATTTTCTAGAGCCGCATCCTCGTAAAATTTGGTTTTATCAAATTCACAATTTCGGTCAGTTTGACCTGCTGGCTCGATTGCTGAAACGTTCCCCATCTTTAATTTTTTGGGGTTTCGAAAAACTCACAAGCTTCAAAAATATGTAAGAAACCGTTTATTCTCGAACAAATACCTCACAAGTCTGAAATAATGTTACTTGCAATTCGCGCGAAATCCGCGCCATCGCATCAAAATCTGACCAAAAACCGCGCGAAATCCGCGAAAATCGCGAAATCCGCGAAAACCGCGAAATCCGCGCGACCGTAACAACCCTGGATGTAGTCAAACTTGTAACCGAAAATATCAAAACTTTCTTGGCCACCCGGCCAATCGAGAGTCATTTTGCACATATGCGAGAGAGTATGGAGAGATGTAATACGCAGAGCGAGGCACGTGGTTATACGCGACCTACTGGCCTCAGCCCTTAATTGGCTTTAAATTGAGTATCGAAAAATGTATATCATTTTCCTTTTTTCCAGTAAGAGAAAAATAAATTTAATTTCACTATAATGCATAAAACACAAAATTTTTGGATCATAGTTTTATATATAAATAAATTCCACCAATAATAAATCATATTTTAGTACTATTTAAATAGAATTATCTACGAATTGGAAAACTGTACATCTTAATTAAATGTTTTTTTGTATTAATCTAAGCTACAATTTTAATATAATTCCGAAACGGTTTTCTGATCGGGCAACAATGTTGAATAGGAATGAGAATACCTCTCCTCTGAAGAAAATGGGTTACAACAAGATTTTTAATTTAATATGATAAATCGGCTCTGGAGTAAATATTTCGGAAATGATCCTTCATTTCATATAACATTATTTTATAGTTCATTTATGCACTAACATGCTCGCAGAATATTTCGTCAATATTCGTAATTTTCCTAGTATTTGTAGTAACATAAACATTTAGACACCTTTTCATTGCAATACATTCCGACACTAGACTTTTTATTCGCATTATGCGAAGCTTTGGGCATTGAGAAAAAAACTATTTTTGATCAGAGACAGAGACATAACTGGATGTCGTGAATTCGAATAAAACTGACACGATTTCTTTACACTTTCGAATTCAAATTGATAGTTGATCGATTGTGTGAATTGCGAAACTTTCCCCCTTTTCACTACTAAAATTTTCAACGATTTTTGACGTCGATTATCTCATTTCGGAATTGCATATTTCATTGAAAGAAACTATCAAGATGCTGTACAGGATTCATTTCTGACTTTTAGAAGGACCAAATTCTGTAATTCTCTACGATATTTAGCACAGCGAAAAGTGCATGAACCAAATCAAATTATTTTGGATTTTCACTAAACTGATGATTTCTAACTTCGAATTTCAAAGAAGTACACTGAGGTCTTTTTTTATGCGGTCTTTTTTTATGCGGTTTTTTTTACGCGACTTTTTTTATGCGAATTTTCAGAGTTATGCGGTTTTTTTTATGCGAAGTTTCAGAGTTACGCGGTTTTTTTTATGCGAATTTTCAGAGTTATGCGGTTTGCCCTTCTGCGGTCTTTTTTTATGCGAAGTTTCAGAGTTATGCGGTTTTTTTATGCGAATTTTCAGAGTTATGCGGTTTTTTTTTATGCGAATTTTCAGAGTTATGCGGTTTTTTTTATGCGGTTTTTTTTATGCGGTACGTAAATTCGCATAAAAAAAGACTTCAGTGTAATCTTAGTTCTTTAGATAACATTTAGAGCCATTAGAACGGCTGATTTTATATAATGTTGTCCACTTTTCGTTTCTTGTTTTCTTTCTCTCCAATGCAAAGCACCAGTAGCTGATGCAATTGTTCTTGCTTGAATTGAAACTAGCTTAGCTTTGCGTACAAACCGACACATCCGCACGCAGTGCCAAATGATACGAAACTGGTTTAATGCGACTTCTTGCCTTGACGACCGGAAGGCAAATGAGAACTACGACCTGAGCGTTTGAGGTTTTTAACCACGCAGAAGGTCTACTTTCATTGACGACTGCTCCACGTGACGACTGAAGTCCAAATGAGAGCACGACCTGAGCGTTTGAGGTTTGGCACCACGCTAAAGGTCTGCTCTCATTATTGACGACCGCTGCTCCCGACGATTGAAGTCCAAATGAAAGCACGACCTAAGCGTTTGAGGCTTTATACCACGCAAAAGGTCTGCTTTCATTGCCGACTGCTCCACCTGACGACTGAAGTCCAAATGAGACTTGCGACCCGAGCGTTTGAGGTTTTTAACCACGCAGAAGGTGCACTCTCCAAAGCTGCTGGTTCCACGACGTCTGCTTGCATCCAACGCACAAGAAGAAATGATCGAATTTCGACCACGGTTCCCCTTTTATACGCAATCAGTTGAAGATATGTGCCTGACTACCTCAAAATCGTCGTCCTTGCGCGAAAAAGCCAAGCAAATGTAAAGAGTTTTCCGCGTTGTTTTCAAAGTTTTAGAAAGCTTAATTTTTGAGTTGTTTTTGGTTATCTCACAATGTTCAAAATATTATCCTAAATTCCTGATCATATTTTTGATGAAATGATGAAAGAATTATGTTGCTGCCGTTGATACAAGTCGCGATATTCACGATTAAGTTCTGCCCATTCTTCCATATGGCTAATTTTGAAAAGGCACCCCATAGTAAAGTAAGTCGTATTCACGACAAAAATTTCAAAAATGGTACATTTTACCTAATTTTAAAACACATTTTTTAAAAGAATTGAATTTGAAGCATCTTTTTCGGCGCGATATTTGTTGGGTTCAGACTGTAAGATGTTGTCATTATTATAAAATTTCATAATCAGCAAAAAAACTAACTAATATTGGGTTCGGAACGAAACGTAAAGAAAAGTAAAACCGGTGCCCTAAGCACCTAATAAAGCTAAGCCCTAGAAACAGAGCTTTAATTCGCCAATCACGTTGAATGACCTTGACAGACTGACTAAAATCATCGTCAACTGTATTCTGTACTGTGCAAGTGACTATCAAATTAGATACTCGTTAGATCTATGACCAAGAAGAAGTATACTGAGTCAAAGACAAGGGGCCTCTTTTTGTTTTCTCTCTCATTCTCCTATTCCCTGTTGAAGTAGAAAAATCAAAGAAAGTATTAAAATAAACATAAATTGAAAAAGTTCATTATTCTTTGCAAAAAGTCATCGGACTTCAAGTTTATTAGAGTAAATGGATATATTTCGATGTTTATGCTGTTTGATTATTATTAAGTCACATCGTAATCAAACAGTGACAGGAGAAATGAAGATTATATTAATTGCACCAGCAATCAATGAGTGTCCTGGCGAGTGTAATATCAAAAGAATTTTAGTGCTGACAAATCGGCTCTCAGACACCTAATATATGGTGATTTGTAGAACCTGGTTGGCAGCAGTCCAGTAACATAACCTTTCCAATTTTCATCGTGAAATAATACTAATACTAAAGCAGCTCTGCCTAGAAGATCAAACCTGGATCGGCCAGTAAAAGTTGAAAACCCGTTTTCGTTCGGGACATCAGTAAAAACATTGCACTTCGATGCAAAACATGAGTATTTGGCAAATTACGTGTTCTGACGAGTCGAAGATGAAACCTGAAGAAAATTAGAACCGATTATGTGCCCTAAACACAAACTAATCAGGAATCAGAACAAATTGGCTCAAGTGGCACGTTTCCCTGATAATTTAGAGATTTGTGCCTTGTCATGACTTCTCAACATTTTCCTGATGGGAAGAAAAGGATAAAAGGAACATGGACAGGAATTGTAGTAATCGCATTCACGCAAATCACACGAATTATATTCAGCACGCTAAACATAGCCATGTGATAGTTGAGTTGACAATGTCCAGACTGAGCTCTAACAAGAATTCTGCAATTATGCTTGGAAACATGCAGTAGACATTTTGACGATTCAAATCTGGTGGGAATTACATCATCCATATTACGGGTCTGTCTCGAATGATGATGATGCAATGGTTACATCATTCTGCATTTTGGATACTTCAGTGAATTGCGTAGCCATCTTAACAAGCCTTGCCGAAAGCGATTCTGCTTTGAAGAACCAACAAACGAACCGTAATCGTTAGTGTTCAAGGAAGAAAAAAAAGATTATGTCGCATGTCAAAAAGCAACTTACTTTCCTATAGTGGAATTTAACCCTCTGTTTCAACAGAATTCGCATCCGAATTACAGTGTACAGAACCATTGCATGGCTGGTGCTACGATCCTACTGATACAACGATTCCTTCCAGGTCGAAGCTCGAACATACGACAACTGGTTACCAGTGCCCTATGCATTAAACCACCAACCTGTGACTAACTATGAACAACTAAGTATTGTATGAGAGCAAATAAATGAAACTTAATTCGCTAGCAGGAAGGATTCGTAGTGTCAGTAGAATCGTAGCACCAGCCATGCACTGGTTCTGTACACTCTGAATCGGCTGCGAAGTCTGTTGAAACAGAAGGTCAATTTCCACTACAGGAATGTAATACCAAGGCTAGTCTAATTCGCTAGCAACGGCTTCAGCTCCACTGTACTTCATATAATATGAAGAATATGAAGTCATCGCTTGGCAAATACCGGTTAAGCGGTGAAAATGCCGAACAATAGACACACTTTCTGTCTATGCGTTCAGTTATGCAGTCTAACTGTGACGCGGAGTTGTGAGCTACGAAAGGGCAAAGCCGTTTACGACTGCATTATTTAAGCTTCTGCACCTTGACACGTGAGCTCCCGTTTTAGTGGCCTTTTACGACATGGAACGGTAAACCAGTGGGTCAATTATTGGTTGAAATAATTTCGGCGGATGCTAAGCAGATTACCGTAGTGTTATTCGTAGCCAGTTGGTAACCAACACAACCGAGATGGGAAGTTGACATTGAAGGTGAATTACCATCGGTGGTCGAGTAGCCATCGAAGACGATACATAAAGAAAATTAAATTTAAGCTAACACTCAACAGAAAAGTTGCCTAAATGATTGTGTAACTAAGAATATTACAAAAAATGCGAATGGCGACGAAATGTTTTGCGAAAATGTTTGTGGATACATGAATTATAACACAGAAACAGTTGTAGCAAAATTGATTACCTTTCGAAAAAGTGAGATGAGTGAGTGAGATTTGCGATACTGGTACGCAGAGCCGTAGTGAGCATTTCTGGCGGCCGAAGCGAACTCAAAAATAACCGCCCCGTCAATTTTTTAACAAACACCAGCCAAGTGATCAGTTTTTCAACAGTTTCGTGAATGCAATAATGTTATAATAAGAGTTTATGTTTTGTGATTTATCGTCATTTTGATATAAATCAGCTACGTTGCGTTAAAACTAGTGCAAGCGTTCTGAAAGTTAAACATAAAAATCAATCGCATACGTATTTCCTCTTTTTTGTGTTTTGAAATGGCGGACATGAAATTTTCCTTCACCTTAAAATACACTTAACCTGAAAAGAAATAAATTTTATAGCTCATAACAAATGTTTCGTAGATATACTTTAAACCACACGAAAGTAGTTTTTTGAGAAAATTGCATTAACATTGTTTAATTGTTTAAGTACCGTTCTAGTTATTTTATTTTCGGTGAGACCATGCAAAAGGTTTTATCAAAGCTTCAAAATGACCTACAAACTATTATATTACTTGTAAAAAGAGGAATTGATTATAGCTGTCATGGAAGCATAGGATCGGGATTTGAAGCCTTAGAAATACCCGAAACTTCAAGATCTAAAATTTCAAACTTATTTGTTTTTTAATCGACTCTGGAACATAGAATAATTTCGGGATCTAAAATTTCAAATAAAGTTTTTTTCTGCATTCAGATCTAAAACTTAACATATATATTTATTTTAAACTCGACTAGAGAGTGCCAACTGTAAATTTACGAACTCAAAATTCGCAGAGTCGATTTTCGTCAAAAATAAATTTTTCCATAGGACACTAGATCTCGACGTTTCAGACAATTCTAACACATTTGGCATAGAAAAAATATCTCCCACCCCTTATGGTGATTTATCAAGATCGAAAATTTTAAAACTATATTTTTCAAGTGCTTCAACTTTTGAGCACTACCGCTTTACGAAATTAGAGATGCCCCCAAAATATAGGCACCCTAATTTACGTACCATGAAACACTACAAGGAATAGTCCTTTCAGTAATTCGACCTGTTGACGTAGGACTACACAACTATTGTCAAAATCACTGTTAATTTCTATTTTGGACATTTAGGAAGCAGTTATCTTTTGTGTTCCTCATATCCTTATTAGTATCACGGTGAAATGTACTTTCGATATTTTTTCAGAATTTCGAATTTCACGTTATGTTGGTGATGAGAGGTGTTGACAACATAATTCAATTAAAAACGAATAACTGTTTATACAAGTCTTTGCCCCCGACGTGAAATAATTCTTAGTATCAGTAATATCCCCTTCCCCCCGAAAATCATCGCCTCTCATGCATGGCGAACGGCGCATAAAAGTCCACAGAAAGCTAATGAACAAAGAATCCTTTTCCACGGCACAAACGAACCGCACAGAATGCAAAACGATTCAATGCTTATTAGTGATGGGCAAGCGCTCACGAGCTGTTTATTTGAACCGACTCGTAACAATGAGCGAACGAACCACGGCTCTTCAAAATTAAACCGCGGCTCTCAACATCGAAAGATAGCCAAGCTACGAATCGTGGTTCATCCGTGCTGCCGCCCAAATTTGAAAACCATGGTCTTCTAACGACAGTTCGACATGTAAATTGCGTTGTTGTTTAAACGATAATGTTTTCTAACGAAGCTGTCAAAAATTTTTGAATTTCTTTCAATATCCCACTTCCTCGCACACATCCACCTCGTTGGATCGCCCATATCGCTCATGTATTTCCGTGGCTCTAATACACACTCTCTCGAACCGCTTCTCCACATTCACGTTTATTGAGAAAGAGCCAATGAGCCGTTCAATTGAACCGGCTCTTACGAGAGAGCGTTCGGTTCAGAGCCGCTCATTAAAATGAGCCTTATTGCTAATCACTAATACTAATTTCGATTGTATGAAGAAGCTCAGTTTAAATAGTGGCGTTCATTCTATGCAAAATGCAAAGAGATTTAATGTAAACGAAATTGTCGTCTCTGTTAGGGAACGCTAGGAGTACGGCGTGATAAACATGGAAAATTATACCTTGTTCGTTATTTATTGAAGCTTCGACCACCAACTATCATCTCAAATATATATACTTTATGTTTCGTCTTCGACTCGTCAGTACATAACGTTCTATATAGTGTTCTGAAAGTAGCAGAAACTTTATGTCTGCCTAGCGGTTTATGTTGAACTGCTAGGTTACATAACAATTCAACATGAACTGTTATGTACTGATGAGTCGAAGACGAAACATAAAGTATAGAAATCGGTTATATGCCCTATGCACAAAATAGGATAACCCCTAAATGATCAAATATACAGTTTTGTCTATTCGAATCGATGCGTCCTAACCACTGTTTCAACGGTTTTTTTTCGTATTTTGTTTTCACATTCCTATATAAAATTCAAAGAGTAGTCCTACATCAAAACGTGCGATATTAGTGTAGTGAATAGTAGTACAGATATCTGCGCACTTGAAAATTTGATTAAATTTGGATCTCCCAATAGCCAATTTTCGGGAATAGCAAGGAAGGAGACCTTTCCCTATGGCTTTTAGAAAAACTAACTTTTGCTCTTTAGGAGGTTCGCAGGTTTGCTCTCTGAAAATTAGATTTTTAGTAGGTCCAAGTGTATATCCACAATCGAGAAGAAGCGTCTCTTGCTCATGACAAATAATTGATACGTTCGTCGCTGACTGGCGCTTCTGTATTCTAGATGACTATAGAATAGTATTTTCATGTATATCAATGATCATGATCACGGGGGCATCTCATCAGATTTTGGTAGCAGTTCTACATGGAATGAGAAGTCCCGGACATAACAAAGAAAAATTCGATTTTTTAGCGTGGAAACTTTTTTATTCTTTAGTTTAATCTTCATCTAGAGCGGTACACTTGACCCATCGGTCCTCCAACAACAACAAAAAAAAAGATTCCTTTTAAAAAACAGATTTGTCAAGGCCTTCAAAATAGGCTTCCGCTTTTGCAAAGACCTCAGCATTCGACAAAAATTTCTTTCTCTGGAGAAACCTTTTCAGGTTTGGAAATAGATAATAGTCTGATGAGTCCAAGACGAAACGTAAAAATAATAAAAACGGTTCAGTTTTTGCAATGACTGAGCGGAAATATATATTGGAGAAGCCAAGTGAAAGAAAAACTAACAGAAAAGATGAATTTTTGGAAAAAGATACGCTCAGAGACAGGACTCGAACCTGCGTTCTTATGCATTCCGTGCATACGCGCTACTATTTCGCCACTCTGATCTTGTTTTAGTCACTCTAAAACGCGAAACAGACATAGTAGCAACGTACATCGAACATGGTCTACGTCTGGCTGACGATGTCCAGTCAGCGACTGGCACCATTAAAGAAGGTGACAAGCGATTATAAATACACTCTCCTACTCAATGCTTGATCGGAGAAATAGGTATAAAGCGAGAGGACTAGTGTTTGATGGACAGAGAAGATGTTTGGATGTAAGGTATCGGTCGGGTGACGGCCGGGATGTAGACCATGTTCGATGTACGTTGCTACTATGTCTGTTTCGCGTTTTAGAATGACTAAAACAAGATCAGAGTGGCGAAATGGTAGCGCGTATGCACGGAATGCATAAGAACGCAGGTTCGAGTCCTGTCTCTGAGCGTATCTTTTTCCAAAAATTCATCTTTTCTGTTAGTTTTTCTTTCACTTGGCTTTTCCAATATATATTTCCACTAAAATTAATAAATCGTTAATAAAAACGGTTATGTGCCCTAGCACAAAATTTGGCTAACCCCTAAATGACCAAACCTGCATCGGACAGAAATAGTCGAAAACACGTTTTCGTTCGGCACGTCAGAAAAGACATTGCACTCAGTTGCAAAACAAAAAGTGTTCTGTAAATAGCAGAAACTTTACGTCTGCTTAGCGGTTCAAATTGAACTGCCGAGTTTAGCACTAAGCAGTTCAATTTGAACTGCCCTGCTCTGATGAGTCAAAGACGAAACGTAAAAATAATAGATAATAGTCGTTGAGGGCCAGGTCTGAAGAATACGTACCGCAAATCATTCAATTTCACCGTTGCTTGTTTCATCAAGACACGAAACTCGTCTTTTCCATAGCTTGATGAAAACTAGAACTCGTCTGACACGATCAGCTGTTATTCAAACACTAGTGGACTGTCATGCAATTTGGTATTCGCCCATCTAGAAGCTTGTTCTCAACAGAAATATACACGGTTCGAAACTATTCACGTCTTTTCTGTGAGAGATCCGGGACTTTTCAGTCCATGTAGTAATAAGGCTAATCTGAAACATAATCTAATTTAAATAGTACAAGAAATTAATGTTTTCACAAACTAATTGTACAACTAATTTTTACCACTTCAAACTCTTTTTGGCGCCCCTTGGATGTTGGTGCCCGAGGCGATCGCCTCACTCGCCTCACCCTCACTACGGCACTGCCACTGGTACGTACAAAGTATCATGTACGTGTTTCGCCCTACTTAATCGGGTTACCTTCTGAACTGTGAAGTGTGCAAAGTCTCATCCAATGCGAAATACCATATGTGCGTGTTGTGTACGAGTAATAAACATATAAAAAGTTATATTTTTCGAACAAAAGCTCGCTTTTAGTCCATTAGACAAATGTTTTTACCACGTGTACAAAAGGAGAAGATGAAAGTTATTAACTTGAATGCACGAATCCAATCAGGAAATCATCCGTTAAATTGCCTAAAGCAAAACAAAATACTGCAAGCTGAGGTAGCCAAAAACATGAATGGGGTAATTTTCGAGGGATATAATCACGTGTGGACCATACCCAATCAAACACATAGCAATTTCCCGCTGATCCCATTATTACATACACGTAGCACGGGCCCAGACCCAGACCTGACATTGTGCCACGAAAGCCAATTCAGCCGTGACCTACATTATTTTGTTCAGCTTCCAGCCGCCAACCGCCAACCGCTGTGACAGGTGCAAGCAACCACAACAACTCATGCAACTGCCGTTCGATGCAGCAATGTCAAGTAAGCAGCCAGCATGCAGGGGCACGAGGGCAATAGATTGGAAACCAATCACTGCACTATTTTCACAATTCAGTTCACTTCGTCAGGATGCCGGTGGTGAGTTTACTGAAACGACCAACTATTCCATTATAACACCACCCCCAATCCCTCCCCCCCCCTCCTACACACACATCTGTTCCGCTAGAGTGTCCCAACGGTTCGGGACAGGGGTTCGGGGAAGGCCCAATCTATCCCCCGTGTTGATTGTCCTCACCGTTACAATGAAGGCAGGGGATTGAAATGTGAAGTAGTTGATTCGATCTCAATTCATGGGACTATTTATCACTTCGTTTCCTTCAGTCAGTGTTCGTAAAATCAAGCCAGATGCTACTGCGACCCGTTTCAGCCATCATTCCTCACTTTCGTCGGCGGCCCGTCATCGGTTTCGAACAGTCGAACATGGGACAATTTTAAATGGAATCTAAATTGAATAACAAGAGCCTGTTCCTGACTGTGCCGATCCTTTCAGTCACTCTTCGAACTGAATTCAATACACGGAACGACCGAAATTAGCTCTGCGCCTAATTCGTATTACTGTTTTTAAGTTAGTTGATTTTAACAACAAAATTTCCAAAATAACTATAAAATTAGTTAAAATTGAGAATTTACTTTGCTGAAAAAAACTCTTATTTTTAGAGATGGCGTTTAGTTGGCGAATATTCTGGACACAAACCAGTAATATTCCAATCCAGTACGAAATTCTCATTGACAACAAATTTTGTTATTAAAATCAGAAAATTTGTTTCTATTTATCTATCACCATCATTACTGAAGGACAGGGCAAAGAAAACAAAAATGGAATTGGTTTTATTAACAAGTTTATTAGCTAAAAACCTATGAGAAGTGTCAAAGCAAAACAATCCATTAAAAAGCTAAAAGGGACAGTCTTGTTGAAACTGCTTGCAAATTGTTTAGATGTTTTTCGCATGTGTTACGATATATCCATATATAAATTTCTAAACCGATATTTAAAAATGACGTAAACTGTTAGTGGAAAGTGTATTTATTCAGAATTTGTGCGCATTTAAAGCGATTGTGCGTAATAATGTTTTTACGGGGAACAGTGAAGTGAGTTTCGAATATTGCACTCTAATTGTATATGTCAAATGATGTTTTTTTGTATCTTCCAACCTTCTGGGCTACGCTGTCCGGTGTACTACTTGTACCGAGTGCTCAAAGTTTTCAGTGAGATAGTCAATTTCGCGAAGTCGAATGAAGAAAACAGCGATTTAGAAGAAAAATTTTCAAAAAGAAGTTTATGTTTCGCTTATGTCTTTTTCTCCAATACAACATCGTATTCATACCTGCCAATATAGAAAAGATAATCGGGAATTTTTTTCGGTAGTAGTGTGCCATCTAGTGGCTAGTAGTCATAACGGTGTTAACGTTTTTTCGGTGACAGGGCGCCATATAGCTGCAAATGGCAGAAACCAATTCAACCATTTATGTTGGTTGCAAACAACGTTTTATTTCTCTAATTCAACTAAAAAATTAGTTGAATGGATATGAAGCGTGCCTTAGCTAAGAAATGACAGCACGTTTATTTGGTGAATTCAACTAAAAAAATAGCCATTTCAACAAATATTTTATTATTATTATTAAGGGAATCAGAATTAAAAAAATCTAAATTAGCAAAAGTAAGATTTTTTTAGTTGTCTCAAAAAATAACTAACTAAAATCAGAAAAATCAACTAATTTTTCCGCCAAAATGCTGATTTCGGTCTTTCCGTGTACAACACATCCTCGGTCCGATTCGTACGGGCGTTCCGTTCCGGGAAACTCGGGCGATTCTACAACTTACGATCGAATATACTGTCCGTAGTCCGTGAATTCGCAGCTCAACGTTGGTGCGGGAAGCTCTGGATGTCCCACCAGTGTGGGTGATAAATTAATTTGAATAGTCACCCATTTTTCCGCATTCGCTGCCACCGGCTCCGGTTTCGATTGTTTGGTAATGTAGTTAAAAGGACATTTTCGAACTGAACAAAGGAATGGTTTTCAATTACTTCTTCAGTTTATTACAGTTTGAAGCAACGTTCAGTACAGTGAGTTTCAACATTTTTGTCGAATGTAAATGGATTGAATGAGCTGGAAAAGCCGTTGATTTATAAGCTTTGTAAGAAAATGCTCCAGTGTCATATATTATCTTCATAGTCATTTTATTCTACGTTCATATCCGACATACCGTATTTTCGAATAGCTATTATTACATACCTAATTGAAGTAGTAAAAATAAACGTGGAACAGAACCACGTTCCACTGTCAGTTCTGACATAGTCTAGGAGAATAAACACAAGACCGCCCATATTACATCACAATCTCAACAATAATTATTTTTCTGGACATTCAATAATATTATTACTACGGGGAGGGAGCATCTCTCAGATCGCGCCGTTCGCTAGGTTCAACTGTTTTCCTCTCTCTCTCTCTCTCTCTCTCTCTCTCTCTCTCTCTCTCTCTCTCTCTCTCTCTCTCTCTCTCTCTCTCTCTCTCTCTCTCTCTCTCTCTCTCTCTCTCTCTCTCTCTCTCTCTCTCTCTCTCTCTCTCTCTCTCTCTCTCTCTCTCTCTCTCTCTCTCTCTCTCTCTA